>NC_088981.1:2655000-2955000 GCF_963932015.1 Anas acuta
GCTGTCCATGCTGGAAGTGGGATGGGAAGTTAAAAAGCCTAGGACCGTACTGTGACTTAAACAACTCCTGCCCTGGGCTGGATACTTCTCCAGGCCCCTGCCAGTACAAGCCATGTCTCAACAAAACCTGTAGGAATGTGTTCTGCTAAAAAGAAGTACTTTGCTATCCAACCACAAACATACTAAATTAAATAAGTGCTACATGTAAAACATCATTCAAGTAATAGTAATTAAAGTGATTGTTATAATTAAAAGTAGTATGGCTAATGTGACAACAACTGTAGTCTAATAACGAGGCCATAAATAAACTATTGCCAAGAGACAATAGGTTTTTCTATCCATGGTACTTCAACCTATATTTATAAAAATAAGAACCACAGGTGTAACATACATCCGTGTTTAAAACTTCTCAAAGGGAAGAGCACTTTTTTCTTTAATAGAACAAAATGTTAATTATTACTCTCCCTGCTCATTAAAAAGGCAAAAATTCAATGTTTTTGATCTATATGTACTTACAACTTGTCTTTTTTGCTTATTTCTAATGGGGCCATAAATGGGGGCATGCTTGCTTTCAAGTTACAATCCAATAATTCAGTGCAATGCATCTACAAGTCTCAAAAGTGCTTCAAAATGTGAGTTGTCATAATGGTAAACCTTTTGATTTACATTGCAATAGTTTATTTTTACTTTCAGTAGAGTATTTCCTGCTGTTGCTTTCTTGTGATTTTGTGCTAGAGGTCTAACAAGTTGTGCTTTTTGGTTCATGCCTGCCTAAGTGAGGATCACCCACCCATGATGACCAATACACTTGGACTATACTCAAAAACAACAAGGGTGGATTAAACTATTCCATTATTGCAGATGAAAGAGTTCTCCCCGACATCTGGCATATCATCTTCAAAACTGATATGGAACATTTCCATAAATTCAGCTTAACATTGTTTTTGTGAGTGTTCCAAAGTATTTTTAACATGAAGAAATAGCATGCAAACTAATTTCCTATTTGAAAAGTAAATGTCTTGTTCTTATTCTTTAATTCATCCAGTTATTAAAAAAAAAAAAAGGAAAAAAAAAAAAGAAAAAGATGTTCACTTAACTTGAAGCATACTGTTTTGTTTATTCAAGTTAATGGAAAAGCTAGTCAGTGTTTGATGTAAAGCTGCCCCCTTGCTTGAAAGAAAACCAAACAACTGGTTATGAATTATGAATATCTCCTAATAGTTTCCAGAATTATCTGAAGGATGTATTTTTTTTCTTAATTACATACACTTAAAAGTTCCAAGTTCCCTATTCATTTCCATTTTGTTTATTTCTCTCCTTGGAAACCTCATAAGCATTTTCCTTTAGCTAGGCTTGACTGAACAAAATATTACTGCTACAACCTGTAATATTAGGGAAATAAAGGCCTGAAAGCTTATTGTGGTTTTTAATTAGGAAGTTGAAGAATTGCTTATTAAATCCGTGCAAGCCCTTTCACAGCACTTACAGTGGTAGCTGCTGGGTCCCTGCAAAGGAAAACACTAAGATCCTACCCAAAAAGTGTGCTTCAGAGCACACTTCAAACCCCAACTTTTTTCTGTGTGGCCTCAGAATATCAGTTCCTGCAAAAATCCTCCTTTCTTTTCATGCTGGCATGTCTTAAATTGTTTTAGTCCTAACCAGACTTGCTCTTGTGAGGAATCAAGTGTCTCCTTACTGTGAGGGAGGCATCTCCTTGTGGGAGTTGCTGGCAAAGGCACCGCAACAGGGGATGCAGTCTGGTGAAAACCTCATCTGTCTGTGTGATGCTTCCATGGTATGCATGGCCTTCCAACAGTAAAGCAGCTCGTTATCAACAGAACAACATCTAATTAATGCAGCAAGCAAACTGATGCACTGAGCAGGAGTTGTGATATCCAACCCTATTCTGAAATACAGTAGCCTGATTTTTTTGGTTGTACAGACTTAGCTCATGAACCCACACCTGCCCTTTGCTCATGTAAGAAAAAGTGGCCTTAAAATATAAGGGACTTAAGATAAAAGATAAGGAACTGAAGATATTTGATATATGGGATGAATTTTATCAATAAAATCTTACTCTCCTTTTGCCTTTGCAGGCTGAATGAACTGTTTTAGGAACTGTAGTCCTCAAGTTGAGAACATTTAAGTTCAAGTCGAGTTCAATAGCAACTATCAGAAGGAGAAGGCTTATCTAAATGATATTGTTTTTAGCACTAATCATCCTATCTGTTGGCAGTACCAACACTCTGCAATCTCCACAGCTCCCTACGTAAATAAGCAGATTCCTGATGCTGTTCCAACTTCAGAAATGCCTTTGAAAGCACTATTTAGTTATGAATTTTTCCTACATGTGTTTCTTTTAGTGTTGCTGTATGCACTCACAGATGCTCTGTTTTGGAGAAACGTATCCAAAACTTAGCTATTTTTAAAGTATAAGCAAAGGCCACTGGCCTGTATTTTACCTTCTCATGAAATCAAAGTGAAACGGTTAAAAGAAATTCACTTCCATGCCTTCTCTAACTTTTGAGTGATAGAATAATAAAAGCAAATTATGGAAATAGTACTTAAAAAAGACACATCACTTGATTCAGTCCAAAATATACTCCAGGGAAGGGAGGGGATTGGAAGAGCTGGGATAGAAAAACACAATGTTCAGGTTGCACAGTTCAAGTGAAGTGAAATGGATGTGCAGAAGTTAAGATTGCTGTGACAATGTTAATTTGACTATGCTACAAACAAGTGGTATAATATGGTATTGATCTAACAAAACCACCCAGAACTGTCTCTTGTACATTTCTGTCTGCCTTGCCTCAAGAACCTCACATTTGCATTAGGTGGCTCTCCATTTAAAATAAGTGGAAAATCCATTTTTTAACGTAATTCTTAACATGAAGAAGGCTTAAAATGAAATTTAAAAATCATCAGTTTGAAAGAGAACATACATGAGATGAAGCCAAGCAGGATCAAAAGGGGGAAAGGCAGCTGGGAAAGAGAAACTTCCTCTTTGAAGGTAAAAGAAAATAAAAGGCAGAACGAATATTTATGAAGAAAAATGAACATAAAAGTTAAAGATGCATCATGATATGGGGGACTAAGTGGAAGCTAAGCAAAAGAATGGGGAAGGAGCAAGGCACATAGATAAGAGCCCCACTAATGCAGCTGTTTTTCACTTACAGAAGTAGTGTTTATTAAACACTATCGATGACCAAGGTGCTTCCATGCCCTATTTGTGCCTGGAGAGCTGGTAAGTACCTGTCAATGCGTGTCTGTTTTGCTGCCAGTTTTCCAACTCAAAGTATAACTTGAGCTGTCAGAAGAATGAGGAGATAGCAAGCGCTGAGGTGGTACGTGTAGTGCAGCAGAATGTGTTCTGCTGGGCTTGTACGTGGCTGGGGGGTGGTGAGAGCAGGATGGGAACTCAAGGGCAACTGCTGTGGGCAGAGGGGGGCGGACAAGAAGGGTGCCTGAAATGATGCTGCAGGGCATGTAGTCTACTGAAGGCTGGAAGTTGGAGTGGTGCTTGGGAAGTATTTGTTGTTCTTTTAGGATTTTTTGTCAGGTTTTTGAAACTGAGAATTATTATTATTTTTGGATCTGAGCTAAGATTTTTCTGGGGTTTAGCCACATTTTTTCTGTGTTTGGGAACAAAAAAGAAAAAAGACGCTGAAAAATACTTTGTTCTTTCAATGAGCCAGTAATAAATAAAAACTAACATTTCCCAAGGAAACTTCTGTTTTTTAGAGAGCTATTTTTTCTTCCAAATTACTTTGCATTAAAATTGCGATCAACTCTGCTTTCAGGCTAGGGATCTGACTGCCCAGCTGCCTTTGCACAATCAAATAGAAGTAGCAACTGGGACAGCTTTTCCCTTTTCTTTTTTTTCTGGTCTTTGGCTGGGAAGTTGCTTCGGAATAGATGCTGTGCTACCATAATCCTGGCACTTTCACTGACAATGAGATTTCGGCAGTATTTCCTAGCATAAGCAGAGTATTCCTGAAGTCTGTTCACAGGGCTGTCGGGATGGTGAAATGCAGCAACCTTCTTTTGTTTGCTTGAGCATGTGATTTCTTTTTTATACCTTGTGATCTTCACAGATTTCTGGCGAAGCTTAAAAGGTTAGTTGGAAGAGGGAGTGGCTACCATTTGTTTAGAAAATAAATAGAAAAAAGTAGGCCAAATACCAGTAAAGTTCCAGTTTTAAAATATTAAACTAATACACAACATTGCTGGCCTGGAAAGGTCAGATGAAGTGGGAGAAAGGATGTATTTAGAGTGATTGCCAGGCAGGACGTGGGATCTCTCACTGACTTGGCAGTAGATACTTCAGCTCTATTTGCTATTAGTGCTGTTTCTAATGCTCTATATTTGCTAACTTCTTCAGTTTGACAAGATCCATGCTTTATTTTCCAGTATTTACATGGTATTAAGCAAGTGTGCAAATCCATTCAGAGAGTAACCAGGGCCTACACAGCCTCCCCCCCCCCCCCTTTTTTTTTTTTTTTTTTTTTTCTGCTGGTTGGTAGACAGGATGCTCAAAAAATGGGGAAAATGGAAGTTTTGAGGGGTTTTGCCTTGAGGTGTGCTATCAGAAAACAAAGCTATTTTGTGACATGCTTAAACTTGCTAAATAAGACAGAATAGGGCCCTTTGCTTCCAAATTTATCAGTAGGAATGAAGAAAGAAATGAAATGATTTCTTAAACAACAGTAGAGCTGTTACAATTTCTTCCAATGAAATGATAAGATTTAGTGAAAATGCAAATAGTCCTTTCTATGGACTGATTCTAGGGTACTTGGCTAGTGTAAAGCAGAAAACCTTATGCAGCAGCTAAATAATTGCTGCCACATCATCTAAGCACATCATTATCACTGCTGGATGAGATGAAAGGTATTTACAAATGAGAGTCTGCCAGGAGAACACAGCACAAGCTTGATCCAGCTCCAGCTGTAATCAATAGGAGCCTTCAACTTAACTAGAGCTTAAAGAACAAACTAACTACTTTTTGAAATGTAGTTTGCAAAATTAAACCTGGAGCTCATCAGAAGGGAGGTGCACAGGGATTTGTTGCCTAACAAAGCCCCTTGTTTTACTTCATGTATTCTTTGACGGTCCTCAAAGCTGTGCTTCCCACTCTGACGACCCACGCCCTCTTTTTTTCCTCTGCCTTAATTCTCCCACTTTTACTTTCCTCCTGTTTTTCTTTCTCTATTCCTCTGGGTTCTGCCCTTCTAATTTTTCAAGGCAGAGAATGCGTCTTTGTTTGTGAAGAGCAAAGCAAGTTTATGGCACCCTATTCATTATATTTATGAATCATATCTAACTGAATTTTTCCCATAGCCCAAAGGTGGCTGTTTGCCCAAAGGCACTGCTCTCAGTGCCTGTATTTTCTATTTATAAGGTGTATTTTAGTTTACATCAGAAGCTGAAGGAAAGACTTCTGCTTGATATCACTTCTGCCAAATGAAACCCACAGAGAAGCTGCGGCCAAAGGAACTCTGTACAAAAGTTGTCTGGGCTCTGTAATTTTGTTCACGTGGGTGCATGGTAGTACACATTAGTTGCCAATAAAAACAATCTAAAATAGATACAGCACTGTGCAAGTCTCGGGATGATCTTAAAAAGTACAGAACGCAGGTAAGCGAGCATTGAGAAACATGCTGTCAAAAGAGTTTGCTGAGAACACCAGCTTTTGCAAGAAGGTTGTGAAAGGACAAGAAGCTCCTCTGAACATCCATTCTACTCTGCACACTGGTGAAATTCCAGAAAGAGTAGTTTACAACACAGTTATAGAAAATTGTTGTTTTTGAAACTATTTGTGGTTGTGACAAAGTGTAGGCGCTCCCCAGAAGATGTTGACATTACATAGGCAGTATAGCTGAGGATAGCGAAGAATTAACCATTTCGGTCCTCAAGAAGCACACTAGTATTAGCAGATGCTCAATATGAGGCAAGTCTTTCTGGCTCTGGGTCACTGGTGGGCACTGAAAGCACCAGCAGCACCGAGCCTAGGATGCATGTAGGAGGAGGTCTCCTGTGAGACAGCTGCTCATACAGATGCCCATTCAAACCAGGCTTTTTGCCTCCAGAGACCTGCAGGAATAAATAGGAATTGTATTTGTAGCAAATATGGGGAAGGGAAGAAACAGGCCCTGACAGATTCAATATGCTTTAAAAACAAAACAAACAAACAAACAACCCCCACAACTTTGTGTTGTAAGATGTTTCTCTCGTGGCCCCAGAAAGAAAGATGTGCAGGAAGCTTTAGACACCTTCCTTGACAAGATAGCTGCAAGGCCCTCCCCCCATTTTTTTCAGAAGGTATTTGGCTTGGTTTTCAGTTCATTCCTTCCCCTCTCTGAAAGGCATGTGGTCAAAGATTCTCATTTTCTTGCAGACTGAGTGTATGAGCTAACTGGCAGGGCTATGTAGCCTGTCTGCATCTCAGCGTTCTGAGGGATGCCCAGAACATTATCAGCACATCACTCTGCAGAACTGTTTCAGCACCCAGTTGTCTCTAGCACTATATAGACAGTCATAAACGTTTGGTTAGCATCTAATCTAGCCTTTCCATGACTGTTGGAGAGGTTAACTAATGAGCACAAGCCTACAGGGGAACATAAGGGCCTCATATGCTCTTGAATACAGGCCAATATTGGTTGGTCAAAATACATTTTGCTTATAACTTCTTGCAGGGTGGGAGAAGAGATTTCTCAATTTAAACTTCCATCAAAGCTATTGGAAAAAGCTGTCCATCACGCTCAAGTTTTTCATAGATGTCTTGCTGCTTCAAATACCTTCCAGATGGATTTAATTCCAGTGACTGATTGTCCACTTGGCTTTGCAGCTGTGCACTTCAGGGGAAAAGTCCACACCATGCTCATTCACATGCTGGATGGCAAAAAATGACTTCTGGCTCTTTTGTCATGAAAGTGCTATTTTCCAATAACCGATGAGGCTAGAGATGAACTAACGGAAGATGAATCTAGAGGATACTTCTTACTATCCAAGTAATGCCAAGAGCAAAGAATACAATTTGAAAGGTAAAGCAAGGAGATAGGTACCTATGTATTAGTGAGGTGGTTAATTTATAGTGAAGGAAAAGAAAAGCACACCTTTACAAACATGTTAATTTCTTACAAGTAGGACAGTGGGGAGAATTGCTTACAATGCTAAAGCAAAAGCATTTAAAAGTGATTTTTTTTTTTCACTAATCCTGTACTATGACTTTTGTTAACCTGAACAATCCAGATCACTGTCCACAACACTTGCTTCCCTTTCCAAGGCTAATCAAAGCCAAACATTGTATAAGCTTAAGCTATATAAGAGGTCTAACATTGTATTTTATTTCTTTTTGCTGCTAGCTTACAGGAGCTCTAGTCACAGATCAGGATTCCACTGTACTGCTGTTGGACACACTCTGAACCACAAAAGTACCACATTCAATCAGCTCACAGAGGGGTGAGTGGAGGATTTCACCGGATAGCAAAACCAGTCTGGTAGGTAACAATATTTTTGGCCTGTAAAGTATTTAAAAAGCTTTTGCGAAAGACAGTATTTCCAGAAAGTGACTACTGAAGAAGATGTGAAGTGTTTTAAAGGATTGCAAATAATGTGGGCTTAACTAGTTTGAAAACTTTTGAGTATAGCACCCAACTAATTCCATTGATTTAGGGGCTGCTTTTAATTAATCAGATGTTACTGTACCAATAAATATGCAAAACACTGATGGAAGACCAATGGCAAGATTTCTAAATTCCTCTGTAGCTAGAAATATGTTTAAACTTAGGCTTTAGCAAACTATTACTGTATTTGAGAATTTTAGACACACAAAACCATTAATATTAAAGAAACACCATGTCCCAGATAATAAGATAGGATATTCTGAACTGATTTCAAAGTTTCAAAAACACCTCAGAGAAATGAAAACTAAGTCATGAAAGCTCTTGTATTCTATTGTTTTCAAAAGCACTGGAAACTATTCAATGTTTTAGGATCAAGTCCAAATGATTTTTAAGGAGTTAAGTCTCATTTTCAATGAAAGGAAAATAAAAAGGAAGCAAAGCATAACAGATAAGTAATGGCTGAATACGTATTAAGAACATAAATTATTTCAAAGCAAAGAACAACAATCTCTTAACTACAAAATGTTCAGTAAATAGGTTAATTCTGAATACCTAGCTAAAACTCTTGGGCTTGACTTCTTACTATTTTTACTTGTGCAATTGTTCTTGTTAGCTACCCCATAAAGCTTCATACCTGTTGTATATATGTGTGCTTGCTCATGCCCTGTTGTGGAGACCAAACCCTCTTGAGCCAAAAAATGTAAGTGAGAAGTTAATGAAAAAAATTCTATGAGATACAGCCACATATTCTGTCACAAACCACCACTGATACAGGGATAATGTCTACTGGGATAATGTCTACATCATTCTACTCCTCGTAGTGAAGAAAAAGTATCTGATTTTCAGATCATAAAAATTTTGCAACTGAAATTCTAGAAGAGAGAATATTTTACAGAGAGGATACTGAGGAGATGATTATTGTAGTCAAGCTAGGCATCACTCTTCCTACAGAAGTGGCATGAAGTATCTAGTTAGCAACTGACAATATTTTTACATCTGGCACTGTAAACTATGTTCACAATCCTATTGAGTCACCATAAATCGTACGTTGTAAAGTAACTAGTTTCCTAAAGTAACAGCTTTATTTCATTAACATCTTGAAGCTCACGTTGCAATGTTGTTAATTGTATAGTAATTTATCCAGGATCACAGCGTGAATTGCTGTTTTCAGTCAGTTTTTGGCACTTGTTGCCATCTTAAGTAAAGAAAAGAGGAATAGAATAAAGAATTCAAAAGAGAGAAAAATTACATGAAGAGCATCTAAAAGGGATTGTATTGCTAGATTTGTGGCAAGCTGGGATATTCTGAATTACCTGAAAACTCTTGCCCATAGATGTAATTGCAAGCTGAATAAACAGCACTGTTCCTTCAGATTAAGGCTACTCCCCCTGATACTTGCAAGCATTTCCTACCCACCTGTGAATAGGATCAGTCTGCACTTGGTATTGCGGACTTGCTCTGGCAAGTTTTTTAGTGAGGGTTCTTTAAAATAAAAGTTCCTAGCAACAAGGTGAAGGACTAATTCAGGACAGCATTCCTATCCAGGATAGCATTAAGTAATTGTGTAAATTTAGGCATGTGCAAAGATGCCAGTGAAATTACTGGGATCCAAGCATGTGCTTTAAATGTTGGCACCACAACTAAATGTCTTAATATGACACCTCAAAGTACAAGCAGTGATTCTGTTTATTAAAATCAGTCTTGAATATACTTTCAGTACTTTATAAAAGGCTTGGAGTGGTTACTAGTTATGAATAAATCTGCATTTATTCAGTTTTTGCACAGTGAGTAGCGTAGATGCTGACTAGTGAAATTCTACATTTTTTCTTGGCTTGTGAATAGATTTTTTTTTTTTAACAGACAAACTGAAAAAGCTGCAGAAGTTCATTTGTAGCAAGAGTCAGGCCATGGGAGGCTGGGAATGACATTCAGCTTCTGGCTAGCCAGTCTGCTTTCCATGAAAATGTTTTTGCTACTCAAGGCAGCCTCAGAATTTCTACCTTCCCTTATAGAAAGCATATCCTCGCCTTCACCTTTGCAGGGAAACAGTCTTTCCCATAAATGCAGTGCGGTTTTATAAAAATTTCAGTTCTGAAAAGTACAGTCAGAAATCGTGGTAGGTAAAAACCAAGAAAGTTGTATAATTAAATTTTATGGAAGAAAACACAGACTAAAGCAGGAAAGCAAGCCAAACATTAAACAATATGAAAGCTGAAGGTTTTCTTGGGTAACCTGCTGCTGCAGTTTGTTGCTACATCTATACATATGGTGACTTCCAGAAGAAAACTTTCACTGGTGACTGGCACCCTCGGTGTGCTACAGCCAAATGGAGTAATTCTAACTAGATGGATAACTAATGCTGAGGGACCAGTGCAAACAGGCTGGAAGTATAATGAAAAATGGAAAGGACGAAGTCTTTGCATCTTTGGCATATTCCTGCTGTTGGTATCTATCAGTGAGTTGAAACAATGGGGTTCTGACTGGTTAGGAAAAACCCTCCTCATCATTAGGGCAGTTAAGGAGTGGAATGGGTTGCCCAGAACTGTTGTGCACCTTCCATCCACAGAGGTTTTCAAGATGTGACTGGATAACCTCCCTGAGGTCTGAGGGTCTGATGAACCTGATCTGACTGCAGAGCTGACGTAGTTTAACTCCCTTCCCACCTGAGTCTACAATTCTGTAAATACTCTAAGTTATTAAGCAGAACAAAGAACTGTGCCGCTTCTTTCTGATTTCTTACAGATAGTGTTGTTCAGGCAGCAGTTGAGTCTAGTGAGGTTTCTGATTAGAAAAAAAAAAAAAGGAGGCTGAGTCAGATTTTTTTTTTTTTTTTTTTTTTTTTTTTTTTTTTTTTAATGCAAAGTAAGCACCAAACTGAAATTCAGGACAGCTGTGAACTGAGAGCAAAGAAGCTGTAAGGAAACCATTTGGTCATCACTGGGCTAAATTGTGAAATTTGTGCTAAGAATAGTTAACAATGGGACATAAGCATTTAATTTTTCAAATTAAGGACAAATGATAGGCATGGAAAAACCTGCATATTATCATTCCATTTTTTTAAGGGCTGTTGTCTATCCAACCCATCCCATTTGCATCCCAACGGGACAGTAATGCTGTCTTGAATCTGACTGTGTGACAGAGACCGTTCTGTAACTTTATGCCATAAAGCTGGAGCGTGCTTTACTTGGTGCGTGCAAGAGCTTCTGCGGTGTTCTGCAAGGACAGTCCTGAGCAGATCCAGGCAAATCCTGCGGCTGTCTCGCTTGGGACGTTACGGCCAAATACAAATACAATACAGCCAACATTTGTGTCGTCTTTCTGCCATTTTTCATATTTTTAGATGTTTAGGATCATTCTTTCTGGCTGAACCCCCTGAGCGGCCATTCAGTCTGTGAAAATCCCAATTGGTCCCATTGGTCTCTTTAATATTGTGCTTTCAGCCTACTGATCATAACTGTCGTAGGAGTGAGACTCCACCCTGAGGACAGGGCGCTGTGAAATGGCTCCTCAGCCCCTGTTTGGTCACAGATGAGGCATGTGGATGGAGCCCCCGGGGCTCCCACAGCATCGTAGGAGCCAGAAGTTGCTGAGGCCAGTTTTTGGCTAGGTTGGACAAGACAGACACTAACACAAAGAATCAAATGCAAAGAATGATATAAGAAGCTGCTGCTTTTGTCCCAAATGGAACATTAAACACAGCAATAGCGTTGTGTAAAGTGTGCACTCGTTAATGTATGCAACTGCATGCACTACTAAGCTGTTTACAGCAGGACAGGTTCATACATATTTATGTTGTCCAGAAAAATGAAGCCTATGTAGGGCCTCTGAAAGCCACAGCAGTACAAAATGTCACTGAATTCCAGTATTGTATGCTTTTCTTGCAATAACAAACTGATTCCTATGATGAAAGTGTTCTGATATCAACTCCTGATATCTTTTTGATATAGAAATATTTTCAGTTCCATTTGATAGCTAATGATTAGATCAGATTATTGGTACATCAGTCAGAATTAGAGAAATGTCTGTGGATTTTCCAATGGTTTTAATTTTCAGCAGAATTATACAGGCTTACTCTCTTTAAAAATAAAACATAAAATCTCTACTTTCTGCAGGTCATAGGGCAGGGAATGGATACTCAAGATCTGCTGTCCACCAGAAAGATTAAAGTTTTGAGGAATGAGCTTTATGCTTAGCACACAGGTAGGAGTCACTGCAAAGATGGAAAATTTGCTACTGGAACATACTGCAGTTCTCAAAGTGGGAAGCAGGAGATATCTCAAAGAAGGATACAGATATTGCCACTCTAGCTGCCAACAGCTAACCTTATCCTGACACACTTTAATATTTAAAGATTCCCTTGAACATATTAGGTTTGCCATCTGTTTCAAAAAAAAAAAAAAAAAAAATCTTTTTTTTTTTTTTTTTTTTTTTAACTCCTGACTCGTCTCCCTGTACAAAGTGTCCAGAGCTTTGTTTAATCAAGTTCTTGAATTCTTGGCCTCACTTGTATCCTACAGCAGTGAGCTCAGGAAGTGTTTCCTTTTCTGGGGTCGTCCTTCTATACAACCTTTCAGTTTCATAAACAAAGTCTGAATTGTTGTGTTGCAAAGTGGGGAACAGAGCAGTTGCAAGGTTTCTTTCGCTAACCCCTTTATTTCTTCTTTGCCATGCTTCTCATCTCTTTTCACGGTCATTAAAACCACTCCTTGCTCCCTAACTACTACTCTTGCTGTGAACTGCTCCTGTTTCTCAGTATTCTCCTTGAAATGGGATGAGCAGTATTGCAAACAGCCACGTTCCTCACGAGCCATTTGCTAGGTAAGAAAATCAAGCAAGTGAACTGTTTCTGCATCACGAGCAGCCACTTGCACAGCTCCGGCTTCTCTGCTGGCTGGGGAATCCCCCAGGAAGCTTTCACAAGGGTGGAGAAAGCGGAGACAAGATCAAGACCAGTGCTCTAAAGCTGTGCTTAGGGGAAGAGTCTGAGGGTGTTCGAGGGTGTTGCTGGGTGGATCTCCTTGGCTAGTTTCTGATTTTGGCTTTATTACATGGCTGTGCTTTCAATTTATTTCAAAGGTGCCTGGAGCCTTATAAATCTGCATACATAGTAAGGAAGAGATTCTCTTAACGGTAAATACAGAAATTTGAGTCTAATCATAATGGAGAGAACATTTTGATTTAAAAACAACTAAGCAACCTCCTCATAATGATACAGTCTAGAAACGGAGAACTTTCTCTTTTATAGGCATATGGAGCCACCATTTCTGACAGGAATAATTTATCTTGGAATTAAAAAACAAGAAGCAGCCCTCTCCTCAAAATCATCCATGCACTGGGTAACATTAAAATTTTCATATGTTTTTTTGGATTGTTTAAATAATGGTCATTAGTGTTTATGGTGGAAAAAAGAGGTGGTTTTCTCCTCTATCCAACTTGTGGCACACCAGCCTGCTCTTCCAGCTCAGGATCCATAGAGCTGTAATGCTCTGCAAGCCCCAGCAGTCAGTGCAGCATCCCCCACTACTGGATTGCTGACTGAGACCTGCCGTTTTTATCTGCTTGTACAATGCTCTCTGCGCTGGGCCTACAAGCATTGGCAATATCTTTACTTGAAGTCTTGCTTCTATCTGTAACTTCTTCTCTACGCAAAGAATGTACAAGGAGTGAACCAGAAAGAAAATCTCTCCCAGTCCTACAAATTAAGCCAAGATTGTGGTACATCTAGACACAGAGTAAATGCAAGCAGGATGACTTTGGATGGGAATTTTTTTTCTTTATCCTTGGGAATGACTTTTGGATTTTGCACACCTGCCTGATTTATTTTCCAACAGCTTCTGGAAGGAATAAAGAAATAAAGTATCTTTCACAGCCTATAAGGCAGATCAGTGGGTACTCTGAAGCTTTGCTTATTTCGGATGTGACTATGCATTGACTGCAATGCTGTCTATTGAAATATTGTGTTTAACTAGTCCCAAGTGTGACATTGTTTCATCTGGTTCACCTCTATCATCTGAAAACTATGTAGGAAACTTGTTCCTGATAAGAAAGTCCTTTGAGAACACATTCATCTACTGAGAAAGCTCTTTGAGTACAAGAAGATAGCAAAAGGATAAGGGAGATATTGTAATATAGGTGGCAAAAAAACCCTGTAACAAACTGATGAAGAACTGCTTTGAGGTACTTAACAGAGATTATCTATTTGTTAAAACGGTGCTGTCTTCACCAACATAGATGAACTTCCTTCAAATACTGAACTGTATTTGTTGCTTCTAAATATGTATTTAATTCCAACTCTCTCCTAATGCATCCCAGATACACAAACTTCTCCGCTAAGTTTAGGTGAGAAGATTGCTTTTCCCATTGTTTTGATTGAGATAGTTTTATAACCTAGGTCAAGTTAGCTAAAATCACACTTATCCTTCTGCTCATTTTGCTATGTTTCATTCATTTTCCTCTGTACAAGTCTATTAAATGTTAGCTTACAGGCAATCTCTTTAAAACCTTATAGAAAACTGTCACCTCTCCTTGCATTTTCCAATTCTAACTACGTCTGTTAGAACAGGCAACTATTACAGCATTGATAAAGACTTCTTTTTAAATTGTTAATACTAAAAAATACTCAGTAATTGACTCTCCATACTACTTTTTTCTAGTAGGTTCTTTTTTTTTTCTTTTTTTTTTTTTTTTCTCTAATGTCTTTTAATTCTTGTGAATTTGAAAAGCAAACTTCTAAATCTTCCTTGTTATAGACACCTGCTTTATACAGCACTGTTGCTACCAACTTACCAAAATTTTTCTTTTCTATTGGTGCAGGTCACCGGTGGTAGTAGAAGTTAGGTGTCCATACTATCAAAGTAGATGAGATTATTACTTACTCAGAGGAGGCCAGCAAAAGTCTAGTTCTCCCTTTTAAAAAACATCTTTCTGAATTAAGATTCATCGGGGGACAGTCACCAACCACTTCTAAAACTCAGGCTGAAGAATTTGTTGGACAACAAACATTCGTTAAGCCATTCAGGCTCAAAACTCCGAAATTGCTGTGCTCTCCACTGTTTTCGCTACCTACTGAGGTTTCACTGCACACATTGTGACCAGTTACCTGTTAACAGAAATCTCATGCATGCATACGAAAATTCTGGAACAAGTTCTGCTTGTACTCAAGAAACTACATGGAACATCTGTTCAGACACGGACTGAACACCCTCAAGTGCAGTGTCACATTTGCTTATATCATATTGTACCGGGTCATGCAATAGAGTAGAAATTTACCCCAGATTAAATCTAGTTTGTAACAGAAAGTCATGTCTTCTCCTTTTCAAAAATTTTTCAGATGGGTTTATACAATGCCTAGATATTTCCCCTCAAAGGGCTGAATTTGTTTTATCAGGAGTTAATAAAGACAGATTCAGAGCTTTCCAAAGTAAACATCTGTTCCTGAGTGATGCACCTTCGTACATTGAATCCTCTATCATCTTATTTGAGAACTTTAATTATTTCTGTGCTTAGCCCTCTACAGTCATCACCACTGTCCTTGACCAAGCAAGCAGCATTTTTCCCATCTTCAGAAACTATTGTTTTGACAATAAGAAATGAAGATAAAACTGCCTTGGAAAAACTAAAACAAAAAACAACATACACAACACAAAAAATGCTTTGAATTGCAGAATGAATTATTAAGCAGAATAGTTACGGGGCATTTTTCAGTTATGTTGTTACTTATTAAGATACTCAGGAACAAGTAAAGGTCTATTGAATAGCTAATTCTAAAAATGGTTAATTAAGAGATTAGGATGTATTATGCCAGAAAAGGTCTAATTCATTTCTGGGCCTCAAGAACCTTTTCTTTGTAATGTAACTTACGAAACCGTGTCAAATGAATATTGCTTTCTTAGTATCTTTTTCAGCTTCAAGGCTTCAGATTTTACTATATAGATACACAAAACAGAAATTAGACATTTCTCCACTATACTTACAACAGAACCAACTTTTAACATGTTTTAACATGATTTTCAGATCAACAAATAAAATACAAAAATGTGAATTAGTATAAAAGGTATTTTATAATAGCTACATGCATACTAAACTGTTTCATAACTCTGTAATTTGCAAATCCCTCCTGTATTTTTCATAAAGTTAAAATGTAAATGAAAGAATGTATAAACAAGATTCTTGTGCATTTAGCATTTTTTTCCTGGTTAAATTTTGCTTTGTATTGAATTATGGCAAATAGCTTATTCTCTAAAACTATAGCTTTCTGATAGCTTTCTGGCTACTAAGAAAAAGCTTAGCAAATTAAAGATGAAAACGGATATCTCTGAAATTTCAAGCTTGTTATTCATGAACCTTACACGACCGATCACCTATTCCATATATTCTTGTCACATACAGAGAGAAGACATCTTGCTGGTGAAGTTCAAATCTGTGGGTCCTGTGAATAGATGCAAGTGAACTTTGACAGGTATGTGGCAAACTTCCCTTTGATATGAGAATCTTTCTGTCAAAAGGATGCTTAAATTTGTCTGAAGTATTCTAGAAGATGCGTAAATGATAATAATCCAGAAAAAAATAGCTCAGAAAGCCTCACAGAGTGAAAAGGATAAATATTCTTGAAGTGTAATGAAAGGAGATGGCCAAACTCAACTTATATGAAACCATGAATAAAATGTAGAAGTTCCCACTCAGTTAGCACACACAGGACAGAGGAGTTGCCATGACAAAGTGCTGTACAAAAATAGTCAACTATACCACAAAGTATGCAGAATGTTTAGGAAGGAACCTAGTAAGGTGAACTCCAAATTACTCTTTCATTGTGGTTTCTAGAAGACCAAAAATAGCTAACTGGTACAGTCCTACAACACCATGTTCTCATTGTCCTGGATGATTGGGGGGTGCAAAATAGCAAGCCTAAACAACACAGTGAATTAGTTCAAGTAGCGATCGAGCCTGGTTCACTTGGCTGTACTACAGCAGATGTTTTCCTTAGTAAAGGATATGCAGAGCAACACAGGCATCACTAGGTCATATAGTGAAGAACCAGACCACTTCTATATCTGTGGGTAGCTTTGTTCTTCCTTTAGGAATATTTTAGCACATATAGAAAGGCAAATATAAATAGTAGCTATTTTCCTTCTTTGCCAGCATGAAAAAGAAATGAAGAAAATCACTTGGAAAGAGAATAAAACAAGGAAAATAGCAGTTCTGAACTTCAGCTCTTGAAGCTAGTTCTCCAGCTTGCTACATTAGCATCCCATCATTGGAGATGTGTAGGAAATGTCTTGGACCTTTAAAAAGTATCCATCAGTAATGCTATGATCTTTCAAAAATGTTCTAGGGTTAGAAAAGGTGACTGGGTATAACCCAAAATTCAAAAATGAAAATACAACATAACACTATGAAAACGCTGTAAGTAATCTAATGCAGGAATCAGGTTTGAAAGTAGGAAAAAATGTTGGTTGAGAAAAAAAAAAATTACCTTGAGCTAACAATAAGGAACAAACACAAAACCTTTCTCAGCAGGCTAAAGAACTATAATGTAGTAGTTTGGGATGAAATAACTGCAGGGCTGCTCAAAGCAAATAAATAAACAATGCTATAATTCTTCCATGAAAGTATGGGAGAAAGAATCTATCCAAAAAGTGACAAGCTCAAAGCTAGCCTATGTTCTCACTGATCATTTTTATGGTCCCCAGTGCTGTCAGATGTAACAGATGACAGGCATCGGAACGATGTAAGGTTTACTGACTTTTAGGATGCTTTTAACTGAGTATTTGCAACAGATACAGTGAATTCCTTGCAGTGAGGTATAAATACCATGTACCTTTTAACAGGGTAAATATACTGTGATGCCCAGTTAGGATCAGACATAAAGCATGTTCCTCCCCTTTGCTATCTGATGTTACTCCTGATCGTTATGAAAAAGACCTCCAGCTTGGATCCTGAAATTCTGAGGAAGGACAGATGGATGAAGATCTGGACTTTCTTCATGCCTTCTAAATACATTGCTATGTTTTGTCTGTCAAGGTATCAGCCTCCTCAGAGCTGATTTACAGTCAACAAATGAAACCCCAAAGTATGAAAGTCAGTGTGGCCACTCTACATTTCCATTTTTCTTAACTAAAAAGTCATAAGAAGTGCTAGTGAGTTTACTTAACTTGAACCTGAAGTCTAGTAATTGCTTACATAATCACAATTCAAGAAGCTAAGGTAAATACAACTTTCGGAAGCTTGCCTGAATCTGACATTTGGTGTGATTAGCATATGGTGTGAATCTTTAGTGGCAATGTACTGAGCATTTTCCTGCAGGGGTCAGAATAATGGAAAAGCAGTAAGTAACTAAAGGAAGTGAAGCAGCTGCTAGTATTTATGCTTGTGATGGATGTTCACAGTAAAACGGTCAGACAGAACAGAGGATATCTATCCAAGGTCTTGACATGACACTCACAGCTGTGCAAATAGCACAGATGGGAAGATGATTTAGAGTGGCCAAATCTTGAAAATGCCCAAAAACAGGCCCTCGGGCCTTCAAAACAAGATGTTTTTTTGTGACCTCCCCTCTGGTCCCTCAAGACTATTAAAGAGGTGCTCCAGAAAGGACTCTTTGCAGCCATTTCACAGATTAACAGCTTGAACAATTGGTTCAGGATGGGTTGATGAAAGATGATCTCTGCGTGATGTACCCAAATGTACAAGAAATTAATTGTCTTCTATGAACACTCAGTACAAAGAGCTGTGAAAATGTCAGCTTGTATCCTTCTGTGGATTCTCTTAGATCTGCAAAATTCCTATGGCTTTTCCAAGGAATTAGTATTCAAATGGCACGCGTAACCAGGTCAGTCTCTTAGGGTGGCTACTGCTAGCAAAGAGTATTCTCCACGTGCTGAAGTACTGCAGCAAACATGTACAGATGAACTTCCCCTGAATAAGTACTTTGATGAACTAATGGCAATTTTAAGAGTACTCTTACTTTGGATTGTCTTCCTAAAATAGATGACTGCACCTTATTTTTTTTCTACCGCAACCTTTCTCCTCACCCCACCCTCTGACTAAAGAAACCGTTCAGAGTAACAACTCTGGAACTAAACTCAACTCAAGCTCCGTAGTCATCCTGAAAGTAATTATAGAAGTATTCCTAAAATACAAGAAGGGAGAAAACTTGGGATGCTGCATTCAGGATTCCAACTGCAGGCATCATTTTACAAAACACTCCCCAAAACATTTCTGGGGCTAGCTTAAAGTTATAGCTGTATTCTTGTTATGTATTTTAGTTATTATTAGCAAATAGTCCTGGCAAATGGGAACAAATGTGAAGTCGATGCAGAGGTTCCAAGGCCCCGGTCTTCCTTTTTGAGGGCATCCAGGCTCTTTCTAGTTTGCTTCTAGAGTCTTCACGCTCAGTAGTGGCTGTGAAGTATTATCAGCACTCCTGCAGTGCATTTCAGGTTTAGTTTCCTCTGAACAGGATTGGGTGTGTGTATTCCAAGACTGCTCTGCAGGGCGACTCAAAGCACAGTAAGGGGAGCTCATTAGAAGGTGTGTTTCAGAAGCTTGCTCTACCCATGAGCCAAAATGTCAAGGCAGAGTGCCCTGCTGCAGGCACGCCCAGCCTCTCCAGCCTGGCCTGGTTCTGCAAAGAGCTGGACTCAGTGAACCTGCATTTATCCCAGTTGTAGCTTACGCACTTTGTCTGCTAGTTACACATCCCTGATGCACGTAAGTCTTATGTAAAGTAATTTCTGTATTGAAAACAAAACATTGTGAACTGTTTCCCCTTGTCCCTCTCCTCCCTAAAAGAAGGCATCTAGAGTTGCAAAATTTAGACTCATTTAGACTTACGTAACTTCTTGAGGTAAAAGCCTAGATTGAGTATGCTAAGTTACTTTGAAAATTACCAGAAAATTGAATAATAAATCCTCTGAACCCTACTGATGAGGAGACTCCTAAAACAAATTAGCAGGAAAAAATAACTTTTTTTGTGTGTGCATGCTGTGGTTAACTCATTTCTTTCTCCTACAAAGATGAAAAAAAAAGCAAACATCCACCAAGTCCAGGCAGAATTATCTGGAAAGTGTCATTTTTTTTTTTCCATATAAATGCATTGATCATTTTGTTACAGACTCTCTCCCTTGTACTCTACAGTTGCAGCAGCACAAAAATTTACAGGGAAACTCTGTAAGGCTGCAGACTGTATATAGGCAGCTAAACTAGCTGAGGCTGACCTGAGGAACCAAAGAGCTTGATTACTTTATTGCCAGCATGATTGGAGCAGGAGTGGGGGGAGAAATAATTTTTCCTTTCAAGTTCACGTTACTTTTTTTCCCCACCTCCATTTAAGTGTCGTGACATTCTAGGGAAAGCTTGCAGTTTCTTCCAGACTAGATTTGACAAAATTGCATTAATTGGGTGACTTTCTTTTGATTTCAATAAGAACAGACTCAAATCACAGGGCCAAATAATGATTCAGTCCTGTATGCAGGCAACAGAGTTCAGGTATTTGTTCATTATGAGGCAAAAAAAAAAAAAAAAAAAAAAAAAAGCAGCTGAAGGTATTAGCTAACTCAGTAATTTATACATAAATATTTCTTACTGTTTTTGGCTTTTCCCAAAATGAATGATATTCTGACATTGACAGGTGAGAATGAGTTGTTTTCTGAGAATGCTGGCAGGTGCCACAAGGGAATCTACCTTGTGACCAGTTTCAAGGTAAAAGCAAGTACAGAAGTGACAGTGAGGAAGAAACTAACCATAAAGAGCTGGGGTGGAAAGGGAGATTAAGGTCAAAATTACCTTAAATTCTTCACTTAAATGTTTTTGGTTGAATCAGAGTTAGTACATTTTCTATGCAAAAAAATCTTCCTCCAAAATAACATCCCCTTGGCTTTCTCATCATTTTTGGAGGTTCCTACTACCTACTATTCAGATACAGTATGCTGAGAATTTCCCAGAGAAACTTTGCTTCCCACACTTCTGACAACTACAGTTAAACAAGACAATGTTTCTGACTGATAGCAGTTATAGAAGTGACTTTTACATATATCAGAGGAAGCTCCAGTCATTTCTGTGAGGTGTCTTCTGCAAGACAGTGTGCTTTGTTACCAGTTTGCCATGAATGCTCTTAGTCCGTTACGTGGTCTCTAGTAACTACAGGTATGCATCGGAGACAAAAAGCTCTAAGCTCAAATATTTTAACTTTCACTTGTTTTCTTACGGTCAGAGGTAAAGAAGGTATTAAGTCTCTCAGGCACATAGCCATGTTTTGTTAGATTAAGAAGCACAGAGACCCCACACACCTCCCTGACTGTTTCTTGTTCCTCTCAATAGAAATACAATCTGGCCATACAGTATCTTGCCTCACCTTATGATGAAGCTCAGCACATCACTGAAACTACTTATGCATAAGTGGCATTAGTCATGTTTGACTGTTTATTTCAAGCACAGAAACCAACTTGTGCGTTTGGCCTATCGTACTCTCACTATTCCATGTTTAAAAAGGGAGTGGACAATATATTATAACAGAAGGCCCCTAATACACTAGTATGATGTCAGTAATATAGCTCCTCAGAGCATGTTATTGTTTTAAACAGAGGTCTCTACACTTTCACATTGGTTATAAAATACTTAGTGCTGCTGGACTGGAAGGAAAATGTCATACATCTGCAAACAATTAGAAGGAGCTGGACTTCATATTTGATTTACTAAACAATAAAACAAGCTTAAGTGTGACTATATGTGTAAGTTACACTCCCTAGGAGCCTCAAGCAGTTATCATAGCAAAGTCTTTTAACCATAATTAAATAAACCCACAGTGGGATCATTGCTGATCAAAATTATCTTTTATAAGATATTTTCAGCAGTGAAGATCACAAAGTTGAATGCATGCTTTAAGTGCTCTGAAAGTCCTTCATCCTCTCTTTCAAGCACACTATCCACTACACTTTTTCCAGCTGGAATTCGTTCAGTACAATATATTTCAGCTTTTAAACACCAATATTTCCATACTTTCTGCATTTAGAATGAAATTTTGGCACAAGGAGATTAGTAGCAAAACTCTGACTCAGTAAAGCCTGAGATTTCACCATAGTTTGTGTGTCTGTTAGTTAAAAGTTCTGGTACTATAACAACAACAGTTAGTTGTTATTATAAATTAACCAGAGATTTGTAAATTGAATATAAATATTTAGATGCAAGTTTCAAGAAGCTAAAGCATGGAAAAAAAGATTATAATAACGTATCATAAACAATCTTCTCAACAAAACAAAAACCCTAACCACTTGTCAGTCTCTAAGTTAACCCCGTTTCACAATTCAGAATAAGTAAGGCATTGGTACTATTTGCCATTAAACTTTCCTTTTTATCACTTATTGGAGCACCTGAAGCCACCACAGCTAAAGTTATGTTAATGCTTGGAACTTTTCTAGCATTATTTTCAAATGCTGTAAAACATCAATATTGTGTGCTCTAGCAAAAGCAGTTTATCACAGTTCACCAGGGCAGATAAGCATCACAGTACTGCAGTATCACCTGGCGGGGGGAATGCTGGATCAAACACAGGAGTCTCGTACTCTGTTTTTGGTTCTGCTGCTAGTTTGTTAAGGTAAACTGAGAAAAAATAATTTGTCATCAAGGAAAAAATTAATGCCAAAGATAACTTCAGATGAACACTTGGGATTAAGAGGATATCATTGGACTGACTTCCTTTGGCAAGCTCTTTACTTGACATTCTTGAATTAGAGCAACAGAAATACTGAATGTTATCAGATGAGCCAGAAATGCAACTCTGAGGCTTTGCCTATGAAAATAACTTATCCAATCTCCATGATGATTACTATGCTTCAGAAGCACCGGGCATTTACTTACTAGTGATAAATAATGTTCTGTATACATGAATACCAGGGAGAAAGGAACTACCACTGTATAATACAGCTTGGCCTGATTATAGTCACTGAAGTACTATTTTATATGATTATACTGTTAAGGGCCACAAAAATGGAAAAGATGAACGATGGGGTCACATTTTGCCCTCTGTTTGCATGGGTATCCCACTGACATGCTTGAAAGCCAAATTATGAACAAGGAGTAGAATATATTTTTATGAAAGAAAACAAAACAGTGGACAAAACATTTGTTACTTCAGCAAGTATAAGAGTAAACTATTTATATAAAATAATAAATGAAACAGTCTTAGTTTACAGTAGTGCTTGTGGGTCTGGTTCCTGAATGCATACAATTAACATTGCTAATACCCTGAGAATTTTGGCACAGCGTGCAGTGTATGTACACTC
This sequence comes from Anas acuta, assembly GCF_963932015.1. Classification (NCBI taxonomy): domain Eukaryota; kingdom Metazoa; phylum Chordata; class Aves; order Anseriformes; family Anatidae; genus Anas; species Anas acuta. Next base: position 2,677,901 of record NC_088981.1, read on the forward strand.
AGATGAAAGGTCTTCATTGCTATAGTTTCAGAGCCTGGCTAGACTATGACTGGAAGTAAGCTGGCAGGGTCTCTGTAGGACTGCTTCCACAGAGATCAGAAGAGCACAAGATGTTCAGATGTTTGGTTCCTACTGCTTGAGAAGTATCCCTCATACAAGTCTGATTGACATAAAACAGTGTATTGTTCTGCATTAAAATCTGATATAATCAACAGCTCATACAATGTTTCTTTTTTTTTTTCTGTTCCATTCAGCATTAACTTAGTAGAAATTACATAGTTTTGCGAATCTTTACAGCTTATCTACACTATGTCCAACTATGTTGCCTACTTTTTTCAAAGCACCGCCTCTCCTGGACATGTTTGACTGAAGTTGCTTACTTGCGTTAAAGTTTTGTTTGGTTTTGTTTTTCTTTACCATCTACAGACAACAGAATTAATTGTACTCATTAGCCTGAAATAGATAGAATAGGTTGCAACAAACTTCAGGTTCTGTTACCTTGAACAATAACATGATGCATGTATTTTATTTAGAGACCTTTAGGAGGTGCATATGGCACACCTCCAATTTGATGGTGCACCAATACATTCCTAGTAAGTTCAAGTTAGAGGCTGTTATTTTCTAGGCATTAGGTTTGCTATCACATACGCTCTGGTTATACTGAAAGGAAAACATAGGGCAGTTTGCTTACCTTGGCACACATTGTGCTCACTTTGCTCATACCCAGCTGCACACTGAATTTGATGAGTTGGATTTGGAGGGGCACGGTGAGGATCAGCTGGAGTCCGTCGAATGACATTGTTTCGACCACTAGTGGATTCAGCTGCTGCTTCTTCTCGCTCATTTACAATAATTTGGGCTGTTCTGGGTAGACAGAGGTATCCTCCATAGTGGTTAACACATTTCATTCCACCTTTACATGCATCTGGGACTATTTCACATTCATCAATATCTGTGGTTAGCAACAACACAAGTCATGCTTTTAACAGTTGAATCCTCTGCAACAGCCATTAATACAAGTAATGCAATGAAACATGCAAGCACACTCCCTTGTCTAAACCAAGGATGTGAGAACACTGAAATAATTCCAACAGCAAGTTTTTGTTTGAAAATGATTTACTGTACCTTTGCACCGTTGCCTAACAGGATCCCATTCATAGCCATCTGTGCATTGCTATAGAGAAAAACGGGGAAAAAAACACAACAGTAAAATACTATGCTAGTCAGGAGTCTTTATTTTGGAAAAATAAGCATATTTAAATGATCTCAAAGTTCTACATTAGGAGAAAAGCAATGTTTCTATAACTTGGAAAGCTAAAAAAAAGGTTATTAGTACAGCATTGCTGTGTAGGTAGAATGAGAAGCATGTAGAGATAGAGCTTCTATTCTCAGCAAGTTCCTAAGGTATTGTTTGCTGAGTAGGTAGACTTTAGTGGGGATGGGGAACAAAGCGAAAAAAGCATCTGCCATTGGTTACTGGCTGACTATAATTTTATTTATTTATTTTTTTAAACTTTGTTCTTGTTCACTGCTTTCCAGGAGTGGAACATCTTTCATTCTTTCATTCCAGGGGCTTGCCAGAGGGACTAGTGGACCTCTGTCCCACCAAACTTCTTCCTCTCTCCCATCAGCACACTAGCAATGGGGAAAGATCCCATGACAGCTGGAAATTCATTCACATGCTTTCTAACCATGTGACTCCAGGAACTGCAGTCTAGGAAGAACAATTTATATTGCAAGACATACAATAAATGGTTAGAGTTTATAGCAGCAGGACTACTTATATAAATAAAACTTGACAGAATTCAAACAAGACTATGCTCAGCAACTATTCATATCATCGTAGACTGGTAACTTCAGAAATAATTTTAAATATTCTCCCTGGCAATTGAGGCAAATATCTTCATTATCTCTCTGCCCAAAAGCATTAAAACGTCTACAGTTTTAATCACAGGTTATAATTAGAGAAACTGATTAGTTAAGTACAACAATGGTGCCAACTACAGCAGACATTTAAAATATCAGTGAATCAACTGAGCTGTACCATGCGGGTGCATATGCATCCTGCACTGCTTAGGATATTATTTTAATGGCCCCACAGAAAGGAAAGAATTGAGTCAATTAACGTAATTAGCCACAGTTAAGCAAGCTAAATCTTGTTGCAACTCCTCCACTGTAGAGAACTGTTTAAGTAACAAGTTTGACCTTCTGGTGCTGAGATCCACTTGTTCCATTTACAATGCTCAAGTTATTTTGAGAAACTTGTTACAAACAGACACTGACTCAGCAATAGGATTGAAAATATGTTCTTCATTCGCAGGTGACACCAGTGATCTGCCAGATGTAGCAGTGAGTTGGAAGAAAAAGCCTCCAATGTTACAAAGGGGTAAGTGGACAGCAAATTGTATTACAATTCTCAATCTCTGAAGGAATGACTACATGCTGAGTTGACAACACCGAAGTTACTGTAGCTATGAAAACGCAAACCCAAAGGAAAACAGCTAATTCATGCATCTACTGAATCACCCAATTCCTGGTATAATGCACAACAGAAGTTCTGTCTATTTAGTAGTAAGGAGCCAAGTCCAACTATTACTGCAGCTGAAGGAAGTTTTACAATAGAAAAGGATTTGGCCCTAAATGAATACAATGTACGTATGAGAAACAGTAGCATCCTACGGGTAACATGTCCAAAAGCTAAGTTTCATTGTTAAGTTTACATGATTAGAAGACTGATCACTGAAGCACCTGAATGCTCTTTGAAAACATATTATGGGAACCCAGATCACACAGGCACGCTAGAAATCTTGTATTGTTATAAAAAGAAGTGTGCAGACACACCAGAAAAGCCCTATTAAAAAAAAATAAATTGTAGTAAGTGCTGAAAAGGATGGGGTTGGGATCCCTATTTAGTCTAGATTTTCAAAATGTACTTATTTCTTCAGTTTCTGCTTCTGTATAGGAACTTAGAAATATTTCTGAGGGCCTCTAAATAGAAGTACTCCCAACCTTCAGAAGTCTATTGCCTCCAAAGCCTAGTATTAAAAGTATTTTATGACTGACTTCCTGATGTTCACTTGAGGCTTCTTTGAGCCCTGTCTTCTATGATAAGGTCCAACTCTGCAATATTTACTTGCCTGAGCCATCCCACTGACTTCAGTGGGATTACTTGTATAAGACACAATCTCAGCCTTTGGCTGTGGTTCTCTAACTTTTTGCATGTGTGCAGAATTTTCTGCTTGTGTGGCATTGCGCTGATGTCTGTACACATATTCAGAGGTCCACCCATATGAAGCAAGTTGCAGGGATTACAGCTGTAATCAGATGTGAAAACGTGGGTTTTTCACCAGCCCAAGCCGATGTAATTGCCACTCCTTCTATGACACGCATTATGCGAGCCAAGGAGTGAGAACAAGCAGATTAAAACCAAAAATTTACAAGAAGGCCTATAAATCTCCTACCCCATCACCTGGTTGCAAGCAGAACCTATTTCCAGTATTCTTGTAGAATTTCATCAAGCTGTACAAAACCACTGCTCAAAACCAGCTCAAACCAACATTTGTGGGAGCACTCCAGGACTTAGATGCTTCATTAAGAGCACTGAGTTCTGACGGACTTGCATGTTGTTAAAAACAGCTTGAAACATCCAAAGGAAAACACTGAAGAATGTTTGACCTAATTATCTGTCAAGTTCCATGTATTTCAAGTGAAGGTCCCAGGGACCTTTTCTTTAGGAAAAGGGATTAAAACATAAAAAATTAAGCTTCCTAATTTTATTCAGTTCATCAAACTCAGCCCACAGCTTGCTTTTCAGAGCAGAGAGCTGCAGCCCATTCTGCTCAGTCCTGTAAACTTCAGCTTTCACTGTTTCAGCGTAGGAGCAGCTTATTTTACAGTGAGCATTCAGGCTCAAAGAGCTCTGTATTGCATGCAAGATTTTTTTTTTTTGGAGGGTCATTTCGAAGAATCCCTGCTGCAAAGCAAAGCACCAGTTCTCCCCGGCTCCACGAAGCCTTACCGTGTACGTTATGGTTTCCTCAGTTTCCTGCGAGTGCACCGTAATGAGGATGAGCGCAGCCAAGAACATAGCTGTCAACATCATGAACCTGGAAAGAAAGAAAGAAAAAAGAAAGAGAGAAAGCGCAGTCAGCCACCAGCCCCTGCAGCGCCGCTGTGCCAGCGGAGCCGGGACAGGTCCCTCGCTACCTGGCGCCGCCGCAGCCCGGTGGTGCCAGGGGGCGGCTCGGCAGCGCGGGCAGCCCGAGAAGGAGCCGGGCACGGCGGAGCAGCCGGCTCGAAACCCCGCGCCGAGGCTCCGGGAGACCGCCCGCGGGGCCCCGAGCAGGCAGCGGCGGCACCGGGCACCTGCCGGGCTCGGGGCCGCCCTGCCCCGCCGAGCCGAGCCGCGGGACAGGGGCAGGGGCAGCGCTTCGCTTGCAGCCCTCGAGCCCGCTCCTACCTGCGGCGGGGCCGGCGGCTGCTCCCGGCGGCGTTCCCGCGGCGGCTCCGGCCCCGTCCGTCCGCTGGCTCCGCTGCGCTGCCGGCGCCCGCTCCCCCCCCCGGGCCTTGGGCTAAATAGAAACGGGCCCGGCTCCTGCCGGAGCCCCGGGCGCCCCCTACCGGCCCCGCGGCGGCCGGAGCCCTGCTGCGGGGCGGGGCGGGGCGGCCCGGGCGCACGGCCCCTCCGCCGCTCCCCGCCGCTCCTGAGGCGAGGCGGGGCAGGAGGCCCCTCACGCCCGGCACGGTCCCGGTCCCAGCCCCGGCCCGTGCCCTCAAGCAGCCCGGCCGCCGGCTTTCCACAACGCCTCGTGCGGGAGGTGGCTGCCATGTGCGGGCTGAGGGCTTCGACGCCTGGGGAGTGCTGAGGGCACGCTGAGGAGAAGCAGGGTGGGTGCAGGAGGCGCCTCGCCATCTGCGTGTTCTTAGAGTTAAGCCCAGCATGGAGCGGAGGCTGCGCACGAAGGAGCTTTCCTGGGTGGTTGTGAGGAGCTCAGGCTGGAGCGGGCCGCGCTGGGTGCTGGTAAGAGCCGCTCCAGCAACAAGCCGCCAACGCTCACCCTGAATTTGGTAAATCAAATACACAAGGAGCCCCCTTACTGAAGGACTGCTCCAGTGAGAGCAGGTAGAGATTTTACTGGAGGTGGGAAGGTTCCTCTGGAAACCAGTTTCCACAGAGGAAGCTTTGGAAGAGTTTTCAGTGTGGGCTCGTAACCCAAAGGAGTCAGAGGGCAGAAGGTAAATGCAAAAATCTGTCAAAGCCTGAGGAGTTCTGCCTAAGAGCGAACTGGTTCTTCAGTTATTTCTGGGCATGGTCACTTGTATGTGGAGAATACATATGTGTTGTTACAACTGCGTATAAAACCAAAATGTTTCCATGAATCTTCTCGTGCGGGGAGAGGATGAGCTAACACCCATGGGGCTGACCAGAGTCATGTTGTGCAGCTGAATAACCCTCAAACATGAATGACATTGGTTGGCTTTAGGTTGACTACATTTTTAGGACATTTTGCATGTGCTTTTGTATGCTGATGTTTTTAACTAGCTATCTTTTGACACCTACTCTCCTGCTCAAAGAAATGCTCCCTTTAATCCGCCCTTAGTCCGTGTATCATTTTTTAGCAATACAGGCTCAAAGTGTTAGATTGGCTCCAAATAAAATGACTCTTATTAGTGTAAACTACACTCATATTTATGACACGCCTCCAATTATATTGTGAAAATTTGCTGTTTCATGTTAATAGAAAGCAGTACAGATATTCCTAGTGCTCAAAATAGTAATATCAATTGCTTGTCTCTGCTGGCAACAATGGTTACTTTTGAATGTACTGTCAAAATACCTGCCATGCCGAGAGACCTGAATTTAACTTGTTGGCTTCTAGATTAAGTCAACCTTTAAAAATGTTTGGTCTTAATCTACTACCTAGGGAGACATTGCCTGTGTTGCACTCTAGGAAAACTGAATCAGAGAACAACAGAAGCATGTATGAGCACTGGCTGAGCACAGATCCTGCACTTGGCTTCAGACGGTTTTACACATTTGCTGAAATACCATACTCTGCCAAGGGTAGTTCATGGTCCTTTAAATGGAGGTGGTAGACTCAGCTTGTGATTTTGTAGTTCAGATATTTCCTACTGAGGCAAGTGGAAATTTGCCTCATGAAGGATAACATGAGTTAGACCCTTGGAAATGTTGAGGAATGTGTGAGGTATCTGGGTGAGAATAGCTTCCTTACGTATCTACACGTCCGAAGATGTCTTTTATGAAGTGGTCAACCCACCCGTTGTGTCTTGCAGACCATGTAGCACGGCATTGCTGAGGCCAGCCCTTTCCAATAGTTGCTGGTGGTGCTTCTGATCGAAGCAGCCCTGTGAGGCTGGCCCCTAATTGCTGCCTCTTGGCTCCTTCTGTAAATGGTGCACTCTATTCCCTATGGCTTTAGCGAACTCTTTGTCGCATCTCAGTTTTTGCTTCCTTTAAAAACCGCACTTTTCATACATTCTTGTTGTGTTTATGACTAAATGTTCACATTTTTTTTTTCTTCCTGGCAGGACATGTTGCCACCCCCTTTTGTCCTGAGAAACCTAAAGACAGGTAGGCTGAAGGAAGACTGTGTGTGGTCAAAATGTCACTGCAGTCCAGCTAATTCTGGCTGCTGGAACTGTCCCTGGGGGCAATAGACAGCTGCACATAATTTAGAGCAGGCTTAGATTGATACTAGAGGCTAGCCTGAAAATAAGGAAAACAAAATTGCAGTTTAATCTCTTCTACTCCCAGATCTGACCTCCTTTTCCTGTTTCAAGCATAGCTCACTAGAAAGAAAATCAAGCACAGTGAATTTAAGCAACTTGTATTTGTCAACTCAGGAGACTATCAGTGTCAATTTAAGATGATTTCTTTTCCTGAGAATGTCATATCAAGTAACACTGGAGTTGTCTAAACTAAGAGCTGGAATGGCGGAGATGTTATTTTCATGTCGGACTCATAGGAATTTTAGAACATAAATTATTTTGATAACATGGCAGGCTGCCTTTCTGCCACACTTCCTGCAAATGTCAGAATTTTTTCCACGTTTCGACTTGGAAATGACATAGTGTTGGTGAAGGATAAATTGTGAAGAATTACATGTCTGACTTCATTGCTGATTAAATATGACAAATGTTGAACTTTTATTTGAGGTAAGATTTTATGAACTGATTTATCTTCAAGGGAACTATCGTGAACACATTGCGTATGGCATAAGGTGTTACTTTAACATAAACTTAATTTGAAAGAAGAACCGTGTTAGCAAATTACTCACTTTTTAAAAGAAAGCTAACAGTAAGAACCTTTCTCTAACAGAAGAACATTTCTCATATTAGAGAAAACTCCTTCCCTGTAAATCTTGCAGTTTGGAGAGGAGAAAACCACTGGAGCTGGATTAGAAAATCTAGTTGCCTCCAATTTAGGCCTTTATTTTGCTGAGGTTATCTCATCTGTGGGAGATGTTGCATGGTCTTTGTTGTGTCAAGGCCTTTGGCTAATTTAGACTAATGTGTGATTTCATTTATAGATGTCTACAAATTCTCTGAGGATATTAAAATGTAATATTGTTGCTATATATTTTTTTTAACTTTTACTGAAAGCCAAGTATGCAGTTTGTATGCAGTTTATCAGGCATGCAATTTGCTTTTCTTCTGCGCTTTACAGAGATGTGATCGTATATTTCTGCTTCTGCAAACTCCAGCAGAAGTGTGGATGCTGGGAGAGGGTGATGTTGTGTTCTCATCAAAGTCCTTTGACAGTAAAAGAAAATGTGAGTGTGGGAGAGCGGGTGACTGAGAATGGAGCCCCTGCAGGAAGCTGTTCATCTTTTTCATTGGTCCAGCTGTGCAGCCACACCAAACTAGAAAATTAAGGGCTTGAGAAGTGTGATACAGCTGAAAGTAACACGTGAAATGAGGTGTGATAGTGTGGGAGAAGGACGAGTGCATTTTACTTTCCGCGTCTGGTTCACCACCTCTTGTGTCTTACAAAATTAGTGTTTTTCATGCCTGTCAATCAGTCCTGTTGCTTCTTAGGTGTGGAGCTAATTTCAGGCTTCTCTTTGCAAACCGAGGTACTGTGGCTTACAGGTGCTTTCTCAGCATTTTCAGGGCACAACTTTGCAGCGCACCTTAACAAAATTAACTCGGAATTGTACAATGCCTATTTGTGCGGACAGATTTACTTCATGTGGTAAGAATTTCAGATGTCACAAATCCAGGCCTTAAATTGCACCGCTAATGCTGAGAAGATTTTATTTTGCTAAGCAATTTTATCTGGAAGTGAACAGTCTTCCCACCTTTTGCATGTATGGGTACTTCTAATTTATTCAGTCGCATTCCTCTGTGTAGCAACTCTTTTCCATTGCTGTACCTAACAGGGGTTTCTCTTCTCTTGTTCTTCTCTACTTTTCTTCATATCAGATAAGAGCAGCAGCACTGGGAAGCATGTATTGATGTAGGTCTGTGGCCTTTGTAACACTGGAGCCATCACTCCTTTCCTTTTTCTGGAAAACCAGCTTTGCTGCATACAGGAGTTCAAGTCTGACACTGGACTAGGTTTCAACCAGTTTGGATAAAGTGAGGGCTGCCTAGAAGCTTTTCACAGAACTATAATCCATCTGAGGAACAAACAGCCTTCTTGATATTCAAAATATTAGCTGGAATATATAGTATTCTTCTGATTAAACTATGTCAGTGCAGTTCCTTGCTCTGGCTAAGAGGCAAAACAGAAATGCCAGAATTCAGATCCAGTATTACCCAGAATATCTTGGAGTCGGTTTCATATCTAGCTTTGGCTTCTCGTGAAGCTTTGTGCAAGTCATTTAATCTATTTCTTGGTATACTCTTGGTCTGTAAAACGGAGAAAATATGTGATGCTTGTGCAGGGAAATGGGGGGAATACATTCACTTATGTATCGAGGATTTCCAAAGACATTTAACCAATTTAGATACCCAGATCCCTTTCAAAGTCAGTGGAATCTGGATGGTTGTCTGTGAGGTTGATCTCAGGCCTGCTGTGGCACCTTGCCACTGCCTCGAAACGTGCACATTTCAGAGAGAAGGATGAGTGTGGATGAGTAAAAACTCTCCAGCACCTCAGTTCCCTCTGTGTAGGAAGTGCAGTTTGCCTTCCCCTGAGGGTAGGTGGCTCTTTTTGTCCTGTGCTGTTGTCCACGTTTGTGAAAGGTAAGTGTGAATTGCCTGGAATCAAATATACCTGTGTAACTAGCACAGCTTTCTAACAGGCAGGTCAGCTTCAGCAGATGGGATGTGTAAGCTGTTAGGATGCCCTAGTTTTAATTTTGAAGTCAGTATTTCTTTATAGCATTTAGCAGCAGATTTTCAGAAGGTATTTTGAGTGCTTCTGAGGTTTATGCCTTCAGTTAAGAGGACAGAGAGTACTCCTGATTTCAGAATGTGCTTACACCTTCAAGGCGGATATGCGTAAAGGGAGCCCTTTTTGAAAACCTTAACCTAGTGCTTCCTGCAAAACCTCCTGGGCCAAGAATGGAGTGTGACAGTGTCCTGGGTTTTCAGCCCAACAAAAATGAGGCATCTCAGAAATGCTGCAGTGGAGGGGGACCTCAGAGGAACAGATTTGTGGGCAGAGCTCTGGCTAGTGACTGTTCTGCTTTTTAGAATCCATAAGCATCAGGATCAGCAGACATTTAAAAAAGTAATTTGGTTTCACAAGTATCTTCTGAACTCCGAGTTTGCTTTTCTTTCTTTTTTTCTTTTCAGAAAAAGTTATTAATACTAGAACAGGAGCAACATTTCTTATTAATTCTGTGGGGGGTGAACTTGGCAGGCAATCCGCCCAGTTGACCTGTTAATCATTCTGCAGAGACTCAGCTTTTCTGGTGAATATCTGCACAACAATGCTAAGGAATATATGTCAGAGCATTTTATTTCCTTTGAATGTTAAATTTACTTAGTGCTAGTCTGTGTGCTGCCACATGGAAAGCAGAAGAAAAATAACAGTAGGGATTTTCCTTTCCGTGAGATTATAAAGGGTTATCCTCTCACCCCTTTTTGCAGATACGTGCGGTTGGAAGGCATCAAAATTCTGGAAGAGGCTGGAAGATGATACAACCGAAAGCTGACACAGAAGAGTCGATATCCTTGCATGCTCCCAAACTGTTCTCAATGAGAGTTTCACCACATCAGGGAAGAGCTCAGCTCTGGGAGGGAGACGGAGGGAGCACTGCTGCTCTGAGTCCTTGAGGTATCTCTTTTAAGTGGCTGCAGAACAATACCGAGCATTTCCTCTGGGTAATAAACCAACACATAACTTGCAATATATACTCATTTTAAATTATATGTAACTTGGGGATTCTTTTTATTAATCGGTTCAAGTTCCCTTTCCCTGGAAGCCCAAAGCCCTGAGAAATTAGTTCCTGCTCATTCATGATTTACTGTGCTTTAGGGGCTATTAAAATTTGGAAGACTGCTAACACCAAAAGTGATAAAGGCCCCAAATAAACCGATCGATACAAAGAAAAACAAATACCCTTCTCTGCCCCTGTCCAGAGCAGCCTAGGGTTGTTCAGTTAACGTGCTTATGTCACTCAAGAAACCTCAGCACTCTGTTTTGCCAACAATAGGCTCAGTGTGTACGGGGCTGTGGGCCTCTTTGGCACCACAGCTGCAGGTCATAAATACAGTTCTGCAGATTAAAATATTAAAGTGCCCCTCTTTGGAGGCTGCAGAACAACGCCTGGGGTATTGCCCCCTGCCTCCGAGGCAGCCCGGCCGCTGCAGGGCTGTCAGGTGACCGCATGGAGCACACTCAAAGAGGTTCCCACATGTGGATTAGCTCTTCTCAGAAATGACATTCCTGCCATTTCCTGTGTTAGCCAGCGAGTGTTTTGTACGCCCAAGTTCCATTTCCTGCAGAAGGCTCCTTAAAGGTGGTTAAAGTGGTTCGCTGAACGTGAAATCGGCATGCCTAAGATGAAGTATAGGTACACGCTTTAAGGGAAGCACTGATTACTCTGTGCGGAACATGTTACAGCTGGAGCCCCAACCTGTCCTCTGGTCTTTCCCTGTGTTTGTAAAATAGTAACAAAGAAAAAGGGGCATTTGGAAAAAATTACTTGCATCATCGGAAAGGAGAGAGGGAAGGAATATACTTATGTGGGTCCTACTCAATGCCTTGCTAGTACTGCCAGACCCCTTATTTATTACCTTTTGTCCCATTTTACGTAGAGGAGGTTTGCTTTCCAGCTCCCTTACACTTGGAAAAAGAATGTGCCTCTCACTGTAATGTTTGACAGCACTTGAAACAGTGAACTGTGGTGGCAGAAATTTTCACTTCTAGAAGCAATGATTAGAATGTGTCAGAATTTTAGGCCTTGGTCCTTTATGCTCATGTTCATCAATCATTTTTCAAATGTGTATCTTTAAGCGAGAACAGGCTTTTATCATGTAAATTCATCCCCTGCAAAAGGAAAAACAAAAAACACAACAAACAAAACACTGGAGCAAGAAAAGCATAATTGATTGAGCCTGCCTGCACTTTTCTCAAATCTAAGGAGAGCTTTTGGTTCATCATTTTGTCAGCAAATTGTGGCTGAGTTATTAATTATCTGTCTCAGTTATTAAGTACCTGGACTTTATAAATCTTTCAGGAAGGCATTTAATATACAAGTCTATGAATGTTGCTGGATCTCCACACTGGTGTCTTTACGTAAGCTGTGGATGCTAAGAAACTTGTCATCCTAATGATGAGGGAATTAAGCCTGTTAGAGTAGATTGCTTGATTGTAAAATAGCTTCTTTGGCACTTCTTAGTTGAGGAACAAGGGTCAGATTCTTTCCTTGTGCTTGAGACTCATCAAAACTCGTGTGGTCTGACTGCTGTGAGTTTATGGAGCCTGTTACCGTTCTGTCAGTAACTGTGCAGAATGGCTTTGGGGGACAGGTTGAATAGTTGCTGCTACCTGGTAAATTCCTTGCTGCTTTAAAGGGGAGGGTGCAAAACCAGTGGAGGGGACTTTAGCCTTCAGATTGTGGCACTGCAGTTTATTAAGGAGTACATCTGCCTCTTCCTCACTAAAACTTAAGTCTGTTTCCAGGAAACTGTGGTAGTTATTGAACTTAGCACTAATTCAGAATCAGATCTCACCCTCTGTGGCATTAGGATGTAACTGGTGCGTGTGCATTTATAGCACAAAATCAGTGAAAACTGAGGGGTTTCAGAGTAACAGGCGATGTACCAACAGTCAATGTCCAAGTACTTGAGACTACTCTGCTGCTGTGTCCTAAGCTCTTCTACAGGGACATATCTTATTATAAAGAAGGCAGTTCTTTGTGTTTCGAATCATCTGCTCATTTGGAAGGTCTGCAGAGATAACAGTTCTGCCTTTTTCAATAGTGGCTTTGTGAGGACAGCTAAATTTCATGAGTCGAGCTATATGAAACTGAAAAATTGTGTAACAACAAGAAAAAAATCCTATGAGAGAAAAATTTCTAATGGTACCTGTAAGGAGAAGACTGTAAAAAACGGAACGTGTATGTACAGGTCATGTAACTCTGAAGCTGAATATAGCTGTTACTTAACAGCTCTTCTTCCTATAACTGCGGTTTCTCCTTTCTTTCTTGCCTTCCACCAAAGATTTTTCTTTTTTCTGCTTTAATTAGCAGGAAAATTTAAAAGAGGATATATATATGTGTGTGTGTGTGTGTATTTCTCTGAAGGTAGATGGCCAAGAGGTTTTGCAACATTCCCTTAGAGCTAGTAATGTTTAAAAGTTAACAGTGACATAACATTCATTTTAGAACAAGTGTGTATAAAAAATGTGTATTACTTTGGGTGGGATTACTCCAGATTCTTGACAAGCTTCATCCAATTAACTTCAGTTTGCATCTCCAACATGGCTGTTATTATTTTTAAAAGCCTTCTATTATGCAGGAAATGTAGCTGTGATGTAGGCCTGAAGTCCAGCTGGCTTCTGATGTTTAAAAGTTGACCCCTGTGAGAAGGGTTTTAATTGCTAAAACACACTTCATTTGTTGTGTCAGGCACACTGAGCATAGGTAGGCAAAGTGGTAAGGATAATTTTTTATTTCCAGAACCAGAACAAATAATTACTTGGGGCAGATTAACAGTTTCTCGTTTTTAGGAGATACTTTGTAGTGTGCTTTTTATGAAGGAGCTATTAAAATAGTTCTTTGGAGTCAGAAGACCTTCCTTACACTGCACTGCTGCCTTTTCAGACTGATTCCCTAGTGTCAGGCAAGGAATATCATGCAGATGTGAAAGAAAGTAGGATAGATTTATTTGCAGTAACGGCTATTAGGGAAAAGCTCCTTCATTTTCCAGGAGGAAAAGAAAATCAAACACACACTTCCTTCATTAAAAAAAAAAAAAGTTGTTTGTTTGTTTGCTTGCTTGCTGTTGTTTGGTTGGTTGGTTGATTTTTGCCATCTTGGGACCTGAATGAAATCTTTATTTCCAGTTGGCAATATGTTACACAGCATACCTTTTGTAATGGAATGTGCAAGGAATTAATAATGTGAGTTTATTAACAGCAGTAATAAATTATTTTACAACTCTTAGGGATTCTCAGCAATTTCACTAACTTGAATTTAGAAGTAACTGAACAGTGTAAATGAATTATAAGACAATACTAAATAGAGATGTTTGCTCACAAGTTAACTTGCAGCTCTTAAGCTATCAGTTGTTTACTGGTTTGGACCAATGAAGTGCTAAAAGCTAAATACTGTGAAATGTTAAACTTTGATGAAAGATATGAGGAAAGAAACTGTTTCTTTTGCCAACACTGTGGTCAACAGCAGTGCCCTGACCTGATTACTTAAGCTGATGTTTTTCCTAAATCTGTCATGAATCAGTAATTATCAAGTTTTGCAATACTCAATGATTCTCTTGTGAATAGCAAAAAGATTTGTTATTGTAGGTTGGTATTTTCTAAAAGAAGTGTTCAACTCTTGCATCTGCAAGCTCTATACAGTATGTTTTGCTTTTTGCCTGGAGAGCTGTGGAATGCCACAACAAATCTCCTGAAGAGTTTCACAAAAAGTGAGGAAAATTCAATATGGCCTAATCTGCAAGTGACCCTTCTGGTGTCTTTTAAAATGAACTTTCATGTCAGTGTGTTTTTCCATTCATGGTTGGAAGACAGCCAGTTCAAGTGCTCAGTTGTAGGGCTTGACTTGTAGGGCTTGTAATAGGAAAAGGAACTTGTACAACGTATTATTGTTAGCAGGGTGTTTTCATCACATTTTAATATGGTACTTCCAGAAAAATTCCCCTTTTCTGTCGCACCAAGTGCTGCGCAGCAGTGTGAGGTGTGTTGTGGAAGGGATCAGAGGAGGGATTCGGTCCCTGAATGAGGCTGGAAATTCAATCCATGCTTCTCTTGAGTGTGGTGGCATAACTCTTAACAGCTGGCTTTGAAGCCCCAATAATCCTCGCAGCTCATGGCTGAGTTTTCTGAGGAATAAAGGACCAAAATTAGGGGAACTTCTCAGTTAACAGGAACAAGAGATGCAGTAACATGATATGTTGTTTGTTGAGTCACTTGAAAAGGATGGGATGGCAAAACCTCTGTGGGGCTTATTGAAAGGACGCTTTTGGTTTATTTCCATGCAGATCTGTGGTTAGAGCCCCGTGGAAATCAGACGTCACCTCAAGCTGTGTGTGGAGCTGCTGCCGTCCCCTGAAGCCTGTATAAGGAATGCAGCTGAGGATGAGGTAAGTGGGACTGCGCTCCTCTTGTGGGAGAGCTCCTGTGGTCTGACTGACAGCAGTCACTTGTTGGCTCAGGCTAGATGAGCGTTAAAGAGGAGAACATACAAGCAGGCAAATATACAGGCAAATCTTAAATGTCCTAAATGTTGGTTTGAGGGCATGGTCTGACACTGGTGGAGATTTATACAGATGACAGGGGACTTGATAGCAGAAAAAAGAAAATGAAAAAAAAAAAAAAAAGAGGAAACTTGAACCAGCCAGTTCTTTGCTGGTGAAAATTGCTTAACATAGATTTGTGGTTTTAAGTAAACGTGCACATTAAAAGAATGCTGACCTTTAAAAACATGGTTTTCAATAAATTGTTATTGTTGCTTTTAAAGCATATGGACTTACAAGCAGCAGAAAAATACCATAAGCCTATGAGATAGGAAATGCACCATGGAAACAAACTGAACCCTGGCAAAATAAAGAGATGTTTCCTGAATGGTGCTCTCCATTAAAAAGTCAACTCAGCATAGTTCCTTCAGAAATCTGTGTATAAGGGTACTACATACTTCCTAAATCGCACTGCGTGATAAACTGGCGATTCAAATGACAAGCACTATGTTTTGCTCTAAAACAAGGAAGATTTTTGGAAGATTCTTGAGCCAAAGTTATATGTTGTGCATCCATTGCTTAGGAATGCAACAAAATTAATTCTTTGAGCTAATGAAAAAGATCAAGAAATGTACAGCTGCCCTCTAGTGGTAAAATAGCAGCATGAGGTGTGTTTGTTCACAGTGGTGGAGAAGCCGACTGTTTACTGGAAGGTGAACAAAAATGTGCAAATATTTTTAAAGGAATTCTGTAGTCACAGTTCAAATGTCAGACCAACAGTGGAGAAGATGGAACATTAGACAATAGAGCAGAGGCATTGTGTTCTCTGGGGAGGAGGTGTTTCACAATTCTCATGCTATAGGATGAAAGAAGAGCTCCACAAACTTTATATCCAGAGCTTGTTCCAAAAACTCCCAATGTGTTAAAGAAGTTTGGATTTGGATATTTGCTTCAGCTCATTTTAGGAAGAGAGATATTCTCTGAAACTGGGATATAGCTTCATACTTGAACTTTCCCTTGTTTGGAATGGTTGAAATTGATGGCTTTGTCCTAGCTATTCTCTACTAGATGAAACAACTCTTTCCTGAATGCTGCATTGATCCTCTTCACCTCTAGTTTGCACAGAATTCTGCTCTGGTTCATGAAGTGAAGAAAATTGAGCCAAAACTGTGAATCCTCTGAACAGACTTACCTTACAAACAAAGGCAATGCCTTTTTGGGGAGTGCCAGCTTATTCTAACATAATATATGCAATTAAACTCATTTTCATCTTGTTTAAAATGGGCTAATAACTAACACTCCCCCATTTAAGTCAATTTACTTATTTAAAATTACATGAAAGAGAAAAGAATCAGAGAAAGTTATGTAAGTGTTGTAGCAAGCTGTTATGTACAAATGTTATGTCCTTTGTGAGGCTTCATTTGGTGCTTTGTCAAAGAAATTAACTTGCCCTGTCTGGATACAGTTATTTGGGAAAGTGTTTGAATTTCTGTAATCACTGCAGAGGTAGCTTTCCATGAAACAACTAGACCGGTTAAAAAAGATTAAACTTTTCTGTCCTGGTGTTGTATTTTCTGAAGCTGTTGCTGTGTGATCATCTTTGCTTAATGTGATTTCTGTTGCAATTCGGTTAAACAGAAAGTTGAGCAAGATGAATTCAGGAAAAACATCTCAACCTGTCAAGATCAGGAATCCTAAATCCAATTATTTGTGTTAAGGTTCAGGTCCTGAATAGCAGACTGTTTCAGGTTCACAGAGAATACAGCGCAAGAGAATTTGGCAGTGGCTCCATTGTGCCAGTGTATTTTCTGAGATGACTGTGTGTGTGTATGTGTAAGAGTGAGACACAGAGAGGTCAGGAAAGGCTCTTGTGCAGAAGTTTCTTTGTATATATTAATATCAGTGCGGATAAAAGAAAAAGTAAAGAGAATATTGATTGCAAACAGTTTCAATCAATGTTTACTGCCTGTGCAGAGTCTTCGAAAGATTAAAATGAGAGGGGAGACTTCTGCCCAGGGAAGTCAATGTAATAAGCAGAGTCTAAAGAGTGTTGATGAATCAGGTTTTCCTTTATCCACGCTTATCGGGTACATCTCCCTCCTATTCATGTTTCTTACAACCTCTTTTGTTTTCCTCTTAATGAATCCAATGCTTCTTAGAAGGCAAAAATCAATTTCTCTGGGTGCAGAAGTCCTGGAATTATGGACAGACCTCTGAACACACACGTACATGCTGAAAAACGTGCACACATGCATATACACATAGAACACATGCTGCTGGTTAGGGACTTTCTGGCAGCATCTGCTATATTTCTCTGCATGGGTTCTGTAGAGGCTTCTCTGCGCCACACTATGTGAAGCAGGTTTGGAGAAAGCTGAAGGAACAGGTAGCTCAGTAGGGCCACTCCTTCTGACATGATGTGAACCAGAATTAGTAAAGGTGATGGTGCTTCAGGTTGACTGTGGGATTAGCAGCTAGAGGGAGTCCCTTGTAACCTGATCGTGGTGTACCTGCATAACTGGGGAGTCAGCGGTTGGTGCTGGAGGGCCATAAAGATCTCTCTCCAGACAATCCTGGTCTTGTCTAAATTGCTGTAAATGAGGCAAAGTCTTCTCTTCCTGGGGGGACTGATGTGGGCAACTCTCTGCGACCCTCCAGAAGAATGTTCTCTTGTTTTTAATGTAAGAGTGGACATCTTGGCTCAGAATTAGTCAGCTCCAGAGGTCAGAGAGTTCTTTGATCTGTCCTGAATCTGAACGAAGAGGCTGGCTGTATCTAACGCTGATTTTTGATGTGGAGACATGCAGATGCTCCACTGAAGTGGCTTAGTGATTTCATAGAGACTTTAAGGTAGGCATGGGATAGAAACTCCAAGGGATAACTAAGTCCAGTTAGACTCTGTGGTGTGGTCAGAGAGTAGAATATCTGTTAATTCATTGGCAGTAATATTCATATACATGTCATATTCTTAAAATAACATCATGAGTCTTCAAAATTTATCAGACCCCAGTGCCTAGGAGATAGGCCCAACCACCTGACAGCTGATGCTAGTATGTATGCTTCCTTAGAAACAACACCAGTGTAAACAGTGCAATGATAATTTGATGGTGTTCTGTTACCTCTGGCCCTTTGTGTGGGATATTTTGTTTCCCATTTGCAGTGCAACATATCCAGAGGTAGGTCCTGTTTTCCTTGCTTTTCCCATCTGTCCCATCGCTCATGGCCACTTCTCTCCCCAGGGATCAGTGTTCCCCCCTGCTACCATGGTTCAGCGCTCCTCATTGATGATAGGTAAGGATTTAGTTTGCGGTATCTCAAACAAAAGAAAACAGGTGCCAGAGGAGCAAACAACTGCTTTGTGCTCGGGAACATCCTCACCTTTCATCAGGCCTTCCAGCACTATGCTGAAGGTGGACCCCAAAGTGCTTCCTTGCTCCTCTGGTGCCTGTTTTCTTTTGTGTGAAATACTTGATACAGATTATATTTTCATCAGACTACCTGTGGAGGTCAGTTTGCATGAGAACATTTACAATATCCTTCAGGTATATGGTAGAAGCTGCAGCCATTGAGTTCTCTAGGGAAGTTTATATTCTTCTGTAGGTACACGGCCAAGAATATAACTTAGATTCCCAGCAAAGACGCATTCTTGTTCCGGCATTCAGCAGGGAGTATAACCTCCGCAGTGGTCCTCCCTGTAGTTCCAACAGTGAAAAAACTGTAACCATCGTGAACTGCAATTTGTTTTCTGAAAAGGCTTGGCAAATTTCCATGAACACTAGGTATCTGTCTAACTAAATTTGCAAGTTCCGCCAGCTGCCCTGGGGAGCTTGTAAGTTCCTTGAAACTTACTCCTGTCCACATAGCAGTTACAAGATGTGACTGCTTTGCCAGCAGAGCTGGTAAATTCCAAGAACCCTAGATACTGGATTCAAAGAAATTACAACCCTGCTGGCCACAGTGGTCAAGCTAGAAATGTTTTTGTGTTTCGTGATCCTTAGCTGTTTCTACACGTAGTTCACAAGTTGCAATTGTGCATCTACGTAAAAGACTTTGGCAACAAAAAGCTGGAGTTCTTGGTGGTAGCAGTTTCAGCCAGCACAGTGCATCCATGGGACTTGGAGAAGTTGCAGAGCTGCTGGTTTCACAGCAAAGCTTCTAAACCTAGTGGTCTCTGGGCAGAACGTTTCTGAGGCTGTCCTCCAGTTGGTTTAGCAGAGAAGATACTACTCTCATGGCCCTCAAAATTCAGGGATGGGTATAATCAGTCACATCATTAAACAACCTTGTACTTTGTATGGAGCCTAAAATTAGTGATTTATGGAGATAACATATTCTGCCTCTCAGCTGGCAAGTTTGCAAACCTCTCTATGTCTTGATTTGAAGGAAGATTGGGATTAGGAAAGGCCAGTTTTCACTGAATGAGAATACAAATTCTTTGGCCCTTCTATGGGAAGTTTTAGTTGAGAAGAGGTTTCTACCTTTTGTCAGGAAGTTTTCCTTTGGTGCAAGACCAGACAAGCTGTATTCAGATGGTAAGGAGGGGGATGTTTAGATTTAGAAAATTAGGGTAAATTGGGCAAAAACTGATTTTTACAGTGATTTTTTTTTTTTACAGTCTAACACTAGTGTTTTGTTTCACAAAACTGAAAGTTCCCTACAGGTTTTAGTACTGCATTTAGAAAGAAATAACACTCTACATTTATTATATCTGACAATTGAAGAACATCTAGCAAAAGAAGTAAAAATATTCCAATTTTTTCTTATGACCAGCATGCATTGTATTACAGTGACTGTTTGGATCAAGGGATCACGTATATTCTTGACATCTTTTCCCTTCATATTCTGTGGAAACCATGAAGAGGTAGAAACAACTTTTTTTTTTTTTTTCCCTGTAAATTGTGTAATAATGTGCAAGTTGAATCCTGCACCTTCATGATGTTTGGAGGCTGGACTTCACAACTTAAAAATTCTTTCAACATTGTTTTTTATTTATATAGTGATAAACATAGGTGTTCATAAGTAGCATAAATTGATATGAACCAGTAGAAAATATTATATATAGAAATTATATGGCTGTCAGAATGGGCTGGGAAAAAAAGAGAAGATTATTGAAGGAGTATGAAAAGTTTTTCAAAATGGGATATTATTTATATCTGAAAAACATCTTCCAGAATCCAAGGCTTTTGACCCAGTAACCATCACTTTTTTTCACTGGAATAGCATTCCTATTACTTAAAACACAAAATGTGTCTCTCCATCTTGCAGCACCTGCTGTGCCCAAGGAAAAAGTAATGCCCTATGTTATCAAAATTGCTTTCTTCTATTTTAGTAAATGTAGTAGAGAAAATGAATTCTGTAGTCCTGTTTGATAGTATGTGCTTACTGGGCAAATGATGCTTTCTGAATATAGGTGGGTGCCTGAGAAAACACAGCTGCAGAACTGGAGTCTAAACATATCGTTTTTGTATTTATTGTTGACTACATAAGGTGTGTGCCACAATATGTTTATGCTTCACATTGCCAACCGTGCAAAGGGGCTGTTGCAGCTATGTACATCCACATCCAGGCGTTATCATATGCACATTATTACCTAAAACTTTGCCTGTGTCATCAGGCAAACAGCAGTAAAGATAGAAAAGAGGATTGCTCATTGGATCCACGTTTTCAGTGTCTTCTTGCTGTTCTTTTTGCAAGTAAGAGCAGCATGGCTGTGGGGGTGTTGCAGTATTGTGGGGAGGTCAAAGAAAATGATTGATCTTAGAGGAATGCCTTCTTCATAAAGTTTTGTTCTCTCATAGCTGAAACATAGGTTGTTAATCTTTCCTCTTTGGTGAATAAGGGAGCATGGTAATGGATCTTAGTGTCAGAGCAGGTTTTTTTGTGTGTCTGTAGTGTCTCTCATTCTAGTTCTGTGCATTAGACTAGTTCGGGTGTGTGCCAACAGAATCTTCTGTGGCCATCTTCTCTTCAGATGTGATACCTTCTTCAAAATGTTGCGGGCAGTCATCTTCTGGGTGGCTGCTCTGTGTGTGGTTTCCCCATTATATTAGTAGTAAAGCCAACTGTTAGTTGTGAATCTTTGTCCCCCCCCCGCCCCGCTTCCCCAGCTTTGATTGGCAAATCTTCCTCTCTTTCATAATTAGTGATTGAATAGGGTTTGCTGGAAGGAGTGAGAGAGCAGATCTGCAGTGGTTTGAAAATTGGACTCGATGTGTATGATGCTAAAATCAATTTTGTCAAAGCTATTGATGAATAAAACTTTACTGATTTTTTTCCTTTTTTGATTAAACTTAACTCTTCCTGTACAAGCTTATTACTCATCTTACATATATCTCAAGTATAATAGCTGTAACTGTTAAGACAATAATTAAACTTCAAAGCTGTATTATTAAAGGCTCAGCAAGAACACCCCAAAGCAAAAGAATTTGCAGTTAAGACTATACAAATCCATCCTTAACTAGTCCACAGTGAGTAGGGATTATGTAGCACAGTAACAGCATTTGCTGTAAAGAGGATACCTGCAAAATCTAGACAACGGACTGTGCAGAGTACAGAATCTGGCTGAATGTTCCAGGATTATGATTTGGGGATTTTCTTTATTTCTTTTAATAGACATGGCTTTGCCTTAAAGGGTGTAGCTGAAATTCACTTTAGATAAGCAGGACTCTTCGGTCCAGAATTTTGCCTTGACAGTCATCTGTAAAAAATGTTAGCTGATGTTTCATTCCAAAATAATGAACAAAAGACTCGATTCTGCTGTT
Organism: Anas acuta; assembly: GCF_963932015.1. NCBI lineage: Eukaryota > Metazoa > Chordata > Aves > Anseriformes > Anatidae > Anas > Anas acuta. Next base: position 2,699,494 of record NC_088981.1, read on the forward strand.
GGATCTGGGTTTATGAATCATCAAAAAGTGCATTAACCTATGCGTGTGGGTGGCTAACCGCAGCGTGTGCCCCGAGCTGTTGCGCCATCAGGACCGTGGAGTCGTCCAGGAGGGTGGACAGCTTTGTGCATCTTCCCTGTCTGTGCTGAGATATGGTCCAAGAGGGAGGTGGATTGACCAAAACTGGGGAGCCCATAGACCTCCGTGCTAGTTAGTCATACCCCGCTGTCCGAGATGGGCATCTCTGGAGCATGTTGCTTGGGTGTAACTCATTGCATGAGCCTGATGGAATAAATATGGCATCTAAACATCTCCAAGTATGCAGTCAGGAGAGAGGGGGGCCGGTCATTTAAAACATCTCTCTACTTGCTTAGATACTTGGGCAGAAACTCAAAAGATGTCTAAACTTGTCTGGAAGACTTCTTTGTGTCCTTAAAGCAGGAATTACAGATTCTCTTTTTGATGCAGTGACCTGTTTCACCACAGATATTCACCTTCTTTTCTTTCCTTGTTGCTCAGTTTTTTTTCCCTATATATATATTTTTTCCTTCTTTGTTCTTTCTCCCACTTCTAGGAGGAATTGTGGAATAGCATAGTACAATTTAAACAATTTTTTTTTTTTTTTTGGAACAACCAGTGTTTTCCATGCATACTCAGCTGCCAGCTTTTCATACAAAGGAAAGCTTGAAGGAAGAAGCTCTACTGAGCGGGGGTACAAAGAGAAGTCATTCTTCAGAGGGTGCGTAGTTAAGCTGGAGCTCCTTGCCTCAGTTATTCTGGATGCTGCAGCTCAAGGGGGTGCAGGATGGGTTGGTGACAAATAAATTTGTTAGGGATGCTAAATGCATAGGAACATATGTTTCAGGGAGTTCATGAGCCACAAACTGTTGGAGACTGGAAGAGCTTTTGGGAAAATATCGCTGTGCTTACCTTGTTCTGGCACCTTCTTTTAGTTTTTGCCATGGGAATTGGATGGATCTTTTGGTCTGATGCCTGGCCCAGAAGTTTTCTGTGTGTGTAGATTCCTTGGAAATACCATCATGGATTTTATTGCCTCTCAGAAGCAGTGAGAGCAGAGTGGGAGATTCAGCATGTTAGTACTTCATTAATAACTTATCAAAAACTCCCTCCACCTTATCTCGTCATTGTTCTCCCATATTTTGCGTCACAAACGGACGCGGTGCTCTGTGGGTAACAGACCCGGTGGAGCATGCCCTGTGCTCACTGCAGGGGCTGAGCTGAGGAGCGGGTGCGAGCAGTGGAAGTGCTGCTTCCCACGGGAGGGCAAAGCTTGCCCAGGGCAAGGCTGGCTGTGCTCTGGGCAGTGGGAAAAAGGGAAGTGGGAGTACAGCTAGTGCCATTTTTGGGGGCTGTCCCTGCAGACTGATTTCACAGTAGCTGAACTGTGTCAGAAGTGTGAAAAAGGAGAATAAACCGATCATGGGATAGGAATAAGTGTCCCCCTTTTGCCTCCTTACCTGTTCCCAGTGGCTTCAGTGAGGGAGCTCAGAGGCTGGCCCTAAGCATTCAGCAGGGAGGCAAAGAAAAAGCAGAGAGGAACCCATCACTGCCTGCTGGTAGGGAAGCTGAACGAGGGCTTCTTAAACCCTCTGCCCTGTGCTTTCTTTGTGAGATGCCACATTCAAAGGATGTTTCCAGCTCTGTGTCTTTCCATCTGGGTTGTTCCTGTCTTTCTGCAAATCCCCCCTGGAGAATGCATGGACATTATTGGGGTTCTGGGAAGTTCAGTGGTTTGCTTTCACTGAAAAGCTGCTCCCCTCCCTCCCTGGATCAGCTGAGCTCCCGTGGGGGGAGGCTTCTTTCCTCACCCACCGAGATGAGTTGATGTCTGTAGGCTGCAGATACTCCCTAGGCTGATGTTGCGTGCCGCCACAGCAGCAGCCGTGGCTTTTCTCTGCTGCAACAAGTGTTGCCTCTTGACGCTGCCTCCCCTGAGGGATCATTAGCAGGGTGGAGGCTATTTTCTTTCCTAGAAACAGGAAGAAAAGAAGAGGATGAGATGGGAGGCCTGAAACAATCTAGAATTAGATTACACTGTGAACTCAATGACATCAGCTCCCTTCAGTCTTCCCACCCATTTGCTCTCACAGCATTTCTATTTAGGCTGAGCAGGATCTGATGATACCTATAATGTTGTGCTAATTCCTTGGTGGTTAATTGGGTCCAAAGCAGAGGCCCAGAGCTGCCAGCCCCACTCCCTGTACTGTGGAGTCCATAGTTTAATTAAGTGCATGTTGCACTGCACAGGCAACTGGATCTAACAGGCCCAAAAGCGCTGGACTGCAGAGAACTTCAACTGTTGTCAAGGGACAGAATCACCTTGAAATCTAGTAAATTAAAACCAAACCTAAAAGTAGTAATAAGGTTTGCAGCTTCTGTTGTAAGAGATCTCTGTCTCTCGCTTGCCCCCCTTCCCTCCTTTGTGCCTATTTACCCACAAAGCTGTTAGGTTCACAGAATACATTCACCTTTACTGTAACTGAAGGTCAGTGCTTGTTGTTATTATTATTATTTTTGTTAAAGACTGACCAAAGAAAAATAAAAGTAAAACGGCTCCTGTAGAATGAAGAAAACTAGCTCTGTGCTTTATGGCTATAATCACTTCTGAGAAGGACGTGCTTTTGTTGGTTGGGATTGACCTGGCCTCTGCCTAAATGGGAGTCTTGTGCTTTGAGAGGGGAGGACTGCAACTGTGTGCCATGAGACCAAGGGGCAAGTGGCACCAGCCAGTGCTAACTGCAGAGCGCTCAATCCTATTGAATTTAGGGAATGAATCTGTCCACACATTGCCAGCTGGCCAGGTCCTAACATCTCTTGCATCCAGGCCCCTGCAGAAATAAGAATGTGAAATCAAAGAACATGATGAGTGGGAATCCTCTTCTCTTCTCTTCTCTTCTCTTCTCTTCTCTTCTCTTCTCTTCTCTTCTCTTCTCTTCTCTTCTCTTCTCTTCTCTTCTCTTCTCTTCTCTTCTCTTCTCTTCTCTTCTCTTCTCTTCTCTTCTCTTCTCTTCTCTTCTCTTCTCTTCTCTTCTCTTCTCTTCTCTTCTCTTCTCTTCTCTTCTCTTCTCTCATAAAATACTTTAGTACATAAATAACTATTTGCTATTACTATTAATTATTTAATCCTTTTATTGCTAGCTCCCTTCTGCCACAGTTATTCCTCGCATTTTGTGTATATGTGGCCTGTGGGACTATGCCACTCGGTCATGCATGATGTGATACGTTTTTGGCACTAGAAAAGGTCAGAATAAATAAAATAACAAATTTCCCTTTGAATAAAAGTGTTTTTTAAAAAGATAACCAGGCAAAAGTAGAGGAAAAAAAAGTGGAAGGCCAGTGTTTCTAAGTCTTGACAGGCGTGAAATATTTTCCGAGGAAGGGAAAGAAAGGGCTAAGAAACTCTTTGGTTTCTTTCAAACTGTTCCATCAGAATCTCAGTGCCAGCTGGAGACAGCGTGGATCCCCACGTGCAGGAACCTGGGATTTGCTTGGAGGGAGGGAATTGTAGGTCACAGTTTAATCTGATCACAGATGCAAACCAACACAGGTGCTGTTGATTCCCCAGAGGGGCTGGAATAAATTCAGTGTCGCTGCATAAACCACAGTGTTGTGAAGCTGGCACTTACCTTTCTGACCTTGCAGACAACATCTGCTTACTCAGGCTTTGTGTCTCGCTCCTAAAATTACTCTTGCCACAAGCCACGTTTCCTGCCTTTCAGAGAGCGCTCCGTGCCTCTGCATGCACAGCGGTGCCTTTAGATGGCTTTTGTGCTATGCAAATTGCCTTCTCCCTGGGATGGTTCACTCCGAGGATTTAACCTGTGGACCCATGCCAGAACTTCCGATCTCCGAAGACATGGATTCTGGACTGATGATTTGAATATGGATTTTGCTTCCTACCAGTGTAATACAATAAAAAGAAACCTTTGGTTAAGAAAGCCTACAATTTGTGGGATGGAGATCGGTTCCAGATCCCTGTTCTTTTCCAAAGTTTGTGGCCAGCCTAAGCTCTGTGTGGAAGAAATGGGTAAAACTGATGAGGAAACAGCCAGGAGATTGTAGTTACCATTTTTGAACTTCCGGTCTGAATAATAATAACGAATAAACAGCGCCAGATGACTCTGGTTGTATCGTAATTAAGTTCTTAGGCATCCATTTTCCACTCAGAGAACTGTGGAGGTGATGTTTGGTGGCAGAGTGCAGATATGATTTGCTGGTTATTTTTCTGAGAAATCCTTGCAAATAAATTCACTGGTAGTTGTGATATCCCACTGTACATCTTCCTGATTCGGTTTATCCAGACTTCTGCTGTAGATTGGTGAGCACAAATTCCCGTGGGATAAGATATGCTCAGGATAGAGCTATGAGGCATTCAGCATATCCACAGACGTACTGGAAGGCCCAAATGCTTTCCTCTGAGCCAGTACCTAGCTACGAAATTGTGCTCCAGATTGAAATTGTGATGATGATGACTGTGTCCTTCGGGTGAGATCTAAATCAAGGCTCAAATCATTTTTGGAGATGTAAAAACTCAAAGAACTTGGAAGATCTGTCAAATACATATATTCTGTAAATTGTCTTCTACTTACCCAGATATCGTGTGCTCCTGACATTGGACATGCCTCATTCAGTTCCCGAGTGAATTGCTGGGCATTGCCATTGCGTGCTGTCCTTCGCTGTGTTCCGGTTCAGTCTGGCCTCTGTGTCATCAGTGAAGAAAAGATTCCTCTCTCTATACTTTTCCATTCTTGTGTATAAATTAGTATGCATATTTTAAGTGCATATATTATAAAAACATGTAACAGATTGTAAACGATTTTGCAGTATGTTGAAATGAGTGGCTATTGTCATTAACAATGCCTATAATTTAGGTATGTCTCACAAATCCTTTATGAAGAGAAATCCATTGTTGAGTTAACCACCTCAGGCAAGAGCAATCTTCTTTTCCTTCATTTTTTTCCCCTCCCAATCCAGTTGTAATGCACTGCCATGATCTGAAAGGGAGCGAGGTGTTTAGCTTTCCCTCTTACACTTATAATCATACTATGATTTTGTAACAGAGCTATCAAGTTTTTGGTGGGTGGACATTTTGCAAAATGTCTAATCATTACAATATTACAGCTATTCGTGTTAGAAACTCACAGATGCTTGTTTAGATGCTGAAGGCAATGCATTAGGAACTGATGGTGACTGATTATTATCCAATCAGTTCCTGATGCAGTATCTGCGACATCAAAAACTCTGCAGTGGCTTTGGTTACATCCGAAATTTTTCAATCGCAGTGTCTCCACTTAATGCCTTTTTTGTTAATTTTAATCTTCAAATGCTGAGGCTCAACAAGGCCAGTGTACTAAGAAGAAAACAAAAACAAAAACAAAACTGCTTAATTGCACTACTCAGTTTTTTAGGGAAGACAGAACTAACTTTCCATGAGCACAACAATGGTTTATCTAAGAATTACTAAAAACAAATATTGCCAAGAATGACTTTAAATAACACTGATAGCAAGCCATATGCATCTACAAGTTTTTCTTTATTCAGAACCATTGTGCGATGGTTGAACAGCTTGAGAAAGCAAGTCAGCAAGTGTTCTGCCTCTCCAAAACCCAGGAAATGATGTAGACTCTCAGCAGGGTGAGTCCACAAATTCAGTAAGTTGTGAAATTCATGAGAAACTCTAACCTTGTGCCAGGGTGTGTGCTCTTTTTGCATGCAGAATTTCAGCAACAAGAACTAGAGACTGGTGCTACTATCCTACTTCTCATATGTTTTCTGGATCTTGAACCAACACCACATTTGAAAGGAAGAATTTAGTTTCAGCCCTGAGTCTTGATAGCTGGCCTGTATGTATGCATTGGGTGTGTATGAGCCAAATGTGTCTGCCCATCTGCTGTTGACCTTACTGTACTGAGAGAAAATAACACACAACATAAGCAGAATATGGTCATCACAGCCCTCAGACATCAAGATTTCTGCTTCCATCCACTGTGTTTGAAAAAGTGCAGTCAAAGATTCTGGAGGCAGTTGTGTTTTGTATTTCTGTACAGGCCTAAACCGTAACAAAGTTATCTAATTATTAGTAATTTGGGAATAATCTAATTATGGCTTCTATGGCACAAATGTCATGCAATCTATTACATCTGTCTGTGAAAATATTCTGCAATCTGTGTCTCACAGTGATCTGGATGTTTTTGTTAAATTGGACTTGGGGTGTGGAAGAAAATTAATTTTCAGTCTACAGAGCAGTGAAAGGTGGTTGGAAATTGCTAACAGTGAATACGGGAATTTAAAGAACATTTTCCAGGGAAAAACAAACCACGTCAGTAACATCTGTTGACTAATGAGAGTGATAACTAAGTCTGCATAAACACAATGAACAAACTCTACACTTCTACATCAGAGGTACTTCTGTTAGCAGTTACTGAGATAGAAAAATCATCACTTCACCAGGGCTGTTTTAGACAGCTCACTTTTATCTCAGAATGATTTTCTTCTAAAGTTTTCAAGGCAAAAAAGAAGTTGTCTCACACCTGTTTTGCTCAGCACCAACTTCTGTATATCAGAGTGAAACATCCTTTATCAGGATCCTTTGATCCTTAGCATAACAAGAACAGATTTTGGCAGACTACAGATGCTCCTTAGAATCACACATGTAAATAAAACCTAGGAAAAAAGTCTCTAAAGATCAGCCAACTGGAGCTCTCAGCCATTAAGATGTAGTGAAATGAGTATAACTATTTTATGTGCACTGGCTCTGTATAAAATTCCTTCCTGCTGGGTATCCATAGGCTGATCTAAAGCCATCTAGCATTAATGGGAGTCTTGCAATGACTTCTTCAGCTTTGAATGAGGCTGTAAGTGCTCAAGTTGCAAGCACTGCAAACATGGATAACAATATTATAATTATGGCTAAGGAGGTCACATATTTGTTTGACAGTTTAAGAGAAATATATGAGTGGCATTTGGTAGCAAGGAGGGTCTTAGCTTTCCACAATGCTAAATATGTGCTTCAGCATAACCAGATTTACACTTGATTACTTGATAGCTAAATAATGATCTTGGTAGCCACCCAGAATCAGTGATCACCTTATCATGAAACCGTGGTGACTTCATAAATTGATGTGGCTGAACGAGAGACAGAAGATACTGTTTTAATTTGCTTATTTCTAATGCTATCTCTAGTTAAACTTCTGGTGTTAAGGCAAAGAGCTGAAGAAGAGTTACACAGAAGTAATTGTACATCTTATTTCCCAAACATTGTGTTAATCCATGTTACCATGAATACGGACACAGATCTGATAGCTGTGTTCTTGAAGTGGCAGGCTGTCACAGGATCGGAGAATCATACAACATCTGAGTAGGAAGGGACCCACAACAATCATCGAGTCCAACTCCTGGGAACTCTTCATCATTTGTTCCTCTTCAGCACGTTAACTTAAACTTTAAAAAAGTTACCAGAATCCCGACTGGTTTGAGTTGGCACATTATTAAGGTCATAAACCCAGGAAAAAATGTTTGCAGTTGTTTTGGGTAATGGAAAATTCAAGGTAGATGGTGGTTGTGGTGTAACACTAATCGCTGAACTTGTGACAAGACAGGGATGAAGGGAAAGGTCTGGGCACAGAACCTTGTTTATCTTAAAAACCTCAGATGAGAAGGATTAAAATGCAGAAAAGCTATCATCTGCCCTGCAGTTTGGTGCTAGAGCAGTGTTTTCACAAGGTGTTTTTGCAAGGCAACTTTTCAGCGGTGTTGAAATGTGATGTGACGCCGGCAGAACGCGCTAACCCCGTTGGCACCACGATTGTGCTGCTGCTGCAGAGCCGGGGGGGCAGGAGGCATCGTGGCAAGCTCTGCAGCTCAGGGAGAATCCTGTGCGCATGGTTTGTTCGGGTGTTGTGCGCTGCAGCGGTACGTCTTGGCTCTGTAATTTAGGTGCCATGCCGGTCTATTCATCCATTAGAGCAAAGAAATTGCTGTGTTTAGCATAATCCCAGATACCACTGTGAGAGAATTATTAACTGCTCACAGTTGCCAGCTGAGATTAAGCCAATTCACAGCCATCCAGGTTAGGCCTGCAAGTGGATTCATGTCAGCTAGGTTTCTTCCCTGAATGCCTTACAGAAGAAAAAAATGGCAAAATTCCACAGACAGCAACTGGTGCTGTGAAGATCTGTCATTAAAACAGTTAGGGTCTCTTTGCATCTCCTTTGAGAGAAGTCCTATTAAGCAACTGCACTTGTTGAGTTAAGACCTGGTTTATTTGGTGATATTTGGCATGCCCCAATTTGCATGTAAACTGATACAGCATAACTCAAGCTTGTTCGTTCTGGTTCAGCCACTGCTTATTTGGCTTTTTTTTTGTGTATCAGGGAATACAATAAAATGCAAATTCAACTCTAACTGTTGAGCAAAAAACCATTTATGTCAATCTTCTAAAAATGATGTGCGTGTTTCTTCAGCTCCTTGCACTTACCTCCTTTCATGCTCCTGTAACTCTACTGATCAGTGCTTTCAAGCCAGGGTAGCACCACTGTGCAGAGAACTACAACCAAATCCTGCTCTCGTGTTTGGGCAGTATGGAGCTGTGCCAGCCAATCTGAAGGACACAGTTAGTAACTGGAATCACAAATGTTTACAGATAAAATGCAGGAACTGCACACAAGAGCAGACAAGAATAGAAGAACAAGTTGGATGTACTGGAGACATCTGGTGAAGTTATAAGAAGAAAAGTAATGTTGAGAGAAAAGCCATAAGCAAGTTTTCTGAAGGGTGATGTATAAGCATGTTTCCTAGAGCTGACTGCCTACAGAAGATGATAAGCAAGATCATTCACTTTGTTTCATCACAATTTGCTGCAACAGCAAAACACTGAAGCAAGGAGAACCAACTGCTCCTTTTCCCTGCAGGTTGTACGGCAATGCCCTGCTCTCAGTATCTTAGTGAAGGCCACCATCGCCCTGCCCCAGACACGTCTCTGCAGCCCGTGTTGCACTTTGCATCAGGTGGCTTCAGACCGGGTACAGCAGCCGCGTGTGCTTTGTGTCCTCTCCCTGGAGCTCTCCGGCAGCGCTCTTCTGCAGCACGATGGAGAGACAGGGGCCTCAGGCTGTAGGGAGCCGCTGGTAGTTCCCGGTGAAGTCCTTGTCTTGCACGAGCCCTCCCAGGATGTGTCTTTGGAGCAGACGTTCTTGCAGGGTTGCGTTGCTTTCCTTACCTTGCGCAGTGAAACCGTGAGGCCCAAACAACACAGCCTGTACCATTGCTGGTGCAGAGATGTTGGTTTTGCTCTGGGAGAAATCCCACGCATAGTGCAGCCTTGCAGCATGCTGGCAGGGGAGCAGTTCAGAAAATCCTCTGAAAAAACTGCCTGCTACTGGAACAAACTAGGGGCAGGCTTGGCAGGTGGTCCGATTATATTTGCTCTGCCAGTTCAACAGTATTTGCTGGACAAAAGAAGGCATCAGGTGATACAGAAAGTCCCAAACAAAGCTCCAGATGAATGCAGACATGGCCAAACTTTCTCGTCTCTTGCATATCTGTGGAAGTGGAGGAAAACTTGTGGCTGAAGGAGGAGGCACAAGAGCCAGAGGGCATATCTCTGCTGTTGATTTTTGTATGGGTGGCTACAAAACATGACACAACTGAGAATTTGGTTTCTTTGTGTTTCTTCTGCGTTACATAAACTGTTTTCCATTGGTGACATAAGAGTTAAAATCACGGGGGCTAAATTGTTGTAACCCCTCTTCTTGCTCGGTCATTTTTGGCATGCCCATTGTTCTTGCTGCCACTCAGCGCACGCGGAATTGCAGCCTGGAGGAGGCACTGAAATCCTGCTCTGGAGGAGGCGCAGCGCTAATGGATGGATGCTACATGACGATTGCTTTGGTTTGAACTGTTCGGGCATCCAAATGTATGTTTGTAGGACTTCTGTGGAAAGAAAGGCCCCGTAGGAATAGGAAGAGACCATTTCTAAATAGGAATTCAGGCGAGCGTTACGATGTGGTATAAATGGATACAGATGAAGGTTACATCCAGCAGGTCCCTGAGCAGGTTAGATGTCTTTCCAAGGGTAAACATCCATGTTCCCTTTTTGCCTTTCCAGCTGCTGGATGAGCAGGAAGGTGTTCTGAGTTCTTGAGAGACTGGGGCTACCTTTCACTTAATAATGGTGCATGAAAAGCTTATGGTAAAAGAATGATAATCTTGCTGTAAAGCATGTCATCCTGGAATGTAGAGAATACCTCACGCTGCAAATGCAATAAAGGGGGCGCATTAATCCCACGCAGGCTACCTTCCTTCTGGCACTTCCTGATTTTTTCATGGCTTGACTCTTCAACCTTCATGTTCTTCTGACATAGATTTTTTTTTCTTATTGTTAACGTGGATGTCATAAGACTATGAAACGAGCGTAAGACCGATTAGAAGAGTTTAGAACTTCCAGGTGAGAGATCAAACAATCAAGCCTCAATATTTTTGATAGCGTCATTTGCAGTGAAAATGCCTAATGAAAAGTTCAGGCATAACGAAGGTTTCTCTGCGTTTAGGGTTGGATAAATAGGGTGGTGCTCCAGTTCTGCGTGGTGCTAAAAGGAAGGAATCAGACACTTTGGAAAAAAAAGCCAATAAATAATAATTGATAGTCACACGTCACTGTATGAAACCTGAGCAGCTCTACAGGAAAAGTGACCTGTAGTAGTGGTTGGCAGTCCTCATAGCGTTGGCAGCCGCAGGGGAGGAGTTGTGTTACCAGTTCACACTGTGGCACATGCTCAACATTTTTTTAATGTATTTTTTTTATAAAGGGACTATTTTTTTTTTTTTTAGTGTGTGGTATCTAATTTTCCACTAGTCCAGTGTGATGATGGGTTCAAACTAGCTCTATATCCATAGTGCTGAATGACAAATATTTATGTCATGTTTAAAAATATTTGCTAATAGATGGGTGGGTGGAAATAGGTGATTAGAATAAGGATGAAAAGCTTCTGGAGGAATCCTGATTCCACAGAGGATAATGAAAGAATTTGTGTTGATTTCAGTAGGGCACAGGTTTTATCCAGAAAATACGTAGTCTATTGGCGTTGGCATAACAACTCCAGTTTTATGATAAGATCTTGAAACTTGCAGAAGAAATTGCTTTTCTCTTTCATGTGCAATATTTTAGTTAATACGATGGCATCATTCTAAAAATAGAGGTGTGAAAGCATAGGTAGTGCTGGCAACGTAACGAGATAAGAAATATTTAGAATGATGGCAGCAACTCAAAATATACAAGATGAACCAAAAGAGCCTCTTAATCAGAAGAAAAATTCATATAAAAATAATCAAGGGAGTAAAATTCTAGATCAGCCTAGAGTGATTCTAGCATTGATTCGAGACAGTTCTTGGAATGAAATTTTGATTTCTTTCTCAGGGTTGGATTTGCCAGCATAGCTTCTCTTTGATGCATTTCTTTATGAATCTAAATGGATGGGCAGGCTGCGTTATTATTCATTAACAGCATTTTGAGCAATGTATGGCACCATACTGATATCTCTGCAGGGCTTGTGCTGGCTGAATAATTGAAGATGGATTTAAAATATTAGAGTGGAATAGCCAGATAAATTTTAAAAAATCGTACAAGGTAACTGATGTTTTTGTTGCAAAGCAGATTTTATAGCTTATTAAAACAGTCTCTGTCAGGATGCAGCAGACAAGAACTAGTTAGATTTAATAAAAGTAAGAATAATTTATAGGGGTCTGATGGGGAAAATGTGTTGGTTCCAATTGCAATCCTGCTTCCAGTTGCAGAACAAGTATTTAAGGCTTGTGTTGAAACAATCATGGTATTGACATGGACGGGGCTTTGCCATTATTTGAGTTATTCTAGGATATCACCACAAGCTTTATTTGCAAATGCTGACATACCATTTGTACCTGCATGTGTAATTATCGGCTGTAATCATGGTAACTGCACATGCATGCCCTCATCGTTTGTCAGTTAACACTTGGTTGAGAAGAACAGATTAAACGCGCACCTTTATTTCGGTTTTGAGGTAAACAACAGTCTAGACTAAAGGTGGTGACTCTGGTGGAGGAATAGAGGCTGGCTGAGAAGTGCAGGGAGCTGGAAAGTTGCACAGCAAGGCTGTTGTGCAGCCTCAGCACTTGTCTGTTGTGAGCAGGGAGAAGAGAAGAGATGTGAAAGGAAGAATAAAAAAACGTGTGAGAATCGTTTTTGAAAAAAAAAAAGCCATCCAGCTGATCTTTTTCAGCAAGAGGTGGAGCACAGCTGCTGGGTTTTGTGGGATTTTGTGCTTAGAGCTGGAACCTCTGCTTTTCCCTGCCTTGATGTCATGCCTTTGCCTGCTCTTCTGCCTAAGCAGGATTTGCTCTCTCTGCCCTCCTTCTGGAACTGTGCCCCGGCACCTGAAAACGCCAGCGTGTTCTCCCCTGCTGCCTTCCCCTGGAGCTAGTAGCAGAGCACCGAGGTCAGAGGAAGGCAAGGATGGCTAAAATTGCACACCCTCGCAGTTGCTGTCTGTGGAGTTCACCACCAGCACCTTTCTGAGAACGGGATGAAAGTAAGGCCATGTGTAGGTATGGCATAAGATGAAAACTTCACGAATCAGATAATTCTAGGAACTCTTTAGGAGGGAAAAAAAAAGTTCCTTTTGCCATTCATCAAGACCTGCATTCATAGATATTCTCATGTCTGAAAAAGAAATGCTTCAGAGTGACTTCTTGCTACCACTGTGTTCGAAGCTTGATCTGCAGACCACTCATCAACCAAACTGCTCTTCAAAACATCATCATTTAAAAAAGGCTGAGCTCATCCGGTGCTGTGTGAGCCAATCCCCCCATGAAACCTCCGTTGTGTTTCAGCTTCAGTTCAGTTTTAACAGTGCTTTTCCAACATCCAGTGGGTTCATATATGTAGTTTCTATGCTTCTGTTTTCAACCTTTGGCTCGTGAAAATTATTAAGATAAAAGCTCACAGTCAGCTACGTGCTGTTTAGGCGATTTGGACTGAATTCAGCTCAACTCAGCAGAGGTGTGGAAGATGAAGAACTGAACAATTTATAATTACTGTGTCTGAAGATGCCAGATTGTAGAATCTCTACAGGTAATTGTGAGATTGCTATAAAGACATCACATTTGCCTGCAGAGATTTCCCAGTCTGCGACTTATATCCAGGGTGAAGAAGAGAGAGAAATATTTTCTTTCTACTGGTCGATGTCAGAGTTTAAAATGAATTTTCAATAAGTTCTTGAAGAAGAAGTTTTCAGGACTAGATGACTATTATGGGTAATAATTAAAGTGTTGTTTGGTTCCGACATACTTTACACTCACTGTTTGTGTGGATCCCTGTCTTCCACAGGCTGCCTTGTGGATGCCTCACAATCTCCTTGGACTTAACATGGCTGCAGCTGAGAACGCTGCCTTTCCTCTGCATTCCTGGGAACAAGTACATCTCCCTGCCCCTTGCTCTGCCACTTTTTGGGTCTCTTCTACAGCAAACTTTAACTTTCCCCTCTCCTCCTTGACATACACTCTGGTTGTAACTGAATGGCAGTGGTTTCTTTTCTGCAAATGTTTATCTTCTTTCCTATTTTTTTTTTTCCTAGTTGTTGGTGTTGGGAAAGAAAGGACAGAAAACGTTTTAGTCTCCAGCCATCATCACACCACCCCCTTGGCTGCTGCAGCCACCTGGAGGTTCTTTGGTGCTAACCTTCTTTCCCCTTCAGCCAATGTAATTCTTGTCTGTTTTATGACTCTCCCACTTGTTAGGTCTTGTTGTGCATTTTTAAATGTTAATTGGGTATTCTCTGAGGCCCAGATTATGAATAGACTTGTATTGTGTGGGTGCTTTATAAAACAAAAAATGCAAAAATACAAATCAGTGAGAGGAGATTAACTGTGGACTTTATAGCTGCTCACATTTGTGCTAATTCCAAACAGTAAGCACACATACACAAAAAACCAAACCAACAGAATAATATTAAAAAACAGACAAGTATTTAGATTTGAAGGCAAAGCAAGTTTAGCCGAGTGGCAGAGACGTATTTAGGCACATAAGTTATGCAGGACAAAAAAGATTTGGGTATATTTTAGATGTATTTTGGTGTAATATTGGGTAAGCAGTCACCTTCTACAAGATAAGCCTGTAATAGGGAATGGCAGAGCATTCAGAGACACCCTGACCTGCCAAGAGCCTTCCAGCTGGGCTCCCCCGTGGCTCCTCACAGGCTGAAAGCGGGGGTCCTGCCTTTTCCTTGTGTGTGTGCAGTGTTTTGTGAGCACACCTGGCAGCTGGAGATTGCTGCCCAGCCTCTGGGGAAGAGGTGAAGTGCCCGTCAGTCACATATGGCAGAAATTTCAGAGATTACAGTGACTTTATGGAATTTGCACCTCCTTGGGTAGTCGGTTCTGAGAGTTAAACCTGGGCAGCTGCAGAGGGGAGGAAGCAATCTGCATCCTCTGTGTGCAATTGCAATGATTTGAGGCAGCTCAAGCTACAAATTCAGTCCTTAAGATTGGACTTAGATACAGTGGAGTACTTAAGAACAGACAATTTACGTCAATGGATTACGATACCTCTGGATTGTAGGGAGAAAAAATATGCTGAAAAATTCGAGAGATGAAAAATTGTAAGCTATTTTTGTGAGCTGCAAAGGAGGCTACGAAAGCCTCAGGTTATTGTGCTTTGCATAATTTCCTCAGTTCTGCTGCAAAGCGTTCATTTTACGAGATTTGTTTCTGCCAGTGCTAAGTGATCCAAAGACTTGAAAGGATGAGGGAAGATCTTTGGTGTCTGTTGCTGTGCAAAATCCTTAATGTGCTTTATATGGAGACCAAAGACCACTATTTATTTCCTTTTGTCTTTTGGAAGTGAAAGGATGTTTTGTCCCAAATTCTTGAAAAATCCATGAATCAAAGCCTTCCTTTTGTCCTGCCTTTACAGTACAAACAAATGAAAGCCAGCTTGTGTCCTTGCTAAGCAGATTATCAGCAGAGGTTGAAGAGGTTCTTTCTAGGGAACAGCTCCTCGTAATTTGTTGTAATACCAGCGGAGCCCTGGCATGGTGGAAGTGAACACACACAGCCACATTTTCCCCTTGCCACACCCTTCAGTGTCGGCGAAAGCAGCGTGTGCTTTGTGTACAAGGACTGAAGTGGAGCAGATCCCAGTTTTGCTGCAGCTTTTGCATGTCGGTGCTCTGCTGGTCGGACACGCGCTGCCTTTCCTGGCTCTGCGTCTCTGCGCTCGGGTCCCCCTCTGCCCCGCATCGCCCCCCTGCAACCCAGCGGCAACCAGTTCTGGAGGGAGCGAGCAAATTAATTAACGAGAGGAGGACTCTCGTAAATAACAGCAGGAAGTCTTGGTCGTGTGGCCGTTACTGAGAGCTCTGCGCTAGGGTTTGACACCCCGTTAAAGCAAATAAAAAGGCAAAACCCGGCTGACAAAACCTGCAAAACATCCTTCAAATTGCTCAGTCTCTTCTTAAAAATTAACCACTATAGTCAGCCAAATTCCATTTCAAAGGGAATTGAGAAATTTGACTGAAAAGGTGTTCCAAGACACAGACATCAGCTATCGTGCATCTCTGAGAAAATGACAGTGAACGGGGAGACCAAGCTGTGCCTGCCTTAGCGAGTGCTTTGATGCAAGAGCACGGGCTCTGCATGCTGAGCCACTCGTGCGCACAGAGGTAACTTCTCTGAAACTTTCTGGTGCTCTGTGTAATTAATAATTGCAGTGTTTGCCATCAACTGACTTGAGCTCATTGCATCAGAAAAATCCTCCTCCAAGTGAGAAGGCGATAGAGCCGCACGCACCGAATGGCGAGTGGCTACCCATGGGGTGTTTTTAGCATCGTTACTCCTCTCTGGTTTTGGTTTATGTTGTACAAAACCTGCTTTCCTGTCCCTTTTCTCAGCCATACCTGTGGTGGAGAGGAGGACAGAAACTTCCCCAGGGCTCAGCTCGCAGGGCCTGCTATTTCCCGATGATCTACAACAATGGTTATTCGGTAACAGCTGGGCCGTGTCTTCCTCAGACAAAGCCACTGTGGGGCTGAAACCTCCCATTGCTGAAGCATAACCGTTGCCCTGGTAACGGTTAACTAGCACGTGTTTTATTGTTTCAGCCTGCTTTCCTAGGGTATTTGCAGGTGGTAGAAGATGCTTTCTTAAAGAGGGGTCATAACCTCATGAACTTTCAGATGTCGCAACAAATTGGGGGACAAAAACATTTTTTTTCTTTCAAATGGATTAAGTAAATCTTATTATATAGCCTTTACGAGACAGATGTAACTCACAGTTTGATTTTGAGCATTATATCCAGATGCTGATACAAGCATTTCTGCTGTCTCTTTTTTTTTTTTTTTTTTCAGAATGTGAGTTAAGATCATATTATGATAAGAAGATTTCAAATAAACGCAGTGAGAACGTGCAAGCAGTAAGATTACCGTGACTTCTTCCATTTTGGTTTTATTTTTTCTTGTTTATATGCTTGTAGGTATTTCTTTTGAATGTGCTATTTCAGTGATTTCTCCTAAAAATGCACTTTGAATGGACCAGAAATCTCAGGTTGGTTTGCTAGATCTCAGGATGAATACAAATTATCAGAGAGCATGCTGATGATGACAATGATGAAAAAAATCACTTGCCTGCTACTTTAATGTGGAAAGTGACAAAGTGCACTTAAGATGCACACGTACATGCGGCATGCATTTGTATATGTACCAGTCAGTAGGAAAGCAGAATTTTGTAAATAGGAATTACATCCTCATTTTTTCCTATACCAAAATTAAAAGTGCCTTTATGATGTACTTAGTGTATTCACCCCCAAAAATGTCCTGTGGTACACAGGAATGTTTCGTGTTACAAAGTTGTTTGTTAAGAGCAGACAGTCCCAGGACAAAAGAATGACAAGAAGTAGCATGTGACATAGGATAAAGATGTGGTTAGATTTTAATCTATTCAGCAAAATCCATTCATAATCTAGTGGGATGAAGAGAGAGCTCCCTCTCCTGTCTGTTTCATAAAATTTATAGAAGCTCTTTGCATGTTTACTTTGATTAAGGTGTAAATAAAAACAACGTTTAAATGACGTTTAATGAAATTAGCTCTCAACCTGGTGGGCAGGCTCCTGCCCTCAGGATCATGGTTAATAATTATTTTTTTTTCTTTATTTTTTGGTATCCGGAGAACAAGGAAAGCATCCAGGGCCTTCATTCATGGAATTTATTTAATGTCACAGTTTGCAGATAGAGTTTTGTCAAAGGTGCAGAAGTGGAAGGTGTTCCTGGGCAGGCCCATCTGCTGCCTTTGTTGGGAAGCACATACCTCCCTGGTAGCCTGGATACGTGGCTGTGCCCCGGACAGATGTGGAGGTAGGGAGGACAGAGTTTCTGCTGCTTGCAGCTGAGCGCTTCTTTATATATATGTATTTTTTTGCAACTGATACTTAGCAGTGAAGAATTAGAGGCTACTGGTCACGTAATCATAAGAAAGTGAATAAATTGTTGCCATCTAGCTGAAAACAGCCCATCCTTTACTGAAGTGCAGGTGTGGATGGGGCTCTGTTTTCCAATACTGGTGGTGTCTGTGGCTCTTTATTAAAATGCAGATTTTTCAGTTTGTGACAGATGTACATGTATGCTGAAAAATTTGGGCATTCATGTATGAAGTTGTCAGTGCTACTCGGCTGCTAGCTTTTGTTTTATTTGTGGACTTAATCCAGCTTCCCTCCTGTGTCTGTCCATGAAAAGTCTTTCCTCGTCCTCTCCCTGTTCCACATCACCTCTTGGCTACAGATAGGAGCTTGCATTTAGGTTGCTCAGTCTTTTGGTGGACACCTCGTGACAAGAATCACTTGTCACTAGATTGTGTATACGTCCATGGGACTAAACTCAGAGGTGAATCTGGTGAGTAACCACAGAATCTTGGCCAATGTCATAATTTATTCCACATTCTCCTGAGGAGGGGAATTCCCCTCTTTTGGCAGGCGGCTCCCTGCCCTGACCCCTAGCGCTATGGCAAAGCCCCCCCGGGACCTGCCTTGGGACAGGGAAAAGGGCTCCTGGGCCAGGGCTCCTTATGCCACGGGATCAGAGAGCAGCTGGGCGCAGCCCGAGGGATCCCCCACCAGCTCCTGGAGAGCTGCTGCTGGGGGCTCTGTGCCCAGCGGTGCTGAGCCTGGGGCCAGAAGGAAAATTGCCTGTTCCCTGAGCCAGCTGTGTGTGTCCTTGGGTTTGTGCTGAATAAGGGAATGGGAATCACAGCTTCTGCTGGGATACAGCATACATGTCCTGTAGCGCTGGGGGAGAAAACAGCTCTTGTTTTTGGTCTATTTCACAAATATATTGTGTAAGGACTTCTTTCATCTGGGCTTATGGCTGAACTACATGAAAACTGGCAAAACAAATTTTGGGGTATGTAACACTTCCTCTTGTGATTTCTACATGATCTGTTAGACGTTTGAATTGGGGAAGGGAAGCTGATCCAAGTGAGATCAGGTAGGGCAACAAGCAACAGGCTGTAGGCTCAGCCTATTCCCCCCTCCCTTTTTTAGGAGGGGGTTGCTTAAATAAGTTAGCACTTGAATAAATTAACTACATTTCAGGCCAGAATTTTTCCCTGGGAGTGGAGAATGAAAGAGATTCCCTCTCTGCTCATTGCCTTACTCAAAGCAAGTTTTTGATGTCGATACCATGTAAAAACACTCTGACACAAAGACACAACATGCCTGCAGCTATATGCTTCAGGCACATCGCACTGGCTTTAGCTTAACCTTAAGATCAATGTGATATTAATTTTAAATAATTACAGTGAGAGAATTTCCGACCACACAGTTGTTTTTTCATGCTGCAGGTTTGCTGTCAGCAGAGTAACCAAAATCACTGATGTCTGTGTAGTCGCACTGCTCGCTGTGCCCGCGACTGTTTCGCTGTAAACCAGGAGCAGCTCTTCCTCCGTGCCCATGTGGTACCAAACTAGCTCTAAGTCTTTCATAAAACAGCTCAGAATCCAGACATAGCAATGATGAATCCACATTGAATTAATTATATTCTCTAAACTTGAAAACTCAATGCACTCGTTTCATTTTTCACAGCCCTGAACAAGAAGCGAATGAGGCAATGACAGAGGCGCGAGTGTTGGCAGAGGAGAGGCTGCCTCTTGCTGTACAGTTACTTTCTCATTAATTCTGACTGCTGCAGAGCAGCTGCTAACTGTTGGTACCAGTTTATGACTAAAACAATGTTCTTGTTTAACAAATTAATTGGCGTTATTTTGGGGAGAAAAAAGAATAATTACAGTGCTGTAGCGGTGATTAATAGCAGTGCCTGTCACGTATTCACTGTAACACTACATTTACCAGCAAGCCCCCCCCCGGCCCCAACGTTAAAAGTCCAGACTTACCAGCAAACATGGGGACGAGCTGTTAACCTCGTGTTTGCATTTCTCCAGACTTCAGGATTGCTTTCAGGTCTGCTTGCTACCATTTGTAGTCACTTCAGATACTTCTGTGCCGGGATAAACGCTGACTGACATGAGCTTGGAAATGACTTAAAAAGACGCCTGGTAAATGCTGCTTTGTGCTCAGAGCTTTCTGCCTTTGCTCACGTTTTACCACAGTGACTTCGCTAAAGCGATCCTCAGACCGGGGCAGTAATCTAAGAGAAGAACTTCTCACTGACTGCAAAAGAAGGACAATGAAAAGGAAGGAGAAGAAGAAGAAGAAGGAGAACAAGAAGGAGAGTTTTCCTTTTGCTCTCTGGTCCCCTCTGAGGTCCCCGAAGCGCAGCGCTGACCCTAGCACGAGTCAGGCCTGCCGTGCTGCCGGCTGCTCCTAGGATGGCAGCTTCCCAGTTGCTTCTTAAATAGAAAAGCATGCATCTGCTCCTCAGAAGTTTCGGAAGCATCAGAAAGATAGCAGAGAATTACATGCAAAACACAAGTTTTCTATAGGAAACAGCCTGGCAGTCCACACTTTGTTATTCACTTGATAAGCAGAGTCTTTTTGACAGTCCTAACCTTCTAAACTATAGGTCCTGCTGAGCCCAGCATGAGTCAAACGCTGGGTACCATCTGTCAGAGCTTTGCTGTTTTTTTTTTTTTTCTGCTTTCCTCTTTTACTACAATCTGCTGAGAGGGGTGCGGAATAGAAGTTGCTTTTCTACACTTAAATGAGAAAGTAGAGAAATTCAATAAGGAGCATTGAAGAAATCCTGCTGTTCCCAAATAACGCTGTAGATGCTGGGCAGGAGAACAAATTATTCTGTGCTCTCTAAGATATTAAAAACAGGTATATAATGTGCCTCAGGAAGTGGGAAAGAATCTGAAACCCAAAGCTGAAAAGATGATGCTGAAAAATGAAGTTACATGAGCGGTGGTGTTAGCACAAGTGCTGAAGTGATGCACAGATCAGGGGTTTCAGCTGTTTCCCCAAAGAAACACTCTTAAAGGATATTCCAAATTTCCCGCTGATGGACATTTAATAAGAGGAGCTGGCTGAGAAGAAATGGCCCCCTGCTGCATTGTAAAAGAATTACCAAAGGGACGTTTTTATGTCTCATTAGTTTATATTCAGCCCTGAATTGGCACCTGTTCTGAATTCGGTCAAAGTTTGAAGACACAAATGAATGTTTCTTTAACACGTTGCTAACAATTCATCGAAACAGGGTTTTGCAGGGTATTACAGTCACACGTGCACATGTGGAAATAGGAATGTAGCAAAAGAAATGTCCTGGCCTGGCAGTGCCGAGGGCCGGGTAAGAAGCTGCTCTGCAAGCGTGATTGCCACGTCTGCATGGTGTGGCCAGGTATTTACACCTCTTAGCTGCACAAATCGCTGCTTTAGAGTCAGTTCCCAGGAACCGCAGTGGCTGCTTATACCTGGGAGAAAGGAGTGCAAGGCTGTTTCATGCCATCAGCGTTAGGGCTGCTTGCCTGCTAGCCCGTGTCTTTTAGAGCAGCCCTGGGACTAAGGCCTCTCTATACGGGACAGAAACTCCTAAATGTCTCAGCCAACGTGCCTAGATTTCCTCTCACAACATTATGTTGTTCTACCTCTAGTGGCTAGCATCGCGTTGTTTCAATCTGTATTTATTTAGCAGCAGAGATACGCAGCTCACCTCAGCACAGATTGCAAAAGCTCTAATAGGGTTTTATTGTCCCCTTACCGTTTCTTTAGTCCCAACAATTCGCTATTGTCATTTTAAAAGGTCAGCAGTGTGATTTTAATGAGCATTTGATTCTGGCCCCATTGCAGCTTTCTATTCATGCAGTTTTGCTTATTACATTAGCAAGTGTGCTGGCTGGTGGATCAGAAGGGTTCAGCACTCAGTTCGTCTGTTCTCAGTTCATCTTGGGATAAAAGCCCTGAAACGGCAGCAGTCGGGCTGCAGCGGGCAGCCCACAAAGCAGCGCTGCGGCACGGGTAGGAGCGGCTGGAAGGGCACGTGCGTGGGTAATAGCACCCGTGGGTGCTGTCGTCTTTGGGTGCCAACCGTCCCCTGTGCTTTGACCAGCACGTGGGGATGTCACGACTTGCCCTGGAGGCTCTCGGCTATATGCCGGGTACATAACCTCACAGGTTCCCTCCCGCAGTTATGCTCCACCTTGCATGTACTGCTTGTGGTGGTACCGAGGGCAAACCAGGGCTGAACGCCTCTGTGCTTGGTGCCGGGTGGCACTGACCAGAAGAGAGCCCGCTCCTGAGGGGCTTCACCCGAAGCTCACAGGGCACACAGAAAGTGAGAGAGGGAAGGAAGGAGAGAGAACAGGGTACGGCCACAGAACACCATGTTACCAAAATGTCTGGCCAAAGCTGATGTGTTCAGCTGGATGTGCTGTTGTTATATCACTGCAATTGGGATTTTTCACAAGTGATACAATGTAAGGTGTGTGTTTTCCCATTGTGTTACGCCGCTGTGTTAGCACAGCAATACTGGGAGCAGAGCATGCTTATGTGGCTACTTTTTCTCCTCAGCCGCTTGCCGAGCAACATTTACATTTCTATATTTCATTTTGCCCTGAACATCTTCCATTAAATGTACTACAGGCTGGATTTAATGCCTGATCACAGGAGTGCTTTAGGCCATATCTCTTCCAGAAAGAGCCTTACAGGTTGTTTAACTGTGTAAGAGTGTAACACCTTGCAAGATCCACCCTAAGGGATGCATTGTGTGAAGGGAACGCCGCATCTCCAGGTAGGTAGCTATTTCAGAGATGGGGAGCAAAAGCAATTGCTTTTCTCCCCGCCGCACGCACCGCAGCTGCAATAAGCCGGAGCACCTGTTCCTTGCATGCTCCTGCTGGTTTATGCTGTTTGTAGCTGCTGCCAGCAGGGTCCCGGGGGAGATCCGGGAGCTTGGTAATGGAACAAGAAAGGCTGGGAGTGCATAAGACGTGCGCTTTCACAGCAGTTCGCACTCTCATCTCAAAATGACCACAGTTATGGGGTCAAATCACATTCGTTTGATGTAATTAATAAAACCGCATGAGAATTAGTTGCACTTCAGCGTACCAGGCTGCATTTGTGAGAAAGGAGCTTTGCTAGTTAAGTTACTATGCTCTGTGAGTATCACATTATTCAATTTGTAAACATTCGTGTTGGTGTTGTGAGGCATTTAAAGCAGTACAGCAGTCAGTCAGGGCTATCTAATATTTTGTGGGTGTTTGTAGTAGGTGGTATTTGCTTTAATAAACCTACATTCGAGTTCCATCAGGATTACTACAAGGCATGTATGATGTGCTGTTTGTTTTCCTATCTCTCGGCAGCCCAAGGAAACTTTGGTTTAAAATTCTTTTGTAAAACTATGGCTTGTGTTGGTAAAAAGGATGTCATGCAAAACAGAGAGTATCTTTATTTTGTGTTGTATCTCAGGTGATACAAATCATATTGCATCTGACATTATGTCTGACCTAATTAAAAATTGATGAGAAGATGTGATTTTAAGAAGAGCTTGTTCTGTCTTTTGTTATGTGAGAAAACTTTCCATACTGCTGCTGCTCTGACATCTCACAAACTGACTGGCTTGAATTTGGTTTTGGTTTGATAGAGTGCGTCAGCCTACAAATATAAGGCTTGAGCACATGTTTTCTAATGAAAATCTAGACTATTTGAAGATTATGTGATTGTAGCAAAATAAAGCAAACAGCAGCACTAAAGTGGTACTACTTCACAGAGGTATTAGGATGATTATATTGAAGCACCCCATCTATATGCTGTTGATGTCATAAAATGTAATCAAATGATCACAATTAGAAGTGAGTTATACGAAATTGAGCCATTAATAATAGCTAACCAGAGCTGAATTGTATCTAGGGTACAGGAATAGCCTTATAGGCCCTCACACTAATGGACTCTTTTTTCAACAGTGGATGGTCCTTAAATTGCCTTGCCATTTGAGACAACCTGAAAAAAATATCTTCCTGTCTTTCTTTCTAGGCCTGACAATGTATGATCTTCATGCTAGCCAGAAATCCATGGATCACCACATGGGTGTTTTCACAATCACAGCAACAAAAGAGCAAAGGTAATTTTGTTTTTTACATTCTCCTCTACCCTGGGGTGCAGAAGGCAGCGAAGCATGCCTGTAATCTCGCTGTGGAAGGGAGTGTTACTGGGGAGCTCTCATGCCCTGCTAGCCCCTAGGCTGTCCGTGCAGAATCCCTTCATTTCTCAGGGGTCATGGGCTAAGTAAGGAAGGTCCATACAGTGGTCACTGTCTGCATTGTGTCCTTGAAGCACAGTGCAGTTTGTCGCACAGACTCCCAAAGGTGCCAGTGTATAGTTTTGCATCAATCTTCTATTACACCTTCAGAAAGAAGGGTGGTGTAGGAGGTGATGTCTATGGAACAAAAGTGGACCGGGGCAGCTTCCAGGTACCTAAGTTGTAGAAGGACGGGGCTGGAATGCACCAGGGTTTTTGCAGAAATGCTTATAATCCCCGAGGAGCTGCTAAAGGGTAGGATGTCAGTTCATGTCCCTTTGCGTTCTTCGTGTGTCTTCTGAGGATGTCAGCTGACTTCATGTGATACTGCTTTAACATCAGTTTGAATTATTCTTCTGCTGTCTCCTTCCACATGTTAGACAGACCCAT
Source organism: Anas acuta (assembly GCF_963932015.1). NCBI lineage: Eukaryota > Metazoa > Chordata > Aves > Anseriformes > Anatidae > Anas > Anas acuta. The sequence goes on from NC_088981.1 coordinate 2,723,610, forward strand.
TTAGTAATTATTATTTAGTACTATTAGTTTTGTGTTGTGGAAGTCTCTTAGGCTTCTCTTTAAATTTTAAATACCCTAGGAAAAGAAAAACTCACCTAAGTCATGTCCCATAGCCATTATTTTTAGTGTCATAACTACCATTGATTGAGTGAGCCTTGAGGCCTCGTGCTATATATTTCAAGTCATGCTTTTAGAAGACACAAAGTGAAAATATATATTTTTGGGGAAAGTACACTATCATGTCTTTCTCTTTTTAATATTAAACCCAATTAAAAATAAACCCTTTTAGATCGCAGTCTATGTAAATCCTAACAAATATTTCTGAGGTGCACTAGAAGACGAGTTTATCTTTGTTTGTGAAATCATTTAGTGAGTAGCCAACAGAACCTTAAAATTTGCTGTCAGAGGAAAATCTGTTTTCATGGCATTTATAAAGCTCACAAAATAGGTATTTGCCATGCAGTCTTTCTGCATTATATGTATCACAGCATGTATATAGTTCAGCATGCTTTATGGGATTATGTGCTTTCTCAACATTATTCATGCCAGATGACATAAGATTGCTTTTAGAGGTATGGCGTAATTAAATTTACATATGAATTTACTCTGATATTTGGCTTGCAGTCTTATGCAAATGACTAGCATTCCAATTTGGCACAAGTAAAATTACTGACCTTTCAAATGTTCATTTGGCTCCAAGTGTCCAGTGGGATCAATATAGACATCGCTGTCTATATTTTATAGCACTAAATAATGCTTTGGTTTAGTTTGAATTTCTCAGACCTCTGCCTTCCTGCAGATGCTGGTAGATATTTTTTGCAGTGCATCAGGAGCTACTGATTCCTCATAGACTTTTACATTTCTTCATTTTTTGTTCCATGAGTTGCACAGTCCTCTTTGGAAAAAGTCTGTCTTTTACTCCAAGATATCCGTAGTTAAATAATGGTGAGATAATTTTATTTGTATTGTGACTTTTAATTTTGACCATTTTAATTTAGACCCTTTTAATTTAGACCCTTCTCTCTGGAAGGGTCTAAAAAAATAGAATTGTTTTTGAGAAGAGAGTTCTTCAGGTGGTCTCCTTCCAACAGCCTCAAACTCTCCTCAATATTTTTCCAAGAATAAACTGAAAATAGGAGCCCATTTTACCTCACTGGTAAATAAGAGCCAGTTTCTGGACCACAGTCATTCAACAAACAGTTCCAAGTGACATATTTGGCATTTATCCACTCCCTGTTGGAATTTTATGAATACGATGGAAAGAAAAATTCAACAATTTGAAAAAAATATCAGTCATCTCATCTGAAGGTAGTCACAAAATGAGATGAGTGGAGTCTGTTTTGTATGACTTTCCCTGTAGTCCAACTAATGTCATGTTGAATGGGGTGAACTGGAGAAAAGAGACCACATCTTCTGACTGATTCTGTAAAGCCCCCTTTCATACCCAGTATTTTGACCTGATATTGTTACCTAAATTTCCAAATTTCAATTTGTCCGAATGCCAGTCCAAATGCCAGTTGTATATTTTCAATTCCAAATTTGCATTTGGAGTGGAATGGTCAGTATTTGACAGAAAGGGATGCTTTTCCCAGTAACAGAAGGACTAGCTTACAAAGTAGCTATAGTTATAAACCACTGTTTTCAGCAGACAGAAATGCCGAGCATAACGGTATGACAGCACATCTACTTCAGAAAGATCAAAGAGAATCTGTCTCCTCTCAGATGAGCACGTATCTGGCAAAGATGCTAATTTCTGTAGCTGACCTTCCACAAACACTGATGCCTTCTGTGGGGCAGACTGGCTAATATAAATTGTCCGAGCTCTGTAACAACAGCTGTGGCAGTACAGACCACCTCAACATCCGCATCAGCATACCCAATTTTTGTGTAACGTACCAATTTCTCACAATTCTCTTAAATAAAGCAGTATGCTTTCAGCAGGCACTGTTTAATAAAAGCCTAGTCATTAAGAACAAGGTTGATAGGAGAAAATGTGGAGAGAGAGAGAAAGACAAAGGGTATGCCCTATCCAGCAGTTGACTAACACATTAGATAAGAAATAGTAGGAAGGTGCTCTTACCCGTCTTCTATAAACTCACTGTTTTTCTTGGTATTAATAGAGCTAAATCCTTTCAAATAGTGTTTTGTTGTTGTTGTTTCAAGAATCTCTGATGCCCAGTTATACTTCTGTGATTCTCTGGATACTAATTTGCTATTAGCAGCTCTGTTACCTGCTAGAACACATGATGTGCCAGAGCCAAATAATAGGAGCAAGTTATTAACACTTCAAGGTTGACCCGCCCTTTATCCCAGAATTCGTTCTGTGTGTCTTCTTATTGATCTGACTCATGCAGCTTTTTGTCACCTGGGAATTAACAATTCAATGTTTTATTTGACCATTTATCTCTTTAGCAAAATTGTTGCAATCTCTTTGACCTTTTAAAATGTTTATGACAAGGTGTTTGCAGTTAATTGCGCTCATAAAAGACTAAAGTCCAGATCAAGTCTAATGTGTGCTAGGAGCTAACCAAGACTTCCTTAGAAAAACATTCTAAGGCATAATGCGAGCATTTCATTTATTTGCAATATAATTAGAAGAAATAAAGATTTCCAATACCTAGAGGACCTGTACTTGGGAGAGCAACACCACAACATATCACTACTGTATTCTACTTTCCTACTTTTGTGTGTGTGTTGGGGGGAAACATCAGCTGAGCAAAGAAATTATAAAAAAAAAAATTTTTTTGAGGAAAACTGCAATTTATAAGTAAGTGCACATTTACCTTAGTTTGGTATTGATGTCTACTGGGTGAACACCCGTGTTTGCATTGCCTAAGCAGTAATTTTGCTGTTGCCATGTGCCATTTTAGCCTTTGTATAACGGCGAGAGCTCAGTATTTGGGGCTGAGATGGCCAGGTCCACCCTGTAAGGTTTGTTCCTTCTTCTGGCATCACCTTCCTGCAAACATCCTCACAGGGTGTCCTGCCCCCCTGTCCCGCTGCTCTGTCCTCCAAGCCCTTTCAGTTACACTGCTGCTCAGGTTCCTGCAGTCACCATGCTCCTGCCCGTGGCTGTGGACAGAGATGATGCTCCCTGGCCTCTCTTCTGTGCACAAGGGCCTGTTGCAGGTAGGTGAGGCTTTGTCCTGGGGTGCAAACGCATTGTGGTAGAAGGAGCAGAGGCAGGGCTGCAGCTGGAGGGCTCCCCGTGTGGTGCTGCAGATTTTCAGCCTGGGGTTATTGTTAGCACGTCATCCCCTAGGGCTATCTGTGCTGCGTGCAGGTCAGCACAGCCCCTGCATCGGGCTGTACCCAGCCCCTAGAAGAGCCTGTCTTACTCTCTTTGGCAGCACCGCTTATTATCTCACTTTGGGCTCCCCAATCAATACCTAAAATAAAATAAAAAATGGTATAAATCTGCATCCTGCCAGTAGAATTAATGGGGTCACCCTGATGTCCTCGGCTGCTGCACTGGTTTATGCCTCCTACCTTGTGTGTCTGAATATGGCAGTCTGGAAATGGCTGCACGCAGAAAGCAGTGCAATTGTGTAGTCACACACACTGTGAAGAAAGTGAGTCCAGTGGCAAGCATGTGAAATTTCTCAGCACCAGACAATAAACTCACTAGTACGCAGGCTGTGAAAATAAAACCAGTCACTCAAGAATCCTTGAACTATTTTTTACCTAGTAAAATATTTTGGTGTGTTCGTGACTAACTCTAAAAGTCTATGTCCGCCGTGCGTGTACTACTGCTCTCATGTTATCAGAGTCAAATGCAGTTTTGTGGCTTCTCCAGCTGTGTATTTCCCACAGCTAACCGAGCACATGTTCGTGTACTTTCCTGTAATTTTCAAGGCCTCCCTTTAAATGATAAGGCCTGAGGTGCTTGGCTTATTCACATCTGCTGCTTTCCTGGAGGTCAATCAAACAGTTCTTCATTCAAGAAGTAATGGGGTCTTACAAAGGAAAACAATTATTTCACTTGAAATCTATTGATCTGGTTTCTGTGGTTCATGTGGTGTTTTGGGTGCAGAACAGTTGCTTGAAACAATTTGAGATCAATTCAAGTGTAACTGAATCAATAGAAAACCATAACTGAAATGCACTACTCTTGTTTTTTATGAGAATATATTTTTGCTACCAATAGTAATATGAGAATACGAAGGGTGATCAAAACGGAAGGTCAAAATTAGAAGCTCTTATGTGTTAGCGAGAAATACTACTTCTAGAATCAAATTTCGGTCTGTGGGAAAGCTGAGACATGAATAGTGTTAGGAAAACATAGTGATTTTAAATTTTAAAAAGCTTTTTTATAAAAGATTTCCAAAGAGCTGAGCTAATTTCTTTTCCATTCTTAGCATTGAGTCATCCAAAGCTAAATTTGCCCTATTTGTGGCATTGTGTGGCATTGCTGATATCTTTAAATAATTTTTGCTGAGAGAGGGAAAATTTTTCATTTTTTAATTACATTACTTCCACAATAAATGCTAGCTCTAGAAATTTGTAGTTTTCTAACCAGGTCTCCTTTCTATATTGCCAGCACAGTTTATTTTTATTTTATTCGTTTTTCCATTTCATCCAGCTCTGTTTTCTGTTGAAAGTTTATTCAGGCAGAAAATTTCTGACCATTCTAAAGAAGTTGGAAACAATGGATGAGGAAAGGCAATCGGGGTATCAGAAGATGTATTTTGACATTAACCCCTTGCCTCCTGCCAGAGTACTAGCTGACAGCCAAACGAATGAACAGAAGTTTTTGTTACAGTAGTTGTTAATCATTACACGTAATCATTTGGTCCTTTGCTCAGAAAATACTGTTTTAAAAATCCTGTAAAATGCTGAATGCTCTTAGGAGTCTAACTAAAGAGGATGCTGAAAGAGGGAGGATTGTTTTCAGCTAAGTAAGTAGTGTTTCTACACATTACTTGTTCTGGGGGGATACGAACAGTTTAGGATCTACAGGATAATGATGCTAACTGATTCTCTGAATTCCCCATTTTTGTGGGCAAGGACAGCTACCACAGGAAGGTAATGCATAGTTACTAGTGAGTAAATAGTGAAAAACAAAAAGTTTAAAAGTCTTTATCCTTTTGAGAAATTCATTTTGGTTGTGAAAAAGTAGTGATTTTGCATCTTGCTAGTTGCCTTTCCTAAAACAAGTATTCGACAAATGATGGGTAGTGGATGTGGGGACAAATGAGCTCCATTACAAATGCGTACTACAATAGATTTTCACAAAAGACTGGTAAAATTTTTGTGCTGCTTAAGCAAGCTTCTGAATGCATAACTGCACCTGAAAAGAACTTTTTGGATAAGCATGGACTAGCAAGCTGCTCAGATAAACCTGCTTCGTTTGCATGCAGAAATGTATTGGTGTTCAGAAATACAGGTGCCTGCAGGCATAAAATATTGCACACAGAGATGAGATTGATTTAGCACTGTGAACGTTGGTAGTGTGAATGTGTGTAAAATGCTCAAATTCAGGGAGATGCTTCAGATGCTCTGTTAGGAATTTAGCTAGTCATTAAGTCTTGTCTAAACTCACTGATTTTAGCAAAATACTCTTATGACACTAGCAGCAAGAAGAATATGTAACGTACTACTTACTTTACTGCCCTTTGGATTGTCAGTATGGACTGATGACTTTCTAGTTAGGAAGAGAGTTTGATATTTTGAAAGACATGTTTTCCACACAGGTATTTCCTCAGAGCCAGGCTGCCTGGCCCAGCTCAGCTGTGTGGTGGTGCGAGGTGTTGCAGAAACGTCTGAGAGATGAGCAGCGAGTAGTGACGCACTGGTGGTAGGAGGGGAGATAAAGGGGGCAGGAGAAGATGGAGCAAGAAGACAAGAAAAATACACTAAATCTTTAGGAAGCGCTGAAAGGCATAATTAACACAGAGACAAAAAGGCTTGGGAAAAGAGCATTGACAGACACAGCAGTGGCTCAGTATGCAGCACGGATACTCAAATGCTGCATAAATACCCATTTTCACTTTGCCGAGCTGTCCAGGTTAATCACAGGCTTTGTGCACTGGATACCTAAGAGTCTGCTGCTGTGATGTTGGGTAGACAAACAAAATTAGGCCAAGAGTCTAGTGCTACTGGTGCTCATCCAAACGTCTACCATTCTTTTTCCTCTGGTGCTTTAGGACAGGCTTTGACTTCATTGCTGTTACTCAGTTCACTGGTGTGAGACAATGCAGAGTCAGCAACAGGGTCCTTAACCTCATGTCTGCTATAAAAGGGAAGTGTTCATGGGAACCAGTCCCCAAGTGTTGGGTTCAAAAAGGGATCATAAGGATTGTTTGACCTGATTTATGTATATATATAAGGATTACAGTTTATATTTGTATTTATATAGCCTGATAGAAAGAGATTCTGGCACAGAAAGACCTTGAACCACAAAATACTGAAGACTCACTATGCATTTGTCATGTCATCATCCATTCCTGTAGGTGGCTGCTGCATCCCACTGTCAGGGACAGGCCGCTGCGCGGAGTCACCCTGGTGAAGCTCTGCTGCTGTGCTGTAGGCTCTGGGCAGTGCCCAGTGAAGGCTTCCTGCTGTTGTGACCTGAAATTAGGTGCAGGAACTGCAAGAGTGCTGAGGACTACTCATAATAGTATTTGGACTGTGCCTGGGTTGCATCTGATGATGCAACTTGCATGAGTTTGAATGATCGTTTGAACACCAAAAATAGAAGTGTTGAAAAGAAGACCCCAAATCAGAAGACACAAAGGTCTTCAGCCAAAACACAACAGATGGAACAGGTTTCCAAAGCCTAGCAGAAAGAAGTGTGGGAAAGTGTCTTTTCTTGGAAAGTCTCTATTCTCGCACTTGCAAACCTGAATTTAAGTTCCCACAGTTTCAGAGCTCAGATACAATACTGTCAGCAAAACACAAACATTTTGCTTGTAGACAACCTGTAGTATTGTTGCAATTGGCAATATTGGAAAAAAATACAAGGGGCGCAGTTCTTAGTTTAGAGGCTCTGCAGTCATAAGGCATCTGAAATCATGCAGTGGGAAAGCAGCAGTATGTTAGAGAACGTCCAGAAAGAAAACAGGACAAAAAGTCCAGAGACTAACTCCTCTCCCTAACAAATAGCTTCATGTTTGAGTGTCTCGAGTTCATCATTTCCAGAAGTTTTACAAATTTATTTTACAGTGCAACAAAATGTACAAAGAGATCAAAATTTTGTTTGCGGATCTTAAAGCAGGAAACATAAAATTGAGCACAGCATTTCTGCTGCACTGGATGAAAGTGGAAGTAAATAATATTTATGACTAGTTGCTCAAGTTATTGTTGCTAAAGAAAATCAGCCTGTACAAACTATTAGTGCTCCTTTTTCCAGAAGGAACAGTGGTGCATCAACCACAGGTCTTCAGGCTGAACTCAAATAGGTAGGGGAAACCATGCTCAAGTTCTGAAGCAGTTGCCATTCCCATGCAAGCTCCCATAAAAGCCGTCTGATCTTCATCATACCAAGATGTCAGTTTTGCAGCATTGCTCACTGACCAGCTCCAGAGACAAGTGCTAGATACCGGGGCTTATGCTGAACACCTATTGTGATGCTGAACCCGTGCAGACCTGGTGGGTCCATGACTTTCAGAAAGTTATGCTACGCTGCAGACATACCATGTTCAAAATGTTCAGAAATACCATGTTCAGAAATACCATGTTGCCTCTTCCTGCGCTGTCCCTTTCTCCCACCCTCACACTTAGTGGCTTACACTACCTAGTTTAATTTGCCTCTGGATGTAGCTTACTCTGAATTTAGACAGTCTTTGTCCATCTCTTACCTCTTGGTGTGTTCTGCTTGAGTCACTCCGTAGCGGCTGCAGTGCAGAATAGGGGGCAGTGGCTGCAGCGGAGGGGAGAGGAGCATTGTCCCCAGAGACGCTGCCGCGGCAGTGAGAACTGAGGCCAGCTGGTACAAGCCTATCTGCTGCAGAGACCTTCAGCGATATCGCTAAGTACAACGTTAGGAACAGATCTTCCCAACAGAGACTGCTAATCTGAGGAAAACTGGGGTTAATATTCAACCCAGTTTTGTCTCCTTTTACCTTTCTTCATTCAGTGACTTCCAGTTTAGTGGCAGAGTTGAGACGTGTTATCCTCAGAACAAAATTACTGCTTTAGGAGGTAAATAATCTGAGGGAGAAATGGTGATGTTGAGTATTTTCATTTAACATACCAAGTGGAATATCACAATTCATTTAGGTAATAGACCGCTGCAGGGACTAATTAGAAACTGTGAAAGTCAGAAATCATAAGGAGTAGTGAAACTGCTAATTAGCTGGGATTTAAAAGCTGGCAGAAAATCAAGATGCTGGGGGGCACAGTGTGGAAGAAAGCACTTGTCATGGGTGAGCAGGTAAGTGCCAGGTCAGGGTCTCTGTGCTTTTCCTTATCTGCTTTTCCTAGCGATGTCCAAAGCGACACACAAGTAGCACAGTCCACTGGATGTCTGTCTTTGTGGCATACGGGGTTAAGCAGAGCAGGTGGCTTATGAGACTGACATTGGTGTCTTTCTCTGTTACCCGCTGTAACAGTTACCCGGTCTGCCATACCTAGGTCTCCAGTTGGTTGTGGGATGGAGCTTGAACCAATGGAGTGAGGTACGCTATTCAATGAAGGCACTGTTCCTAATGCAATGAGTTGATGTAGAATTCATGACAGAGAAGTGCTGGAATCGAATGGGGGTTTAATTTCACTGGGAGAGATTCACGCCACATGGTAGCCCCGAGATGCTGCTTGTAGAAAGGGGGTGTATCGTTTTTTAAGACAGAATGGTTGCGAGAACCTGGACTAACACCTTGTAGCATGGAGGGAGAGCAGCCAGGAATGTGGCTTACAGTCAGGGAATTGTTTAGGTTGGAAAAGACCTCCAAGACTGTCAAATCCAACCAGGAACCTGGCCTAGCATGAAATACCGAGTCTTGCTGCTGAGCTTGCTCTTTAGCTTTCAGTACAGATGCGACCAGAAGAAGGACCTTGTCCAGGTAGCTGCCAAAAGGGATTCAAACTGAAGGATCCTTCAGAGAATAGAAAACGCTACTGAGAGAACTGATGGGAAAGACAGAGCTTAAAGTAGTCATGGAAATTACAGGGGCCAGGGAAGCACCTGAAGATCAGAAAGCTAATGGGCAGGGCCACTCGTGGCTCCCAGTGTTACAGGGAGATGTGCAGCCATCCGCAGCCATCCCCACTCTGCTGGAGATGTAGCTAGTGGCCAGCGTGGGTTGGCTTCAGCAATCTGTGCTTGCGGCGTAGGAAGGGGATTCTCTGCTAGCTCACACACACATGCACCTTAGTGTCCCACTGGGACATCTTTCTTTCCTCCCTATGTTACAGAAAAAAAAAAGAAATTGTGTCAGTGTTGTGGCAAATATTTGTCACACTTTTGCAAAGCCCTTTTAGCTTGAGAGGTGTCTGCCCTCTGAAGGTTTGAGGAGCTTTAAGCTGAAGGTGTCCCATCCTGGCAAGTATTTGCACTCTGAGGCTGAGAAGAGGCATTGTAGGAGAAACTGTTGCAGTGGGTAAAATGTCAGGAAACAGCTTCAACATTTGTTTTTTCCAACCCTTTGTTTCAGCTAAAACCTGTGTAATTTGGGAGCTAAGTGAGCACAAGCGTAGCGATAAGCAAAGAGGAGTGGAGAGGAGTGCATGGCTTGGCAGCCTGGGCGGTTTGCAGAGATGCTCTTTTTCAGTCTCTGCTCATTAAGACAAAATAGAAACCCAAGAGAAGATTCCCAAGCAAAAAAATGCCGACGCAGTCAGTCTTCTCCGAGCTCATGCTGTTACTGGTCATTGCTTGTGGATGCAAAATGCATCCAAAGAACCATTTACAAATCTCTTATGACTGTGGTACCCTACCACAGATTTACCAGAGGAAAAGGTAGATGAACTTTATATTTTAGTAGTGTTTTTCGCCATTTCTGACTTTTCAATCTATAAAAGGCTTGGTATATCATATTGCTGTGGTTTTTAATGATTCAATACCTACTATGAAAGTCTGCATTTGGCCAAGTGAATGTTGTCTAAATAAGGTTGGATACGATATATCCTAAATTAATGATGAAAAAAGAGTGAATAAATGTTCCTGGGCTCTCTGGCCTGCCAGCGTCAGCACTTCGCAGCCCTTGTCTGCGAAGCCTGAGCCCCAAGGGAGCAGGTTAAGCCAGGGTAGCTGTCTGAAATCGCTTGGGACCGCCCTGGGTGTTTTAATCTATCCCTGGATGTTTATGTATTCTTCTGAAACCCCAAATTTTTCTGAACAGATGGGACAGAAGGGACTTCCAATACTACAGGAGTTTGTGGGGAAGTGCCCATAACTCCTGTGTCTGCCTTGTTCTGTACCAGCTCTTAACAGTTGCCTTTACTCAAGTGAGAGTGAAAATGTGGGAAATTCAGAAGGTATGGCTCACTAGTAGTTGGAAATTCCTAATTTCCTCACAGAGCACAGACCCACTGCTCTTCCCCAGACTCTGCTGGGAGGTGTCGGAGCAAGGGGAAGCCCTTTCCTAGTGGCGGTGTGCTCCGGTGAAAGCTGGCCACCTCAGCCTGTGCTGGTGCGCTGTCCCAGGCTGACATGCTTCCCAGCATCACGACCAGAAGAAGGGAAATGAAATTCCCTTTCCAAAAATTTAGCGTCTTCGTTAATGTAGAGAAATGCAAGATTGCAAATAGAGTTAAGGACAAATCGTCACCATGTGGCTGCTGTATCGAGTCATTCCCTAATGGAAGGAAGCTTGAGTGCCTTTACCAAACAGGTTTTCGGTACGTAGGGTGTTTGGATTTTTTATATGTATGAATGTTCGATGTAACGTATATGTCTAAGTTAGTTGTGAAATTTTAGCTCTTAAATTCCTGTGTTTGAAGCTTTTTCTTGGTGGATAGTCCCTGTAATGCATTTATGCTTAATTTAAGAATATTGTCTGTAACCCTGTTTAACAGGATTTCTGTTTAGGATTTACTATTTGTCCTTCGGAGCTAGCAGGTGCTGTGCCTGGGGAAGTGTAACTTCAAAACAAAGAAAGATCTGCCCTTGTTAAAACTGGAGAGAAGAAACTTTCTGAGGACCTTTGGCGTGCCACCAATGTGTTGTGTACAGCGCAGATGGTTAAACAGTGTTACAAGGCTAGAGTCCGATAATTCTGTTCTATGATTCTCTATTTGTCTACCACCTCTTTGAAGTGAAAGTGGTATAGCAAGTACTCAATAATTTACATACTGTACAATATAGCCAAATATAAATGATGCATTATTTTTCCATTTAGCCCCATTTGAATTGATTGATTACCAAATCTTACATTTATCATTTATCAGCATTGCGATTATTTATAACTTTTGCTGAGTTTACAAAGTAATGCATCAGTCAAGGAGCTGAGTTGCTCTTCCCTAATTTATAATGGATATTGTAATGATCAAAACCTGATCCTTATGTTGTTTATTTATTTAATTTCATCAGCACTGAGCTTGGAAAAGATAGCCAGAAGATATGGGGCCAAAGCTAAGGTTCAGAAAGAAGACTTCTCCCCCTCCCTTTTTTTCTTTTTTTTTTTTTTTTTTTTCTTGTTTCGTGTTACTGACTTTTAATAGTTATTTTAAAAATAATTGTATCACAAGAAGGACAAGAATAGGTGGCCAGGCAGCCAGTGCCACCCAGGCCAGAGCCCCAGGGAGGATACACCCGCTATCTTTTCATTCGCCTCCTACCTGCAGTGGCTGGTAACAGCCGGGCACGGCTGAGGTTTCACTTACTCGGCTCCTGGGGTCTTCATCACAAGCTAGTTGCATTTTCCCTACAGTGGGCTTTAGGCATTGTGATTTTTTTATAGGCTAGATCTTTGTGGTAAGCTGCTTTACAATTTGGGCACATTTCAGCTCTGTGTAGGGTACAGCTGGAAAGCAAGCCTGCCTTCCCTCCCCCGAATCCACACAGAGTCCTCAGTTCCCCTGATTGTTTTCCTGGCTTCCCCTGCAGTGCGGGGCTGCCTGTCCCTCTCCTGTCCCTCCACGCTCCCAAGGTGGTGGTCCTTCCATGGGAAGCTCTGTGGAGGAGCCAGGTGGATACCCAGAGCTCTGAAATCTTCCCCATTTCAAACTGCAATCCCGATTCACTGCGAGTGAAGCAAGTGAGGGGGGTGACGAATTTGAGTCTGGTAAAGCAGACAAACCGGGGTGCTGGCCCTGCTAAAAAGTTCTTGAGTTGGAATAATTATAAAAGTTATTTGAGCAGAGAAATCACAGAATAGGTCCTTTTTTGGGCTGTTGATAGCTTTTGTGTTTAATCACTGCGCAACCTTGTGCGGCTGGGACTCGCCTAATTGATTTCTTGATGCCAATGGCAGCAGCAGGCAGGAGCGCGCCCGCAAAGCGCGGTGCTGGAGATGCACGCAGCGTGCGGCTCCTGGGGCTTTTCCCTATCCTCTATCCTTATTAACGCTGGCGCTGCTAAAAGAAAAGAAGATTGAACATAAAAAGCTGAAGGTCGTCCATACAGTTGTCTCAATAGCAATCTGTGTGACTTTAACCCTGTTGAGGAAAAGTAATTACCCTTTGGCTTCTGGTGACCTCAACTAACCTTTGCTGAAGGACCAGAGAAAATAAAGGCTGACCAACAGCCTGCCCTTCCTGCCCTGTGGTTAACCCGCGCGGGGAATGAAGAACACCCTCAACAATAGGATGTGAAAATGTTGCCATGGAAATATCATTGGAAGAAGAAACAAAAATCTATTACAATTAATAGTGTTTTATTAGGTGACTCCTATAGAACTGTTTAATCCATGGAAGTTGCTCTATCGTGAGATCTGGGGTCAGGAAATTTCAGGAGGAGCAGAAGCAGGAGGGAGAGCGTTACCTCTTTAAAAATTCAAGAGCTGTTGGCAGAGCTGGGGTGGTTTGCATGAGATAAAAGAATGAGGTTTGTGTTGCGCACTGTAAGTATGGGAAGTAATAGCAAAGAATAGATGCAATTACCGTAATTGCAAATGATAACCACTAGCTATCCAATGGTCAGGGAGAGCAGTGATACACAAATACTTTGGTTTTGTTATATGGCGAATAGCAAGAGTCATTTAGCTTGCTGTATTTTTGTTCACAACACTGAGGCCTTGCCTAGAGAACATCAGGTTATTTGCAGCGGGTATCCTGCTTTTGTGTCTCTGATATTTTCAAATCATCTCCTATCATGCTTTTATTTTGATTTTTTTTTTTTTTTGCTCCTTCTGCTATTTATTAAATTTGATGCCTTACAATACCGAATATTAAATCTCTGATAAATTCGCTGGTCTGCTTTGTTGTGTTTTAGGCTGAACCTTGTGCTGTTCGCTACCCCGGCTGTGGCTGGTTCCAGCTAGAGCTGGCAGTGCTGCACTTTTTCAGAAGTAGCTTAGCAGTTTCTAGCAAATGTTGATCCTTTGAGCACACAAAGACAACAATATGTGAAGACATAATCTGCATGTTGATGATCTACGATATTCCAGTTTTAGTGCATGATAAAGCACTTCAATTAAGTAAATTCCGTGATGTTTCCTTATTTATGTGACAATTTACAATACTCAATTTAATTTTTTTTTTAATAAAAAAGTTTTAAATGTGTGTTTCTATCTGTGTGTACCTAAAAAAATTAAATTATTGTATGGCTTTTAAGAGAAATTAAGAGAATTTTAGCAGGTTTGTTTTAAGATGTTAATACACAAATACACAATTGTATGCACACGTTTTCTGGTATTTAAAATTAATTCAAAATAACACATTACTTACAATACATGTTTTAAGAACGTTGCATAAAGTTATACACCAACTTTCTTTTTTGGTCTTGTTCCCGAAGTACAAATATTGTAAATGCTAAGAAGATGTCAACTAAAATACTTTAATTAGTGTTACGGATAATCTTGCTGTTAGTTTAAATGGACACGGGACTGTGCCCTGACTGCATATTTCTTGTAATAAAAGCTGAAAGCATGAGAAGGAAATGAGTTGTGGTAAGCATCATATTAAAATCTTTTCCTTCTTTTAAAATGGTGAATAAGATATTTTTTTTTTCTCCAGTGTTTTTGTATCAGCTTCCAGTAATACAGCTGTGGATTTTTACCACGAGAGTTCTTCAGCTTAAGAAGGTTTTCAAATGATAATTTGCAAAGAGTACACAGTATGCTGGAAAGAACCAAACTTACTTATGCATGAAAAAGACTTTCACATGCAACATTGAAATAATTTTCTGTATTGCAAATACAATCATTATCTCAAGCTTTTTCTAGTTATAACAATATTACTCATTTTTTAAGTTTTTTGCCACTGCAAATTTTGGAGCACAGAGTGCAGTGTGTCTAGATGCAGAAGTACAGTAAAGATAGTGCACTCTGCCTTTCATTTATATCATGGAAACTTGTCTGTTGTTTTAAAATGAACTCCGTGTTGCTATACTCATTTATAACCGGGTGAACACTTAAAATGACTTTTGGTCAGATTTCTTTCACTATGCAAGCTTGTATTTCAACTTACCAAACCAGTGCAGGTCCAGGATCAAGGCAATGTGCTTTCATTAATTTTCAACAATAATTTCTACGTCACTGGCTCCAAAGCATTGTTTGCTCAGATAACTCACCTGGTCGTGGTGCTGTGGGGAGCTATTACCTGTTTCGTAGACTGTCGCGTTTTCTCCCTTGGGGTAGTGCCCAGGTTCTCATGTTAATCCCTCTTCATTTCCAAGTGCTCCAGGTCCATGGTATTCTGGCTGAAGCTCAGAACAAAATTCAAGGAAGTCCAGCATTGTACGTGGAGTTTCTGCTGCTGTGTTTATTGTAAGAGAAAGAAAGCAGAAGAATTACCATGTGTTACTCAAAGGTAAGCATATTGATAACCTGCTCTGTTCTCAATACTTTGAGAAGTTTGAGAAATCCCTTTAAATTATTCACATCATATTTATGTGCATACTAGAAGCTGTTGTTAAGGTGTCTTCACCTTCACTTATGGATTGTCTTCTGTCCTGCTTTAATTTTGGCACATAGGGTGCAGCTTTTTTCCATTTTAGCCTAACATAATTCCAAGGCCTGAGTAATATTTGCAGTCGTGAAATGTTTGCATTCCAATTTGGGGAGAGAACTCGAGGCTCTCAGAACCATTAGTTGTTCCTGTTTGCCACAAAAAGAATTTTCTGCCTGACTTACTAATGAGCTGTATATACTCTGCTTTGTAATGTGTTCCATACTTTCATTCTCTGAAATATATTGTCTGCCATTGTCAAATGAATGGGAAATTAAATACAAAGTCTATTTGTAGGATATTATTTTACTGCATCACTGTTATTTTGATATGACCATACAGGTGTATGTTGTGTTATGCTAAGCATAGTATAACTTATATAAAAAAGGTAGGGAGGTAACAGCAAAGCAAAATAGTCAGAAATGTTTTTCATTCAAGTCCAAAGTCTGGTCACATGCAGTCACATTCTTTAAAACCTAAAACCTATTTTTACTTAAATTAAATCTGTTCATTGCTATTTCAACCATAAAACATAAAAATGTAGTTTGGTAGCTAATGATTAATCTCGCTAGCATAGAATCATATATATGTTGTGGAAAGTCAGAAATGAAATTATTTCTACGTTATTCTGACCTGATAAATTCACAGACATACATAAAATGCAGGGCTTTCAAATATGCTACAATTCTTAAAGATTTAGTTAATCTAACATTGCATAACCTGAAGTGCATTTAACTAGTGGCCTCCTATTGTTCTATAGCATTATCTGAGAACATTATGCTTCTTAAGAGAAAGACTGCCAATACCGAGGTTTAAATGTTACATACATGTTACTGGGAGAAAAGAGAATTGATTCAGTCGTTAATGGTAATTGCGGCAGAAATATTAGTTATAACAAGATTACTTCGTGGCAAACTATAATATTGAAAGTACTGAATGAACATCTGATTCTCAGAAATGTAAATACAGGCTGAATATCCAAGGCATTGCAGAAATGTTTACAGTTTATTTTAGCAATTTGCAAACACTACAGAGGAGATATTTTTATAAAACAGTATGACATTTCTGTAGCAAATTTCTGTCACTTTAAAGTCATCTCTTAGCTATTTACTAATAATACAGCAATAAAGCATAGAATATAGTTTGGATAAGTGTTTATTGGTATCCTGCATCACACAAACAGATAAGTAAATCTTTATCTTGATAGTTTTGTTTTTAAATCAACAGCAGTATTAGATATCCTAAAAGTTACCATAGTCATTAAATACCTTATAGTGCTGTATCCCTGGTAATCCAATTTACAAAACTATATTCTCAGCAGAAACTCCTGGGGTATACAGTAGTTCTCTTCAGTAAGCCCTTCCTGCTTTTTCTTGTCATGAAGCAGTGATGGTACATTTTATCCTGTTGATAATTTGACTCTCTTTAAACTATTGCTTGTTGACCCACTGGATTGGTCTTTATTAGGGTGGAGGTAGCTGGAAGATTGAAGGACTGCAGACCATATATCATTCTTCCTTTTTTACTGTACCTTAATATTCAACATAGCATCATTATTCTGAGGCAAAAGCGAAAAGCTGGTCCATCATATATTCCACACATTGCTAGTCTTTCCTCTATGTCCTGCAGTGCTAGAGAGGGGGATTATTGCTGCAGAAAAAAAAATCTGGCCA
Source organism: Anas acuta (assembly GCF_963932015.1). Lineage (NCBI taxonomy): Eukaryota > Metazoa > Chordata > Aves > Anseriformes > Anatidae > Anas > Anas acuta. The sequence goes on from NC_088981.1 coordinate 2,740,271, forward strand.
TAGTGTAGGAATAATCACTGCAGTCCGGCTCACCCCCACACCTCTCTTTCTCTCTCTCTCTCTCTCTCCTTCTCTCTCTCTCCCTCTGTTTGAGGCCCCAGCTGATTCAGTCTGCATCCATCCATACATAAATCATTGCCCTTATTCTATTGGTTACATGGTACATGGCAAGTATTGATTTTTTCCGTTGCCTCATTGCTGGAGAACCCATGGTTTTTGTGAGACTGAAAATGCAAAAATTTTTGCCGGAGATCTTGTCAAGGTACAAAAATGACAAGCGAGGAGGGTGCTATTTTAAGGTTTCTGTGACTTAAAAATCTTTGCCTTCCCTGTTCTACTCTACGTTTGCCTGTGTCCCAAAAAGTCGTGGCTTGTTTAATCACTACTGCTTTAGGTAGGCTTAGTGGCTAAGCAGCAGCAGAATAAGTAAACAGAAGCAGGGCCTGGCCAGTCGGAGGAAGGCATTGCTTAATTATTAGAAGTTTAATCATCTTCTGAAACATGAACAGAAAGATAAAGAACAATGTAAAAATGATGGCATTTCAAGGGAAGAAATGAGTCCTAGGCACAGGATGATAATATGCTGTAGAAAAAGGGGCATTCAATTTCTTTCTGCATAACAAAAATCCAGCAGCATGCTTAATTCTTGCACTAGGTCTTTGTAGCATTTTGAAACCGATTTGCTAACCCCTTATCAGTATGACTGCTGCAATGAGTTAGTTTTCCTCAGCATTCAAAGCTGCCTGCGAATGTCTCACAAAGATGGCACCTCGTTTCCTCAAAAAAGTGTTTTTGAGGAACAGGAAGCCTGGGTTATGAGGCAGATTATGAGATGTTCTACTTCAGTAACTGACAATTCCCTGGTCTAAGAGTCTGTCTTACCGAGAGCCTGATCCAAAACATATTGGAGTCAACAGGAATGCTTTCATTGACTCTATAGGTGCTGGCTCAGCTTCAGCTTGCACAGAAGACGGTATTTGCTTTTTGTCAGAAACCACCACTTTCCCTCGGTTTGAAGAAGCGAAATGGATTGGGATGGGTGGTTTAGAGATGGGAGTACAATATTATTGTATTTCATCTGAGTGCATCTTTTAACACTTTTAAATGTGATGTATGCAAACGAGTGTGAATTTTCTTTAATGCCTGTAATGAAAAATATGACCCGTGCCTATTCCCTACCATCCCCAATTACTCTAGCTTGCTTTTATGGTTTTTTTGTTTGTTTGTTTGTTTTGTTTTTATTTTATTTTATTATTTTTTTTGCATTTGAAAGCCACTGTCAGTTCTTGTTTTCATCTACATTGCCTTTAGACTCCGGTGTTCCACCAAGTATTGTGTGATCTCCATTTAAGGCACTGTACCCAATTTCTGCCAATTGCACATTGAAAACAGCTGATATTTTCTGCCTGGTGTTTGCATGCAAATCAAGTGCCTTAAACAAAACACACCTTTAGAGCTTTTGTGTTTCTGGGGCTGGAGGAATTGAGGATAGGCAGGCTGGGCTGGGGCAATTGCCTTCCTACTGAAATGGGTTTTGGTACAAACGTGTGGTGCAACTGTTTTAATCAATTTGATATATAAGAAGATGTAACTTGAAATAAAAGAAAAAGAGTAAGACTGTGGGAAGCGTGAATTTTGGATTCGTATTCTTTTTGCTTAGGAAAATTTGCCTTTGGCAAATGAGCTTCTTGCTTCACCAGAAGTGTAGGACCTGTTGCCCCTCTGGAAACCGTAATCTTTTCCACTGTGTTTTCTATACACATGGGCCAGACCTCTGTATTCAGTGGTAGTTTTTGTAGTAATTCAAATGAGAACTGCTGTGTTATCTTTGTGACAGTGGCTCCAACAAAAGGCTTTGGTACGTGTCTGTACATGAGTCATTCAAGCCAAGGTTTAAGTTCACTCCTTTAACCTTTATTAATAAAAAAGAAGGATTATTTGGCTAGCCAGGGTAGCAGAACACCCGTAGTTCAGTGGTTATAACACAGAGAAAAGACACTAAAGAAATACTTGTCTCAATCTGAGTATTACCAAGTGTGTTTCATCAGTTTCTTACAGCATATGAGGACAGAAAATGCTTTCAGAAATTACCCGTTCCACAAGCTTTTAGGACTTGCCTTCAGTAGGGCATTATCCCCTTGTATATGTTTCCATGGAGCCACCCAGCCTGAAGGTTGGGGTGTTCATAATGTAACTGGCCTATCTTTGTTAAAATATTTTTCCTCTAGCCTATGATACTTCTTAACCAAGGTGTGTTTGTGTCACAGCACTGGGGCGTTTTGGTCAGAAGCCTGCAGCTGCTGTATGCACATACCACAGAAATGCTTTGCATACACTTACGGGTTATGAACAAGGGAACACCATAGGTTTCTTCCCCCCAAAAGGAACATAAGTCACGCGATAGTCCAGCAGCCATCCTTCCAGTGTGTCTGGAAAATCATCTTGACATTGCCAGTTGTTTCCAGAAGGAAAGTGGAAAGCAGACAGTGTCATTCCAGAGCATGGACCAACTCGCTGTCCTCCTGCAGATCCTACGGGAGAGGCTGTGCCTGCTGCTCTCTGGGGATGCGGCCGGTTCCAAGAAGTGGGATGGGATTTTCGCCACACTGCTGAGACCCTGCTGGAAAGGGGAGCCACCTGCTCCCCCGGCTGGTGCTCCTGGAGTCACTTATGCTTACCGATAGATGGATGTAGATGGTGGTCAGCAACTACCCCGAGGCCCATGCTGAAGCTTTGTTGGGAACCGACCCCGAACCATAGCCCTTTTCTGGCCTGCTTCGTAGTGGCAAGGTGAATTTAGTGCAGCCAATTCAGCCAGCTTCTTTTTGTATCTCTCTCTCGGAGGAAGGCAAGCATTGGTCCTTGCAGATGGACATGAGAATTAATAAATAACAACGACAAGAGGTCAAAGGATTTGTCCTGCAGCAACTAATAATGATATCTTTGTAGAAAATACAAACGAGAAGAACGGACAGCCATGCGGGCTGCAAGCTGCGGTTGTGTAAGATCGAGCTGAAGCAGTCAGGGCCGTTAACCCTTCCCCGAGCAGAGCTGCAGAGCAGCTGCCCTTTTCCCCACGACCTTGGGAAGCCATCAGCCCGCAGCGCTCCCCTCGGGGTCACACGTGGATGCCGCATCCGGAGTTAGGACAAGCTGCTGACAGCCTGGGCCAAGCGACCCCTGTCTCCTCTCACCCGTCGCCAGCGCCTTGCCATACTGCGCACAGCTGTATCTCTGCTAATGACACATCAGCAAATTATGTGTCTGTTGGGCAAGAGCAGACTTTCATCCTCAAAGGCCTTCATAAATAAGGTTGTGATGCAGAAAAATAATGCTTGCTAGTATCTCTGTCTTGTAGGTGAAGAAATTACACGAAGATCTGGCACTGAAGCTGGGATGATGTTTGAGAGCTCCTGCTTGCAACACACACGTGGGAAAGTTGCTAGAGGACCACGTACGTGGGGAAGTTTGACCCCTATAATGCTGCCAAGGACAGCGAGGTCTTCGGTGGTTTGCTTAGCAAGCGTTAGTCACAAAAGCATCTGGCTCAGCTCAAACCTGTAGGTTGCGCTTTCTCAATAAATAAATAAATAAGTAAGTAAAAGATGAAAGAGAAGGAAATAGCAACACAAAGTCCTTTTTGCAGGAGGGCCTGCCTCTCTTTCTGCTTTCCTCAGCCTGTTGTTGTGTAAATCACTCTGTTATATCCAGCAAATTAACTACACACACTGCAGCATGCTGAGGGAAGTCTGTTGTGGATTTATCTATTTAAATAGGAGTGGAATATAGTGCCACTTCATTTAACCCATCCTCAGTGCTGCGTGAGATCCCAGAAAAGTTATTCAGCAATGATTTTAAATCCCATCCCTGGGAATTAAAAAAAAAAAAAAAAGTAGCTTGGGACTATACAGTTGGAGGCTGTAGTCACAATAAAATCCAGGAAAAGGTTATTTTACCTGAATTTATCGCTTAGCAACCAAGAACCTACCTCCTGAGATCCCTGTTCGTGGGTTACCAAGTAACTGGCTGTGACAATTACCAAACAGCTGTCCCAGGAATCTACATAGCCTTTAACCTCCGTCAGCTGAGAGATGGGCTGATGACAGCTAACAAACAATAGAAACACACCCTAATATTTTATTTAAGAGCTGAGGGAAGCCACAGCTGTATGGTTCATTCAGCCAGCTGGATTTAACTGCTTCGAACCGCGTGGCGTGGCTTCAGGAAACTGCTCTGCAGTCATGCCCTGTGTTTAAAGAGGTGCTGGGGGTTTATTCCTCCGAACTTTATCTCTGATAATTGAATCCACGCTATCAAGACAGGTTTTGCTGTTGTGTAGGAATGTAATTATGAAGGGTTTTTTGTTATTTTGTTGTTGGTGGCTTTTTATTATTATTATTATTATGATTCTATTTATGCAGCTAACGGTTTACAGATTTTTTTCCATTAATTTGTTGTGTTGACATTGGGGTTTAGGGAATGTAACTGTTCCACTAATTATCAGTGAAAGGGAGAACATTGTGTATCAAAGCAATAAAGGAGCGATTTCAGAGGGAAGAAGTATAAGTAAGCCTGGTAAAGCAGAATTAAAAGAAAAAGAGCACTGAGCTCGAATATCAAGAAGAGCTTCTTGTAAATGAGATGGATTATGTTTGGGGGTGGTTTCCCAAAGGAAACAAGGGGAACTGCAACCACCAGTGTGTGCAAGTAAGCCGAGGACAGTGTAAAATGCTGGAAATGTTGGATAGACTAATGCAGGTGTCAGTCCCCGTGGAAATGGCTTTTTTTTTCCTTCCATTTTTACTTTCCATGATTTTACAACGTTACAAGTAGCAGTCAGCAAACCTGCCACAAATTGCAAATACACCATTTTGTGCTGGCACTTCAGATGCCCTGAGCTGGGAGAGATTTATGGACATGCCTCGTGCTACAAGTTCTCAGGGGTTCCTTTTAGTTTAAAATAGAAACAGGAAAAAGGGGTTGGGAAGCTAAGGCCCCGTTCACGTGTACAGATCCCAGGCACATAAGCTGGAAGAGCAGGGAGCTCTTGCTTTCTCTTTCTGCAGGCTTGGTACAGGTGTTGAGGGGCAGAGCATTTGGAAATCAGTCGTCTTGCTGCTGCTGGCCTTGCTCCAGCATATTCTAGCTGAGATATCATGGTGCAGTCTGGCATCTTCCGTGTGCTGCAACAGCAAGAGCCAGCTCAGGAGATCTTTCACTGGATTTCCACCAGCACCAAGTTCAAAAAGGGAACTTTCTCCTGGCTGCTTATGGTAGAAGCCTCGTCCTTCTAGAACCTGGGGGGTGCTCTTCAACTGGTCGAAGTGGACTAGATTTAATTTGTTTAGATCTGCATTTGTTTGGTTTTATACATCATTTTTAAAGCATGGCTGCAAAGCTGATAACCTTAACCTTTTCACTGCACACAGCTGTACTTATTTTCAGGTACTTGGGCTGAAGAGGAATTTTTGGTTCCTCAAATAGGTTTAAAAAAAATCAACCCAACAAAAGTGCCCCACCAACCCGTTAGGTCCGCTCTTTAAAAGTACCTTAAAGGAGGCTGTAGTGAGGTGGGGGTTGGTCTGTTCTCCCACGTGCCTGGTGACAGGACGAGGGGGAATGGGCTAAAGTTGTGCCAGGGGAGGTTTAGGTTGGATATTAGGAGGAACTTCTTTACTGAGAGGGTTGTGAGGCATGGGAATGGGCTGCCCAGGGAAGTGGTGGAGTCACCATCCCTGGAGGTCTTTAAAAGACGTTTAGATGTAGAGCTTAGGGATATGGGTTAGTGGGGACTATTAGTGTTAGGTCAGAGGCTGGAATCGATGAGGACAGAGCAACGGCAGGGTGATGAATCTTAAACTTGTCACTGCCCAGAGCATGGTTCTTCTGCTGCATTTGTGTGGTCCTTGAGCTCAGTACCAAAGGTGCTTTTGCTCCTAAGCTGCTTACTGCCTTGTTTGGGTATGAAGGGAAGGGCAGGAGATGGCAGTGACAGTCTTACTCTCACCCTGTCCTGCTACTCATTCGTCTCTGGGGGAGAATTGGGATGCAGGAAGGCATTGCTGGGACGTTCTTTCTGTCTCTTGATGACAGAGCATGGTTGTCCTGTTTTCTGGCTGGTAGCTGGTTGGTTACATTGACAGATGTTGCAATGATTCTTTTGGCACTATTCTGTTGTGCTGACTGTTCAAACAGGAAATTCATCTTTTAGTATTTGCACATGTTAAATGTTTGTTTTAGTAGGAATCGCTCTGACAGCGGGCTGGTCAAACAGTATATTTTTGGAGCAGCAAACTCTGGAATTCTCAAACTCCTCGTCGTCCCATAGGTCTGCTGGTGCTTGGCCTGGAGCCCTGTTCCACGAAATACCACAGATCTGGCTTCTGAGGAGAGGAGACGTGAGCTTCTGAGCTCCAGGTTGCTGCTGTTTCGCTCTCAGGATGACGTGTTCCTGCGTGTGCTCGATGGCACTCGGTTCCCATCATAGCATGGTGCAGGACTTTGTGAGATAAGGAGGGTTTGCTGTATGATGGAGTCGGTGCTGGCTTTGTCCTCCCTGAAGTTCACAAAGATTTGGTTTACTGAGGTGGCCTCTGGTCTAATGTTAGCATGAGGAAACAGGAAGGGGGTTGTAGCTTGTGCTAGACACTACAAAGCAAAAATGTGCTCAGGGAGCATGGGAAGCTTTCCTCCCAATAAGGACTAGCTGGAGAACTTGCTGTGATGAAGCTAAACCTCCATGAAAATCGCTCTGGTGATAATTCCCATTTCAGGTGACATAATCTGAAGGAGGCTTCTCCCTTCAAGAACGAGCGACTGCTGGTGTGATTTAATGTGATGCATTTTAGCTTGTTTCCTGACTTTTCATCAGTCAAAACTGGGCATACTTGTTTGAGAACCGAAAGGTGTTGTGTCACTGAGTGTCATGGCATTAGAGATACCCTGGCTGAGATCTGTTGGGCTGTCCTTGGGATGAAATTTATAAAATGTCAGCAGCTATAACATTTACTTCTGTAAGTACACCCTCTATGCTGGAAAGACGAGCGTATTATGAGAAGTAGCTGCCTACAGACTTCTGGTGCATACGGCGGAGAAAAGGTTTAATCTGGTCAAGACCTCTCCAGACCCCTTCACTGTCGCTTAGGAGGTGAAGAAACAAGTGGCTGCAGCTCGCATGTGAAAGCTGCTTTGTGTCTTGCCAGCCTCTTGGCAACACTTCAGAGCTAGAGCTATTTTGAGTAATGGAGCTTGGAAGTGGAAAAAGGCTTTGTGGCAAACCTAGCATATGCATTTCTGAGAAACACATTCAGTTCCTATATGGGTATTTTTGTGTAATTTGACAGGAAAATTCGAACATCGAGGAGAGCATGTTCAGGTGAGTCAGATTACAGCTCGCACGTGTATTTGCACCCAGAAGTTACCCAATTGCATGAGTAACTGAGTGCAGAAATGTTTTCTGGTTTCTGCTTACAACAGCTTAGGTATAAAATCTGTGCTATTTATGAGTTTATATGGAGAAGAGAAATGTTTGTTAGCTACTGGATCATTGAAAATGTTACACCTGCCAGAAGGCAGAAGATTCCTTGAGAATCCAGTGCTGATTAGCACTGATGAAATACAGGAAATACAGGGAAATACATCTTTCAAAAACTGACACTCGTATGTTTTGGCATTTGGAGCAATGTTGTCGGTTTGGATCTTGCATTGATTGCTCACCCATTAGTTGGATTTTGATGTGTGTAATTTGTGGAGCTTTACTATTTTGCGTTCTTTGACAGTTTTACCGATCACCATAATTTTAGTCTCCTTATCTTTCTATCTTGATTGATTAATTTTCTTCTCATATGTGCTCATCCTAATCTGAGCAACCATGCCACTTCTGGAAGGGGCACACAATTTCCTAAAGAAACACCAGGGAGTTCTTTCCATGTGTGTCAAGTGAAAGTGCGTTGCAGGAAAAGGCACCGTCTTTTAACAAAGTTTGTTTTTAAGCTTGGAATAATCAGGATTTGAATGTTATTAAAGTAACATTTTTTGCAAAAAGGAACTGGATTTATAAAAATGAACTAACTCTTCAGCCAGACCCGTTATGAATTGCAAAAGCAGCTGGGAGATTTGGCCCAAGAATCAAGTTTTTTTTCTTCATTTTTTCTTTTTTTTTTTTTTTTTCTTCATCAGAGTTTGTAATAGATTTGGAGGGACATAACATTTATTTCTTATTTCTGTGAGTTTCAGTCCAGGCCTTGGAAAAACCCATCTGACAGTGAGTTTGTTTGTATACTTTAAATTTTTTCCTAAGTGTGCTAGGCTCATTAGCAAGCCTTGGAAAAGGCACGCTTTGTTAGAGCTAATATGGAAAACAAGATACTAAGGGCTCAAAGCTGTCCTCAGAATATAAATAAGCATACCTTCCTTTGGACCAGGTTTTGACCACCGTTATACTGGAACCCTTGTTTCTGGGAGAGTTTGCTAGGAAATGCTGTTCCTTCAACAAATTTCAACAAAAAAAGGGAGGCAAGTCCTTTTTTCTTCCTTACATGGAGCAGCTTGGTTGTGCTTTAGCCTCAGAAGAGCAGCACAGAGCCCTGTGCGGCCACACGGAGAGGGGCAGTGACAGCTCAGCACTGGTTTTACTTGGTGCTTTGCCCAAAGTCACTGCCCAACACCGTGTGAATGCTATAGGATCCCCTCTAGTGTGGTGCCCAAACAGGAAGATGCCACTCAAAATTATGTTTCAACGACTTAAGCAATAAAATGCTCTGTGACATTGCATGGAGCAGTTGTCTCTACCTGAGCATCGTTTTTTAATGATTTTTTTTTTAATTAAAAGATTGGATTTGAGAATTGTGTATGTATGTAAGTACCACTCACCCTGTTGGCACAAGGTGGCTGTGTCTTCATTAATCACAATTTGTACTTCACTGTTAAGCCAAAGTCATTTCTATTCACTCCTGGGCCTCTTGGTGATCACTTAATTCCAAAAGCCCAGCTGTTAAATAAAAACAGAGACCACTTCAGGCAAGGCTTAAGCCAAGCTTATGGTAGCACTAGAGAACATAAAGAGAGCAGAGCTGCAACAGTGCTGGAGAACTTGGGCTGTCCTGATTTGCTGCTTGAGGAAAACCCAGTCTCTTGAGGCATGGCAGAAAACTTCATTCAGAACATGCTCTGGAGCTCAAGTCTCCTCCAGCTGTTGCAGGTACTTGGGTCTTTGGTTCTTCGGCTAATCCCTAAATCAGTGCTTGCATGAATCTGAGCGTGGCACCAGGCAGCACCTTCGCTGATTGCTGAAATATTTAAGGCTGCCACAGTACTTGTGGCAAACCCTGTAGTAACATCTCATGATCCTGTTCCAGCTGTAAGGAGGTTTTAGTGTATTCTATCTGCCATAGCAGAAACATTTTCATCTTTACAGAATGCTTATTTTTGCAGGGTTCATCACCTTTCCCCATTACACTTCATCTGAAATCACATTTTGTGGCATCATTTAGTTGAAGTGGAGATAACGATATTTTATGATATTAAAGGACAGCTAGAGAAACGTGAACCACCCCAGGTAATCTGTGTTGTGCATGTATCCTTAGCAACTTTAAATGGTCCAAAATGGTGCCTTTTAATATTTTTTACGGTCTCCACTTTGTGCTGCAAAACTACATTTAGCTCGCTACAGCTGCATATCAACTTTTAAATCTTCATGAGCACATTTTTTTTTTTCCGGAGTTTTAATTTCAGGATTAAATGTTGTCTCACCTTGCAGTAGTGTGGAAGTGCACGGCTTATCATTTGGTGGTGTTGCCTAGAAGTGTAATCCTCTCTGAACTGGAGGAGGCTGCAGGAGAGCACTACTTCCCTGCCTACAGACAGCTCCGAAGTTGCAGGAGCGTAGGTCTTTTAGCAGTGCAATTAAACAACCTTGCCGGATGCCGCCCTAGCGCTCCAGGATCAGCAGAATTTGCCTCTGCGTTTTGCTGAAGAGAGGAAATCCTCTTTGGCTGGAACTAAAACAAAACGGAGTCTTCGAAGAGCACGAGGAGCATACGTAGCGAAGCGCACAGATAGCAGAAGGAATGCTCTACCCCAGCAGTTTGGGTACCCTCTGTGTATTTGATTAAACCTTTCACTTGTCAGCAAAGCTCCTCCTGAGTGCATGAGCAGCAAGTCACTCCTTGCTGCTGGGCTTTGCAATCTCAGAGAGCAGCCTCCCTCACTGGATTCGTATGCACTACTACGTCTTAAATTGGTTAATCAAGAACCAACGTGTCTGGAGCAAGCAAATTCCTGAGTAAACTGTCAGTTCTGTCTTCAGCTCTCCGTGGCATACAGGGTTGCTAGCCTTCACTGAGCACTAGTGTCTTTGTTTTCATAATAGCTGTGTGAGATGAAGTGTCAGTCTTCCTCTATTTTTAATTGGTCAATTTGTATTCAGGGAAATTACACAATTTCCCCCAAAAGAAGAGGTGTTCGCATCCATGCCAGAAGAGGTCTGTGTTGTCAGTCACAGGCCAGGCTTCTTCCTCATTTAGTTTGCTCCAAGTAGGTTTTAGAACACTTTTTATAAGAGAAAATAAAATTTCTTGTACTTAGAGGCTAAACTACCTGATTCTGAATTGGTATTTATCTGAAGAAGTTCTTTTTGTATTCTTGAAAGTCTTAGCCAGAGTTGGATAACTGAGAAGGCTGGGCTGGGACCTCTCATTACACATTAATTATTACTACTGTGATTGTTCCTTCTACAGAAGTCATGCAAAGCTCTCTCCCATAATGACCTCCTAACTAATGCCACGTTCCTTCACAGAAACCAGCGTGCAGGAATTATATCTTAAATGCTCTGATTGCTCCTCTAATCCATATTTAATGGATACCTAGTGGTGGAAGATAGCAGCAGATGCAGCTGGTGGTACTGTCTGTACACCACTGTACCTTGGTTGGTGTCTGGGCAGCGGCAGCGCTCCAGAGCAGCAGGGAGAGGGAAGGACGTGGTGGCACCAACAACTAGCAAAAGGGCCGGGGACCGACGGGCAGGGAATTAAACCCTGTGCAGGACGTGGTAGCAGGCGTGCTGAGGGGAGGCACCAAGGAAGTCGTGCTGCAAGTGCCGCCTCGAGAAGCAGAGCTCAACGCTGCATGTGTGTGAGAGAGCAGAAGCACTGGCCCGTGCAGGCTGTCCTGCTGTGCAGGCGCTGCAGGTGCGTGAGTCCCATGTGCTGGCTGCAAGCTGAGCCAGAGCTCAAGAGGATGGCAGCGGAACACAACCGGTCCTGCTGTGCCAGGACTGCTCGGGAGGACGGCACCAACATCCCCCTTTGTTGCTCAGGTCATTGGGGTCCGCTGAAGACATCTCCCAGGAAAACCTTTAGGTGAATCTCCGGACTCTGCTCATTAATGTTATGCTAGTTTTATTTTCTTCTTTGTCTTCTATCACTGATCACGAAGTAATTGAATTAGCTGAAAAGAAGGATAAGATAAATTGGCTAAGAAGAATTAACTGTGTGCACCTGAGGTCAGCAAGCTCCTAGGAAATTCAAGGTGAGAACTGGCTGGACAATAAATGAGATTTAGCAGGAGGATACCAAGTTTGCTGGAGAACCAAGGGATAGAAATGCATATGACAAAGTACCCATGAAAACCTGGAGGCTTCTGAAAAGTCTGGGCAATTCCTCTGTTTTAAGATGGGAGAGCTGCACTCACATTCTTTCCAACTGCTTCGTTTAATCAAGGGAACTTCCCTGAAAGTTAACTTTTCATCCTTGTGTGAAGAGGCTTTGCCAGATAGATATTTTTCCTTCTGTATTCATATTAAGGTAGTAAATTGTCTGTCCCTCTGTTCACTTGCTAGCTTTTATTTTTTTCATGGTTGCTCTGTAATTTAAGTTCATCTTTCATGAAAACCATATGTTGGATTAAGGACAGGGTATTATTTTCGTGCATTGTAATACACTCTATTACCTCTTCCATTATAGCGCCATGTAAAAGTAATTATTATTCCATGTGTCACTGTGAATACTTCTAAGATTCTTTAGGTCTTCTCTAGCAGGAGCTGATTTCCATTCTCGATTAACTGCTCTCATTCTTTTCTAGATGTCAGAATTAGCCAAGTATAAATATTTTATATAAAGACTTTTTAGAAATATGAAAAATTCATATTAAGAATGATTTTAAATTGAGTTAGATTGCAATTCACAACAATAGTAAGCTAATTACAGTAATTTATTTTATACATGAAGAAACCTAAATAAACATAACTAAGTAGTAACATAAAGAAAATAAATTCTAGTCTTAAACAATAATGCTGTAAAACGGACAAAAGAAGCAGTTTATACATCTGCGTTTGCTTTGACAGCTACACTTGCTCTTTTGGACAAAGGTTGAAACTAGTTGGCTTTTAAGAATTTATGAATTAATTTTTTGCAGCTGCATTAAACTGATTGTATTAATGCCCTAGGAAGACTTCGTCTGATAACTTGGTTAATTTTCTCTTTCCACCAAACCTCAGCTATAGCTGTATTAAATAAAAATACAGAAAATGGTATGGTAACCTCACCATCTGCTATACAGCTTTGCTTTTTGTTCTGGAGTTTGAGTTGAAATACATTACTTGAAATTGTGGGTTAAGTCGCTGAAATTAGATGGGACCCCTGCAGCCTAATCCATAGGAACCAGCCAATTCTTTTGAGTTTTCTGTGTTTGATTAGTTGTACTGTAATTAAAGAAATTACCAATAGTCTTCTGTCTGGATGTGATTAACTCACCAAGTGCTCATACCTATATTCTTTAAGCATCTCCAAATAATTTAAGGCCTCATTTATGTTCCTTAATAAGGAAACAAATGAAAATCGTCGACAGCCCTAATGCTGCGGCTTGTGTTACAAGCTGTTCTATATTGTGCCTCGGCGATGCCTAGTCAATTGTTTCTGATTAAGCTGCATTTTAATTAAAGAACTAGAATGCTGTTTGTATAAATGAGAACGTGCTTCTCAGTACAGCCAATGAACCCGGAGAGGAAGAAATCAGATAAAGATGAGCTGTGGGAGCAAACGCGTTCCTCTGTGCTGGCCCTGCACACGCATGGAGCTGCGGCTGGGACTGCCTCAAGTGTGGCTGAATTTCTCCTGGGCTCTCTAGGATCAGTTTGCATTCGGGGAGGTATAAAAAGGAAAAAAAAACAAACAAACAAACAAAAAACCCTTTAAATAAATAAATCAAGAAACTTTTTTTTTTTGACTTTTTGATGATAATAACCTTATATACATATATAAGGCGAATTGAGGTGTTTTGATAGATTTGCAAACTGAATGAGCAGCAAGTTGCAAATTTGTGCTTACACAGGATCTCATTGGAAAGAACATCACAGTGTCCCCCCAGCAAGGTGCTCCCTGACTTCTGTGGGAGCAGCAGGGAGAGTCCGTGGGGATCAGGAGAAGCAGGAACTGATCCCCAGCCCTTTGCTGCTGCTCTCTGGGGCTGGGCTGAACCCGGAGCCCTGTCCTGCCCTGCTGGGGCAAGCTTGTCCTCTGCTCCAGGCCAGGTGCCCAAATTCAGCTGGGGCATTGCTGCTGCCATCCCACTGCCCCTGGGCTCTGCACTGCTCTCCAGGTTTTGTGGTTTCTTCCTAATGGTGAGCAGCAGAAGGGGTTGGAGGAAAAAACAAGTGAGTTTTCTCTCCGCGATGGGCAGCACCTGGGGGGATAATGCACGAGTGCAGCTGCAGCTCCGCTTGGTCCCTGCCGAGTGCTGGCTTTCAGCAGCAGCCTGCGCCCTGCTGAGATAACACAACAGCAACGTCGTGACACATTGTATTAAAAATAATCTAATTTTCTCCAGAACAGGGCAGAGAAGGGCTTGTGGAAAGGGGCAAATGAAGAAGGACTGATAAGATGTTTCTGTTTCGTCTGTCAAATATGTTCTGGGAATATTCCTGCGTGTTTTCACAGTAAATGAATTTCTTTATAGGCCTGGATCTTGAACTGTGTCCGGCACATTATCGAGGAGATGTAGGTCCCCTGTGATCCTGACACTCCTACAGTCTATCATTTAACTGTTTCTACCTGCAAAACGAGGATAAAAGTAAGTTAACCTTTTGTAGTGTGCACATCAGTGCTCTTTGCTTAAAACAAGCAGTGTGGAGCCTCACCTGTCAAAATGCGAGGGGCAAATGACATGAAATGTCGTGGCTTTCTGAAGCATTCTGCACTATTTTGGATGTGAGCACAAAGCGCTTGTGTGTCAATTCTAGAAAATATTTCAGAAATAGATGAGAGTCCTATAAGTAGGTTTGGATTACGTTTACTATTAGCTACTAAAATATCTATTAAAATAGGTGATGAGGGATTTGCTGGGGTTTTTATTTGCCAGAGCTTTAATATTTGATCTCGGCATAATATATATTATACGTTTATATTTGATCTCAGAATTTTTCAGTGCACAAACCCTGTGCTGTCTCACCAAAAAACTAATTGGTAAGAAAATCAGCCATCCGTGGAGAGCAGCAGTGTTTTCTTGGGACTTGATAGATCACACTGTCCACGTTTCCTTGGCTCCTCCACAACCACGTGCTGCAATGTTGCTTGCACCAGAATTTGTGTTATTCTGGAATATGATATATAGTAAGGGGCTTTTACAGTAAATAGAATTTATAGCTTCATTTGCTGCAGCATGCAAATCCAAGTTCTCTCTAGTATCGTACAGAAAAAGCTGCTCATGCAGCATTTGTCATTAGTTGTTGATTGTCCTCTGGCTGTAAAAATAAGCAAGAGATTAGCAAATAATTAAAATTGTGTGGGAAACGATACTGTCTTGTGCAAGATACCACATCATGCATCTCCCCTTAGCATTGCAATAATTGAAGGTTTGCTAGGCTTGAGGAGCTGCTGTCAGAAATGCTGGGCTCCCGTAAGGCTCTCAGAGCATTTGTTATTTGTCGGGGGTTTGTCACTTGCTGTGGTTTTGAGCTGCTGAGGAGTGAATAGAATAGAGATGCTGTGGAAGTCCCACGAATGTTGTTTGGCTCCAAAGCCAGCAGGATGTCAAAGCTGGAAAAGCCGTGGTGTGGTCGGTACTGCTGAGCATCTTCCCTGACCTCCCCGTGGCGCCCAGAGCCCCCAGTGCTGGAAAGTGAAAAAAGGAGCATGAAAAGCAAGGCAGGGGAGTTTGCCTGCTTGGATCACAGGTGAGGCTGCGTTTGAGAGCCTCTGCCAAAACCTCTCAGTTCACAGCAAGGTGGTCAAGGCTCCCTGTGGCTGAGCAGGGCGGAGAATCTAAAGGCCAGAAGGACTGGTGACTTGTCCTCGCTCCCACAAAACGACGTGGCGAAACTAGAAACTGAAGAACCCCTGCCTGCAAAATGAGCTTCTCATCATCTTATTTTCTCTAATTCATCTGTTTTGGTTGTAAATTCTCGGGAGGCAGAAGCTGTCTCTTACCATGAGTTACTCAGTACTTAGAACAGCATGTCTTCATCATGGCTGGTACTTCTAAGAATTATAGTTTTTCCAAACAAATACGCATCACGGAGAAATAATAACACTCATCCTTCTTGAATGTCCTATCCAACATCACAGGGATTAAGTGGAAATAGAGAATAAAACTACTTTTCTGCTTCTAAAAATAATTCTTCTGGGTCATGTGGAAAATCATTGTGGAGGTTATTTGTGGGAGTTCAAATGTTCAGTTGTTCTGCTGTACTTTTTCTAGGAATTACTGCATGGCAGAGTGTCAGCCTCCAAAATTCGCAAAAAGCTCATGAAAAGAACTGCTGTGTTTCCTTTGGAAAAACTGGATGGCAGCGTAAGGAAAAAAAAAAGTGTTAGAATGTGTTACAGCTTTACTGGGATTTGGAAAGATAACAGAGAGTTTAGGATGTACCTATTGGTGTCACAATTCAAACTGGACAAGGAATTCACTCGGGGATAGAGCTCATTATTCTGAACACGTTGTGACCCACTGCGAGGACAGGGGTACTGCTCAGCAGTGGAAACGTGTCAGTGGAAAATCATGAGGTTTTCTCTGCAAAACAATGAAATTTCTTGAAGGTTAGTAGTGAGCAGTAAAGAAGGTCGATGAGATGACTGTTGGATTGCCTTCAAAGCTGAGGGAGGACTATTTGAAGTGCTCGGCCAAGGGGGCACAGCCACAAGTGAGTGTTTGTACGAGCCCTAGTGACAGCAACCTGCAAAGCCTGACCAGAAAAGGTGGCTTTCCTGAAAGCAGCTGGCACAGCCACGATGCTGAAATAGCAAGACTGCTGACCAGCAATTCCTGTGCTCTTTACTGTTTGCCAAATTTTTTTATTTTATTATTTTTTTTTTATAGCCAGTGGCTGAAAAAGGAAAAAATACAAGAAAACAGTGCTGGCCCAGTGCAGAGCAAGTCGTTTCCTGGTATTAAAACAGCTGTCAAACTGCTGTAAGCATTGCAGTTTGCAATTCTTTATTTTGAATAAAAGGAAGTCAGAACTGATTGCACACCAGATAGGTCACCTCTATGTAGACCCAGGCTTTTAAAGGTTACCTTGCTCTTTTTAGCAGGTAGGTCAGTGTATATATGTTTAATTATAATTACAAAAATAAATAATCACGATGGGAACTTACATCTCTTTTTAATGTGTTTTTCAGCACAAAATGTCTTTTTTGAATTAAAGGTAGTAGTTGTGTCACACATGGGAATGTCCCGGTAACAAGAAAGGGAGGTATGGGGATGGTAAATTTAGGAAGAAAGTTAAGGTGGGAAATCATATAAACATTTTTCATTTTCTCTAGTTCCATCCTGCCTGCTGTCACTGGCATGCATTGATGGAAATGGGGGAGGGGAGGTGGCTCTGCAGCCTGTACGTTGTGGTGTTTGCCATCTGCATGCACTGAAGAGAAAACTCTGACATCATGTAAACATCTTCATGTCAAAAAAGGAGGAAATGTCACCTGTCAACGCTCATTGAGTTTCAAAGCTAACATTTATCCCATGTTCACCTGCCCCGTTGTATGCAAAGATGAGGAAGGAGGACACCACAGTACTGCTCGTTTGTAGAAAGATCTGTGCTACTAAGATGGGAGTGATCTCAGCCTGCAATTCTAAATCTGATTCTTAATATCCATAAACTTCAGGAGCCCATTAAAATTCCTCCTCCTGCCACGGCAGCAGACTGAGAAGATGCTGACATGCTGCTTGTCACCTCCTAGAGAAGGACAGGGCACAGGCAGGCAGGAACCGAAACAGAGAAATCTGAACAACCCCAAAACTGCCTCTTCGGCCTTAATTAATTTACATGGCTCTAATTTGTAGTCTGCCTTAATACCCATTTAGCAACAAGATTTGCAAAGCTGAAAAAAACGTTTGCACTATAAAATAGCTTTCTAACATGATATCAAAACCCAATAATAAATGCAACACCCTGGGAGGCAGAGGTCTGGGTCGGAGGAAAGATGACTTAGTTCTAAGTAAAACTAAATGCTGCAGGGATGTTGGCATAGTGGAACCGCCGCAGGCAGGGGAAAATTAGGTCTTTACTGAAGAAATAAGGGGGAAAAAAAAAAAGAGTTTTACTACTGGCTCCTAACCTTATTGGCTTCTCAAATGTATGTAGGGAGCGGAGGATAATTACTGAGTAATTTGTAGTGAGCTGGCTGCGCCCTGTAGCGCTGGATGTATGTGCTGCCCGTGCTGCTGCTGAGGATGCTGCTCGGGGCCGCAGCCGCCCCGCTCTGAGATGGGCCCGGCCCCGCCGGAGGAGCTCTGGAAACTCGGGCAACCTCACACGCGGGCCTGCCGGGGCCTTGGGCCGCACGCTGGAAATTCTTGTTTCCATGAGCAGTTTAAGTCCGGTGGAAAAGTCCCACTGACTTTGCTGGGATTATCCATTTGTGGAAAGTTATTCGGAGGGAAGCGCATTCCTTTGTAAAGCGGCTGGCAAGAAGTCTGGGCAGCGCTTCGGCTCGGTCCTGGCGTCTTGTTTGTGTTGGGCCCGATTTGCTCTGTGCCTCGTCAAGGGGACCGAGCTCCATAACCAGAGCTTGCGCTTTCCATTTCAGTCTAATGGAGGTAGTACTGAAAAAAGGAAGTGCAACCTGAGCGCCTAAGTGTTTTCAGATATCGGAGCCCGTGAGCTGTGTCAGGTTTGTGTCGTTCAGCATCTGGCTGCAGGGATCAGAGCGCAGCTCTGCCTGAGCAGCGCAGCCCCAGCGCGCCCTGCCCTGGCTTTTGTCAGGGCCCTGGGGCTCCCAGGCAAGGAAAGTCGCCTTGTAAATGGAAAGTGAAATTAGGGACAAGGTTTGTCGTGCCTTTTCTGAGCGTCGCTGTGATTTATACGCTTTTTGTATCTTTAAGCCTTACATTTCTATTTATAATTATTTTGTGATTTCATTCGTCTATGCGTTTTCAAAAACACTTCAATATTGGACTGGAAGGTAAAGGAGACAAGTCCCCATGCTAGCTTGTTTAAAGAGCATGTTATCTGCTGTCTGGCCAACGTGTTTTCTGCGATGCTTCAATACAAAAGAATCCTGTGCTGCATTTAAATGTAAGAGTTTGTTAGTAGCAACGCCTCTCTTCCTGGGGTTATTTAAAATGAGAGCCTACGTTTCACACATCCTACTGTTGTCTGAAATACAAAATCCTGTCCTGTATTGCTATGCCAGAAAATGTTAGCGCATAAAGTGCAGAGCAGGTCACAGTATTTCTAATTCAGATTAATGACCCCATTCAGCTTGTCTCCTTAGCAGGAAATTAGAAAGTGCTGGGAAGGAGAAAATAGTGATTCATAATGCGTGACTCTTTGTATTGGCAGTTGCACTCATTAAAAGCTAAGATACTGTTTTGATATAAAATAATTGAGCCTGACTTATTTATGGGATATGGCTGTCTCAGCTTGCAGAGATTCCCTGGAAGACTGCTGGCTCAGTGCCCAAGGGAGGAAGAAGAGGCGAGTGATGCCCATCATCCCGGCCAGGCGAGGTGTGCCCCTGCCTTCTCCTGCGGCAGAACTGAGCGCTGCTGCTCTTCTCGGGGAGCCTAAAAGGACAAACGCCTTCTTCTTTGGGAAGGTTGTGAGCAGTCAAGGAAAAGGCAACGGCAAACCGCCTAGGAGAGCAGCTCACATTTATTGCATCATTTGGTACGTGCAGTTATGTCTGAGTGCAGTGGATGCAGCTTGGAGATGACGGTATGGCTCCTCGTGGCTCCCGGCCTCTCCGGGGCAGACTGGCTGCGGAGGCTGGGTACAGAAGAGGTCAGGTTGTGCGCTCTGGGTGCGTCTTTCAGCCAGAGCCTGGGGAATGGCTATGCACCCAGCTCTGCTCCCCAGCCTGCCCTTGATAAGGGGCAGCCAGCCTCCCATTCCTGAACGGGCAAAATGAATTTGGATGCAAAAGAAAGTAAAACTTTGGCTGGAGAAAGGATCCCGGTTCAAGAGCATTTCTACTGAAGCGTGGGAGAGTAAAATTCATACATATTGCGTGGCCATGCAGTAGGAAGGAGCTCTGTGTGCGTGTGGCAGTGCACAGGATGTGCAGCTTCTTCGTTCTCCCTCTCTCCTCCAAGCCTTGTGCAGGGCAGGAAGGCGGCTTTGGGGTGTGTTTGTTTTCCCTGCAGCTGGTGGTGATGACACACTTTGGCAAAATGCACAGTGCCCCTGCAGTTCCCGTCGGTTTGTGCCGTTCCCCCCTCCACAAATCCATGTAAAAGCCTGCGTGAGAGAGGAAGCAGCGCTTCTCAGGGGTGTTCCCACTAGCAACAATGGTGCTATGCTGAATTTTTAGAGCTCTCCAATGGTTTTCAGATACTTCTTTCCTCCTTCACTCAGTGGTAGGGCTGCTATGGGGCTCCAGGAGCAGAGGGGATCTTATCCAAGTGAATTTTCTTGGCAACAGCAAAAGAAAAATCCACTCCAAAGAACTCAAATATTTGGTCTGCTAAAATTTCCCAAACCTCTCGGTTCTGTTTGTGTTATGATCTGCAGCTTGCATTGGGAGTTCGATAACTTTGCAGTGACTGCAGCAATCCCACTAGCCCAGTTAACTGCCTTGCTCTCCTTTAAAGGTTTTCGATAAATGAACTTCCTTCTATGCCCACTCTTCTTTCTTTTTTTTTTTTTTTTTGGTGGTTGTGTGTGTGTGTGTTTTGTTGTTGTTGGGTTTTGTTTTTTCAGGCAGCAGTTCAGCAATCAAGGAATTAGGACTTGATTCTTCGTTCAAACACACAGTCTGCCCCTGCTGCGAGAGCTCTGCCTTTGGGCTAGGGAGAGAGCAGAGCTTTTCTCTCGGGTAGGTGAGGTTCCTGCTGGTCGCAGGGAATGCTTCAATGGTCCTGAGAAGGAAGGACCAAACCCTTCAGTCCCCAGGGAAAGCTGGAGCTCCCTGGTATTAGGATTTTGCTCCTGCATTTGAATTAATTTGCCTAGCCAGTGGCGTAGCTCCGGTTCCTGGCAGGTGTCGGTTTGAAAGATGTCAGGAAAGATAAATGCTTGTAGCAAGCTCTGATACGTTCTGCAAATCCTTAACCAGTAGCCTCTGTGTACGGCGGCACCACCTCTGGCCGTGGTCTGCAGGAAAAGGACGGTCAGGACTATTATTCTGTGCCCAGGTCACTTCGTGCCTGTTCCTTTGGAAATGTGCAGTGGACTGAGATCCAACGTGCAGAAAAAGGACTTTGGGGTCAAAGGGGACCAAGACGTGTGAAATGTCAGTGTGCAGGAGGTGAGGTGCGTCAAAGACTAGGGTGCAAATGATCTTGGGTTTTCAGATTTTCCGCATTGGTATTACACATTGTATACATTATATACATTCTGCTGAAATCCTGTATTCAGGGTCTTTGTTTCTTCTTTTATTTTTCATTCTGGGTTCGGCTTGCAGTCTTTAAGAAGCGTAGTTACTAGGTGCTAAGAGGTGGCACTGCTCACAGCTTAGTGTTGCCTTGATTGAAACACCGAGGTCAAAGGCCAGCAGAAGCCAAAGGTCCCTGCAAGCTAACCATATGCACGGGCTCGCTGAGCTCTTCTCCCTCTGTGTCATGAAGACAAATGGCATTTTTTAAAATTCTCCCAATGAACTAGCATTCATTTTCTGGCGTCTCTTCCTTCTTTATTGCTTCCTAATGAGCTTCATTCCCATCACCTCTAGCCTCCTGCTTTCGAGTCTGCATTTACACCCGTGCATAGAAGAGTAGCAAATTGAACAAATTAATTAAGTTGGCCTGTCTAATGAAATGGGCTTGGGTGACTCCTGGGTTTTCTCCTCTTGCTTTTTAAAGAAATCTTCTATATATCTTTGATGGCTTTTTCTGTCTGTAGGCTTGGCATGAATACCGAATTCTCTTCGTGTGGTGTCTCAGGTTTAACTGAGAACATTTCCTTCCCTGTGTATATTTTTATACATACACACACATGCATATATACACACACACATATATTTTTACTCTTTATTTGTGTATTTATGGTGGTCATTTTACTTGCTTGTTTATTTTTTTAGCAGTGGAATTTTCATGAAAGTGCTTTTCAGGAGCTGTTTGGAGCAGCAGCATTACCGACGGGGGAATCCGTGCTGTTCCAGTCCACAGCGCTTCCTCCCAGCCCGGGACTCACCGGGGTCTGTTTTCTCTCCTGTTTTTCCCATGCTGCTTTGTTTGCAATTTGTGCTCTCTGGGACAGATCAGCTGACTCACAATCAAGTGTTCGCTAGATTTTCTGTGTTGTTTTATTATTATTTTACCCGTTAAAAGCTTGTGTGGGAGCTGGCACCGAACAGTGCCTTCCAAAATGAAATGTTCCTGTTGAAAACTGCACCCAGATGCACTCATGCTTCTGCTGCCTTTTTGTTTTTTTCTTTTTTTCCTACCAGTATCACTTAGCACTGGAGGAAGGCAGCTGTCTTAGACTGTACAATTCTACTAATTTCATTGCAGTTTGGGCAAACTGAGGATCTGCCCCACGCTTGTTTTTGTTCCTCAGTCTCCCAGCTTTACTCTTTACATCAGGTGAGGATCTTGACCTTTGTGCTGCAGGCTGCCAGTGTATAAATGCATGCAGCCCCTCCGTGTGTAAATTAATTACTATCCTTACTTTGCTTTGCGAGACTCTGAAAGTGTGAAGGAGCATGGCGAAACTGGGGAACTCACAAAGGGTAAGTGTGGATCTAAGAAAGGGCTCTTCCAGTCTCGCCCATTTCCTTGTATCAGCCGCTGTCTGTGAACGCCCGCTGCATGTGAAGCAGTCAGTGTGATGAAGCTGTTCTTTTGTGTGATACCAGGTGTTACCATCAGGCAATCCAAGTTTACCCTTGGAGAAGACAAATAATGACAGCCATGCTTTTGTTTTGTATCAGTAATGCTTTTCATTCCTCCTAACGTGCCCTTTGCTGCATATCGCTGCTTTCTTAGGAGGGTTTTAAGCCTGGTTACAGATGAATAGCACTAATGGCCTCCACCTGATTTTTACAAGATAGCTATTTAATCCAACACTTCTAAGTGCTGTTTCCTAACACAGTCCTACTATTACCAGATGAAAGTGCTATGGATTCTTTCCAAGGAATATGTGAATAATTTTAAATTGCTCTGCTGAAAGTGCTTTTACTGAACCTTTTCCCCTTCCTGTCTGCGCTCTGTTTTCACTTTGAAGTAATGAATACATATAGTCCTTTGGTGTCTAGATAGTTACCTTGACCATTTTCTTCCTTTCTATTCCACAGCTCATCACTTCATTATACCTGAAAAGTGAAGGTTATATATAAAACACAGGGATATCATTCTGTGCTGGTTAGAGATAGTACCTGAAACTTCAGCAGTGGTTAATGGAAGATCTAAAATGTCGGACTCTGAATTACCCACGGGAATCTGAGTCTGATTCAGCTTCCAGTGTTTGTACTCTGTTAACTTTGGTAGAGTCATTACATGATGAGCAGTATCAATTTTAAACTCATCCTTCTGCACATCTGTAATTCACTGCCCAGAAGTGTCCAAAATTTTGTTCCTGCTTCTTCTATCACACAGTTTATCCTGCAGTACTTCACCGTTCGGCAACTCAGAAATGTGCAGCTATGAATTCTTTCACATACTTGATACAGTCCAGTCCAGATGATGGGTTTATTTCAGTCTCTGGATGTGAAATTGATAGCATAAACTCAGAAGGAATTGGGGAGATCCAGAATAAAGCAAAAGCTAGCAACTGGGAGAGCATACTAAGAGAAAGAGGTTCTCAAAAGCTCTTTCAACTACATCTTCTCTCTAGTCTTCCTGTTTTTCATATGCTGTTGGTATCTTTGTGTGTTCTTACTACCCCAACGACAGAAAGGACATAAATGGCTCTTTGGGGGAGACTTGGGATGCAAGAAAGTGTTGCTGAAGACATGGGCTGGATCAGTGTTCCTAACAATGTCAGCCTTTGGGAGTAGGACCTGCTACTTGAAAAGCTGCAGTGGCATTTTCACTTTTTTTTTTTTTTTTCCTTTTAATTAGAGATCAGAAATACGTTGTCTGTGTTGAGAAGAACAGCAAGGGTAATCTCACCTCTAGGTGTGGTTTTGGACAGTTTGAGTAGTCCTTTGGTGGTCAGGGTCACTGGCTACAGCTTTCACAGTTTCAGGATCCTTCTTCCTGGCTGCAATTTCCCATAGATGAGGCAAGAAGAATTCAGATTATGTCAGAGGGCCAACGATTTTTGTGACAGTGAGGATCTGCATGCCTCAGAGTATTGCAGTCCTGATAGAAGAGCTGTCTCTGCAGAGGTGGAGGACTAAATTGGACAGGTTCCAATTGTACAGTTTAAAGAACCTGAGCATAAAATACAGATTAAAAGATTATTTTTTTAATGCCCCCAAAGCATTTTCTGTAAACTGGAGTTCTTGCATTTTTTTCCATTTTGAAATGGGCCAGAAGTGTCTGTCAGACTGACAGAGCTGTTGCTGCTTATGCTTATGGCTTGAGATTTTTTTTTCTGAAGAAGGAAGAGCACAGAGGTACCAGTGCAAGCCTGCTCACGCTGCCCCAGCACCTCCACTCTGCCGTGTGGGCATCACTGTTGGGAATTCGACTGACAACTTTCACATGAACTCAAGAACTGGCACTAGGGCTGGTTTTAGGAAGCACCTGAGACCATCTCCTGAGATCAAGGCTACCTCATAACAGGAATGGAGGTGCAATAACTTCTTTAAAGCTGTGCGCCAGGAATAATGGGCCTGGGAATTACCCTAGGCCAGTGTCTTGATTGCTGGCTGATTCAGCCTCTTTGTGATGCTGCTTCTTCATTGTGCCTGCTGGTCTAGAAACAGAGGGGTCTAGACCTCAGAAAGAGGCATAAATGCAACAAAACGTGCTGAATTTGGTTTCCACATACCTGTCATGCTCTATGGGAGAAGCAGGTCTCTTGCTCGTGCCTTGGAATGCTTCGGGAAGGGGTTTTCAGGGTAGCGTTACAGCTTTATAGTGAGTGATCTATTTGTTTTGGTCTGAAAGATCTCTTCATATATTTAGGAAGAAGCCAAATAAGGGGAAAAACAAGAGGTTGAAAGGAATGCAAAATGTGTATTTGCTTTGTCAGTTTTCTTCAGGAAAAGAAGCCATGAGAACTACATGCTCCGCATGTTTGACATTGGTTCACTTTATGGGAATTGGCACAGCAGAGAATCTGTATTTATAGGGACATATTAACACAAAATCTGCTTCACACAGACTACTGATTTAGATGTCTAATTTAGGAGCACAGGCTCTCTCTGTAGTCACTGGAGCCTACATTAATGTCTCAGAATTAGCCCTGAAAGGACATGCCATTCTTTCTTGAGTTCAGAGTGACCTGCGGATCCTAATTTAGGCACGGAAGCCTCATGCTCAGCTTCTAAGTCAGGAAACCCACAGAGCGTTGGGGGAGCAGAACCTCCTCACTCAGAGTACGTTGCTGGGAGAACTGGGACAAAGCAGAGTAGCTGTTTTAGAGAGGGCTGTTAGGCCTTGGTGTGTCCCAGCTGGACGTGCCCTATTCCTGGGGGATGGTGTGGCCGAGGCACACCTTGTCTCCTCGCCCCCTTGATGGTGGGGAGTCGAGTGTGTCTGAGGGAAAGGGTGATCCTCCTGGGCTGGATGCAGCCAGACGGACGTGCCTCAGTGACTTCAGGGCAGGGGCACTGTGTACAACCATGCCTGAGATCCCTCTTTCCTCAGTGACTAGGAAGGAGCTCCCTGCGGCTAAGCCAGCCGAGCTTGCTTGACTTCAGCTGGCAGGGCATGCAGCAGCAGAAGGTGCCCGCAAGTACATGCATTCACTTGCTACCATGGGTGGTACCTGAGGGAAGACGTGGAGAGAGTGGAGATGATTCAAGTGAGGACCGAAGGGGCCTGTGAGCCTCCGGCCTCTCCATCTGCCTCTGCCAAGGGCTCTTCCTCTGACCCTGCACAAATTCCAAGCTCTTGCTCAGCCTCCACCTCTTTGCGAGGAGCGTGATTTTATTTACAGGAGGTGATGTCACGAGAGTGTTGTGAAGGGATGTGACTCAGTGTTTGTATAATGCTTTGAAGATGAAGAGTGCTAAGTATTGTTATTTGAGATGGCAACAAAATAAAACAAAATATGTTCGGTGCAGCTGTTCAAGCCAAATCCATTTTCAGTTAATCTTCCAAGCAGGAATTCGAAATCAAAGTAAAAAGCCTTGCCAACTGGAACTTTACAGCTCGATGGGAAAGTATGAAAGAGAATTAATTGGGTTTTAAATAGTTGTAACTGTATTGTGATGCAGCATGATCTGGAGCGCTCGTCTGCTGCTGGTTGCCAGTCGGTTTGGAACTGTAGAGCGGGGCTTGCTCGGGGGAATGTTTTTTGCAGAGAAGAAAAATAGTTGGGCCATTGTGCATGGCACACTGCAGAGACTGACAGGAACTGGCCCCGTGCTCCCTGAAAACGTGTGCTTTTTCCACTTTACACTGCTTTTTTTCAGTAGTGCAAAACAGTGGAAGCAACAAAAATTGCCAAGTACCACCACAGAGCACCTGGGAGGGAATTGCCTCCCCTCCCAGAAAATCCGGTCCCTGCTGCTGCCCCAGACTTGGATGGGGGTTATTGGTCAGCAGACACTGTTTGCACTGGTGAGATGTAGGAGAACTTGCTCCCTGGCTTTGCCAGCCTCTGTCCTCTTGGTGGTGGCCTTTAGCTTCTCTTGCCTCGGTTTTGGGAACACAGAAATTAGGGTACCAAATCAAACCAACAGTTCAGCCTTCCAGAAGCATTCCTGAAATCCCATGAAGGACAGCTATGCTTCAAAATTGCTTCTACCTCATTGCTGATGTCTTAAAATATGAAGGCAAAACCTGTTGTAAATACCCGCTTCATGCAAGGTCTCTGTAAAATGGGCATAACAACACGTTTGCTTCCCAGGAGAGTTGCTAAATCCAGATCGTTTGCAAAAGCCTTTCAAGTCCTGTACTGAAATTAGCAAAGTTCCAGTCCTTTTAACTGCCAAAAACCTGCTTCTTATAAGGAAAAGTCAGTATGCACTGGATTTACATTTTTCACCTGATGTTCAAAGGGGCTTCAGCATGGCTCTCAGCCTCTTGTGTTTGGTGGGGTTTGTCAGTGTGTGGCACCTTATGAGAGGGTTATTTATTGCTTTCTCACTTTCACTGAATGCTCTGTTTTCTAGCTAAACCGTACTGTTTGAATTTTCCTGTTCTGTGCAGAGGTATGCCTTCAGATCTTATTTTTTGTTTTCTTAATACTTTTGAAGTTAGTTGTTCCTAAAATATGACTCAGTAAACATTTCAGCACTTTAATTTGGCTTAAATTTACACTTGAATATTGAAGTTCCAAAATAGTTTTATAAGCAAATAAAACAGATGATGGCTCTGGAAGCCTTTCTTTTCAATATCTTTCAGTTACGCTAAGCTATATACACAAGTAACTGCCTTATAAACAGCTTTATATTGCACTCTATTGCAAATCATTGGAACAACAGGCTGTAATGGGTTGCAAATGCCGTAACGTTATGTGCCACAGTTTCTGCGGCCAGAATGAGTGAGATTGTTGGAAAGATACCATGTTGATAAAAGCAGGCATAAAGAAAATAACTTTAAATCTAAACTCTCTATATCACAAGTATTAGAACAAAGGAAAAATTACAGATATTTTTTCTTCTCAGAAACAACTTGAGCCAACACAATTTTGCTTGCTGAAATGCTTTTTCTATCATATTCCAAGGAAAATTTTTATTTCCTTTAAAGCCACGTTTGCTGTGACAAAAATGCATCTTTGCATAAATCATTTTTGCTCACCTTTAGAAAGCAGATTCTCTCCAAGAATCAATTAATTAGCTGTCAGAGGAAAGTGCAGATCATACATTCACAAACAGTGGACAGAGCAGTGTTGAAATACCCGTGGCAAACATTCATTACTTGAGGTCTGGCAATATTAAAAGCATAGCACAGGGCTGATAGATTTTTCCCCTTCTGGAGAGAAACCTATGTAATCAGTCAGATGCTTATATTTTATTCTGAAGTGCAAATGTAATACAGCAATTGAAAAACACGTCCTGGAATCCTTATGCCCAGCAAACATTGGACTAGCTTTTCAGTTCCTGCTCCCTGAAGTGCCACAGGTGTGTCTGACAACACAGAGTGCTTGTCCCAGAGGGCTGATCTTGTGGCCTGCCCGCGTTCCAAATTTCCTTGCTTCAATGCATAACCCCTTGGAGAGGGAACTTTGCCGGGGAACGCCTGTGCTGAGTGCTGCGAGAAGACCTTTGAGGAAATGGGTAGAAGATGAGCATGGCAGTGCCTGTGGTCTTGCTGGGGTCTGTCCAGTATGTTTTGCCTTCGCTCCTCTGTCTGGGTCACACTGATATGTATATGTGTATGTATACATTCATCTGCTCTCAGCCACAAACCAGCACTGCCTTGATTTATGGCCATCATTTGGAGACTGAGCAGAGTCCCCTGGGTCTCCAAACAGCCCTGAGGAGGTGGGTATGGAGATCGCTGCCAGCTACAGCTGCTGGGCAGAGGGCAGGGAACTCTGACTCTGGGGATGGTTTTAAGGCATGGGTTTCTGCCCTGTGGGAATGGTTGTTCCTTAGGTATCCTGACGCAGATGGAGTGGCTCTATAAGCAGGGGAAAATCCAAATGGAAAACTCGAGTGGCATCATCTGGGCTTTTCTGTTTTTCCCCAAACTCCACAAAATCTTGTACTTCTGTATGACTGCAGCTATCAGCTTGGGGAAAAATAGTTAATACTTGTTAGCTATTTCACGAAATCCTGATATCAAAAATCATAGATTCACAAAAAAGGTATACATCTTTTCCAATTATTATCTCTAAAATGCTGACTTTTCAAGTGCTTTGTGAAGCTCATCCAGAAGCTCACGAGACCTGGTACCACATGGTTCAGCTTCTTATGCCCATTGAACAGAGACTCCCCCCACAAAACCCTGCCTGGAAAGTTTGGACAGAAAATAAAGCACTATTAACTGAGGGACATATGTGGTTCCTTTGTGTCAGCAGTGTTGTGGGTGTCAGCTGTGTGACAATTGTACAGTTTAATTAAGGCAGGGCACATCAATGTGTGCAGTTTTATTTGAGCTTGTTCTTCCTTGCAAGCCTAATGGACTTATGCAGCCCCACAAGCCTGAACGAGCCTATGGTACTTTTCCCAGCGGTCGTTGGCAGGGATCCCTGGATTTATAGAATAAATTGTCCAGTTCTAGAGAAATCGAGCTATTGTAAAGTACAATAATTAGAGGGGCATTTTTTCTTCATATCTTCCTTTAAGGAAGGTGATGATTGGGGTACAAGGATGGCTCCCAGTCACATTTCCAGGCACAAATGCTTTTGGAGAAGCTGCAGTGGACGTAATACACCAGTTCTGGCTTTCTTGGTGCTTACTTTATCAGCTGCTTTCAGGCTTACGGACTGTAACCAGAGGGACTGTGGACGTTTCAGAAAACATGCCTGGTTTCTTTGTTCAGCACAGAGTGAGAGCAGTAATTGCGAGGCCCAGTTTAATTTTATTTCATTTTCATTGCATTTGTGTGTGCTGTGTGTGAGAGAGAGGAAAGCCCGGTGGAAGTTTCCTGGGTGCCGGCCCCGATGGGTAGAGCAGCAGCCATTGCAGATTGGGTATTTCTCTTTTCCTTGCCTCAGCCGTGACTCGCTGCAGCTTGAGGCACTGCAGTTATCCTTCCTGAGCCCATCTGCACAGGGATTCCCGTCTGAAAAATAAGCCTAGCAGCACTGGCTCAGAGCGATGCTGGGAGGGAACGATGAAGAATCGGAGCAGGGCTTCTGTCCTGTTCACATTTACAGATGCTCGCCTCATTTTTCTACCTGTAAGTGACGCCCGAGGTGTCCCCCTCTGTCAAGCACTACCGAAAGCCTCGTACATTTGAGAATCCCGTCAGCGCTCCTCAAACTGCAGGCAGCTGGATGTGTAAATCGCTGCTAGCGATACCTGCACGCAGAGAGAGGGCGACAGGGGAAGGAGGCCCTGTGAAATAGCAATTATTTTTTGCGTGCCCGCAGCCAGCAGCAGCCCTATTCCCGTGCCAGGCTCCCCAGCCCCGGCAGGGCTGCGGGCTGAGGGGCGCTGAGGGGAGGAGGCGGCGGCGCCATTTGCTCGCCGGGCGCCGCGGGGCCTGAGGGCAGCCCCGGCCTGGGGCCGGGCGGGCTGCGGGCTCCACCTGCCGGCCGAGCCGCCACAGCGGAGGGCAGCGCCGGCCGTGCCGGGCCGGGTGTCCCCTCAGCCCCGTCCCCGGGGCTGTCTGGGTGCCCGCCGGGCTGTCCCGGAGCCCTGCAGCCTGCCCAGAGCCGCCCTCTCCTCACGGAGCACCCGGCTTGGCGGGCGCTGCTCACACGCCCCGCTTGGCGCAGAACCAGGCAGATAAACCCGGGCCAGCATTTCAGGTCAGAACCAGGCTCTGAGGAGGTTTATTTAGGGTGTGTTTGGCTTAGATAGATAAAGACGAGACAAGAATATCACTCGTGGGTTGTCAGTATCATCGCATTTTATTTGCTTTTTTTATTCCTTATTTCAGCAGTGTCAGTGCAAGCCCTGAGGTACTTCTAAAAATTTAAAGGAATAAATAAGTTTTATTCTTTAACAGATGTTTACTAAATAACAACTCCTCAAAATTTACTAAGCGGCCTGAAGTGATATCAGTGTTTGCTCCTCATGCAGTACCTCTCGAGGACAGATGAGGCTGCTCTGCAATTATTTCTTTTATTTTGGGGAAGTGATGATAAGGGGGCAGTGACCTCCTTGCTAAATATTTCCTGAGGACTCTCACAAGCTCTGTCTCCGTCCCAGTGGTTTGTTAGGCTGCCTTCCCTGTGGACGAGGTGTGGGTGAGGGTCTGGGGAAGAGCAGCACGCAACCCAAAGGGCCTCTGCTGCCCTGTGTTTGTAGAGGCTCCTGGTACAGGGCATCGCTCGGAAAGCTTGATTACATGAATAAAGAGCACTCAGCACACTACAGGGAATCATGCCTACTCCCATGGAAGTAGTTTCATTATTTGAGCATCTTGTGTTATGTTACCGGCCATGAAATCCTGGAAGGCAGCATTAACCTCAGGGTCTGTCCTCTCCGCCTCGACAGGGCAGTGCTTTGCAAACCTTTCTTTCTGTTGCAGCCCTTGTGTAGTTTCCCTGGCTTGTTTCCTTCCAGACTGTAAAGTGGAATAACGCGGGACTGTTTCCCCTGCCTTTACTTGGGGTACCTCTAGGTCGTGCTGCAGGTGGCCACCACTTTTCCAGCCCGACAGCAGCGCTCTGTACCAGCGCCTCTGTGTTCAGCACCGGCTGCCACTTTGCTGCCATGGGCACGTCCAGATGTTGGTTTCTGTTTCTAAGGCACTGGATGGCCTGGACGCCAGCTGCCTCAAGGACTGTCTCTTTCCCCTTCTTCTGCCAAAATGTTTTTGCCTGCTGGAGATGCTTTTGCTGTTTTTACTATAACATCAAGCTTGTAGCTGTGAGGGTAGAACACCAACAGCTGAAATCCCTTGCCACACAACTGACTCGCAAGTTTTTAGTCTGGCCTTAATCTTCATAAGCAAATTCTTATTTAGGCTGCTTTACAATTTAATGCCATCATCAGATTTTTAGCTAATAATTTCCCAGAGGCAAAAAATAAATGGTAACAAAGCATATCCCTGAAGTAGGTTTTGGGTACAAAAGCCTGAGCCTGAGCATGTCTGTGTCTGTTCAGTGAGGAGATGAAAAGAACAGAATCAGCTTTAAGGATCAAAAATGTATCTCCATGTTCTACACATATCACTTGGTACGGGACGATGGTGTGCAACGTCATGAAGAAGAGCATATCTGACACCATCTGTCGGTGAGCATTACCACAAGGAAAATCACTATCTCCAGACAGAGATGCTTTGTACCCTTATAAATCAAAAAGAAAATCAGGTAGTTCAGTGCAAGGCATTGTCCTGAGAAAGAGCATTTAGTTGCAGCAGACCAAAATGTTTTTTCCTCCAAGGGAGCATATTGAATGAGCTATATTATTCTCTAGACAATGGACAAAAACATTCTTTATTATGAAAACTTAATGCTCTTTCATAAGCATTAATAATGGCAGGGGTATGTGGGTGGGAGAACAGGTGGGTAGAAATTATAGATGGAAAAGCAAAATGGGATAGCTATGGAGCTGTAATGTTTTATGAAATATTTCTCCATATGATACTTCTTTCCTTCAGAACATTTTTATAAAAGAGAAATGCTTTACATTTCCTGCAGTCCTCAGGTTTTTACTTCATTGTTTATTTATTTATTTAAGTGTAGCGCTACTGAAGGGCAATGGGAAGATGATGGTTGAGGAAAGCCTTCGTTTTTCCAGCTGATGTATAGTACTAACAGCAATGGAAATTTCCTTGTGCTCTGGGCCAGTCTTAGGCGCAGAACACTATTCCTTTCCAGGTCTCATTTGTTCTTCTGCATCTCTCCCAAGCCTGCTGAGATGGGACAAACTTGCTTGCTCTTCTGGTGTGTGTTCCCATGCTTTAGAAATTGGATGTTTTTCCCTCTTTACCTTCTTTGCAGGGCACAGAGCGATAATAGCAGCAGTGGTCACTGCATACCTGGATGGACTCACCTGAGCTCCTGGGGTGGGCTCCAGGTCAGAGCACCAGCAATCCTTCCATCTTAGGTTTGCTTGGAAAATTCCATCATATCTGATTCCTAGGTTGTAGCAACCAAATATCTCAACTCTCAGTTTAACACTTTTCAGTAAATTCATTAAAAAATATTACTAGTCCTTCCATTATGAATTATAAGTAATGACTTCTTATTTTTATTATTATTTCAATGCCTTTGCTTCACTACTGCTATTACAAGCCATCTTAGAGATAGGGGTAAAAGTTTAATACCATCCCACTAGTGAGACCTACCAGGGAGAATTTCCATTCAGGGTCCAGAAAACTTTATTAACACTGAATCAACACAGTTCTGCTTTCCACGGTGTGTACAGAAACACTTTCCTGAGGTGTTCAATTGCATTTTGATTGAAACTTGTGTTTGTAGTTATACACATTTCTTTTCATGTCTGAAAATAAAATGCAACGACCATTGAAACATTGCTATGTGGATCTCACCAGCTAGTTTTGTTCTAATTTAAAGAAATAAGCTATTTTAAAGAATAATGATAAAAAATAACCGTCTCAAGAAAGGATGTTTGCATCCCTGTTATTCAGAACCAATAAGCACAATTAAAATCCTCAGTGGCCCTTCCAGTTAGAAAGTTGTGGATATTTCTGTCACTTAAATGGAAAAAAAAATCTGATAATTAAACTGTTAGAGAGAGCTGTATTCAGCAGGGCTTGAGTGATTCCTGTAGGTTCTCGCTAGTGGGCTCCCCTTTCCTTGTCACCTCCAGCTATACGCTGGAGGCATTGGATCTGTATTTGTTTATGTAACAGGGATAACATGAGAAGTGGTCTATTGATTTCATTGACTGGAAACATGTAACCAGCACACACACACACACACAAAAAAAAAAAAAAAAAAAAAAAAAAAGAGAGAGAGAGAGAGACAAGTTAGAATAGATACCAGACAGCTGTTCAGAGGCTTTTACAGCCAGATAAAGAGTTAAGACCTGAGAAGTCATTTGAAAGAGGTAAGTGTATCAGCTGGATAAATGCTTTTGTCCCTCTACACTTACAAGTTCAAGTGTAATGCTTGACAATTACACAGGGGCATGTGAAAAAAGAGGGTCTTGGAGGAAGCTCTGGCTGGGCAATTTGCATGGGTCCATAAAGAAAGACGGAGAACAGCAGAGCATAAGGAGTCCCTGCCTGCACATCTAGAGGGGAAAATGCTGCAATCTGAATTAATTTTCATTAAAAAGGTGTGTGAAACAGCAGGAGGACAAGCCTAAGCTCTCTGCAGATGGAGAGGGCAGTGATGGGAAAGCATCGGCAGGGCGACCCTGTGCTGCAAATGCTCTTTATAAAGAAAAAGCAAATACGTTTACCTGTCAGCTGTGTGTGTGTGTGGGGGGGGGGGGGGGGGCATTTTATTGTAGGCTATGTGTGACAGCTAGTCTGTATGGATGCTTATGGCCTTGGGGATTTGTTTTTGTTTTTAGCACCTGAAAACCCTTGATAAATACTGGAAAATCCAACAACAACAAAAGCAACAACAACAACAAAAACAACAGAAGGACCTTTTCCCTTCTCAAAAAGGTCAGTCCATTAGCCACAAAAACAACAGATGTTGAAAGGAAGTAATTTTAACTGTAAGATTAAAATTGGCAGCGGGGGAAGATGAGTTGCCAAAATGTGTCTTTGTTTTGCTGTTTCTGAAAGCCTCGGTTCCTCCTAATGGAAGACTTCCATGTTTGGCCCCTGTACAGATATGCTTGTGTTACATCGGAGCTGCTGTGGCGCAATCAGAAGGCTCTGGCTGAAAAAGGGCCGAGAAGCACCTCCGGAGCTGTCAGCCCGTGGCAGGCTCTGCACTGCCTTGAGCACGAAGGGCACCAGAAGTGGGGCTTTTGAGGTAGGTCAGTGAAGGCTGCAGTCACTCAGCCAGGTGAGAGTAGTTGCCCCACAGGAAGAAGCGATGGGGGTTTGGTTTCTGGGACTGCCGAAATCTGGCTGTTGTGTTGGCTCGTGAGCACCTCAGTCCCAAGGTAGCAGCAGCTGCCCTGGCTTTTGTTGAGGAGTTTCATTTTGGTTCTGCTGTGGTGTAGTTGCTGGAGGATTGAAGGTACAGTGCAGAATCCCCCGTACTGTGCCCAGTTTAAGAAAAACAGATTAATTCAGGAGGGGGCTGCAGAAATTGGCAGAATTTGGAGGGGAATAGGAGAGCAGACATGATTTCCCAGAGTGTATAGGATAGTTCAGAAATGCCATTATTACTTGGTAATAAGTTGTATGGAATCCCCTGTAATTGTTACACGTCAGTAAGAATAAGTAAGAAGCATTTTGTATATGCAGTGGTCAGAGGAGAATAATCGAAATGTTAATTCAAAACATACGCTATTCTCATGCATTGATTTTTAAATTCATGTTATCCACTAATTAGTTAATGCCTGTAGAGTGCTTTTAAGATAGAAAATGCTTTAAATTGCTATGCACTATTGTTACTATCATTATCTACTAGGTTTAATTAGTTCTTGTACATTTTAATTGGATTATTGAGATGTAAAGTGGAGAATATGATTTGGGACCAAACGCCATCCCCAGAACCGCGGTGAAACGAACAGCCGCAGTGCCCGTACACACAAATAAGAAGAGCAGCTTGTCGACCTGCTTGGGTTGGTAAATGTCGGTGTTTGGCCTGTGTGGGTGGGGGCATCTGATGGCGTCGCTCTGCCTTAAGATTATCCTTGCTGAAGGCCACAGTGGGACACAGCCAGGCTGGCCCAGTGGTGGTGTGTTTGCAGAAGGATGTGTCAGTGCTCAGGAGTGATTTATGGTCCTGGAGGACTAGAAACAAGAAGAATGTGGCACAGAGATGAGGAGATTCTCGGTTTCCCGGGGGGAGACCAGAACGTTTCTGTCACCCTTTGAAGAAGGGGACTTGGCTTTAAATCAGTAGCATCTTCAACAGTATCGGGTTGTAGTTTATCTTTTTTCTTTCCACATTTGTAACAATGACAAAAGCAGCCGACCTTGTCCTTCAGTCTTGCCTGTGGGTCAGAAGGATCTAGGAAAATAACTGAGTCTATTCAGCTGTATTTATTTATTTAGAAATAACTACTTTTGAGGGAAGCATCTAAATCCTACTGGGAGAAAACCTCAGGGATGTTTTCCTTTCAGTTTGGTCCAAGCACTGCTCCCCAACCAAGATGGGGGACTTTCTGGGTTTGTGTAAATTTGTAGATGGTCTGCTTCTAGAATTTGTTTTGCTTCCAAAACAGTAATTGGGCAGCTGGCGAATCATCCCATCTGTTTGCAGCTAGGCTCTGTGTTCTGCATTTTTTCAGAATATTTTGGCTTCAGTGCTTATAAGACCCCCTGCTTACCAACTCCCCCCCCCCCCCAAAAAGAAAAAAAAAGTATTACAGTGAAAAAAGGAATAAATTTGCTCTTATGAAATGAATTTATTGAAGTTAAATCAGCTGGGGTTTTCTGATGCACGGTTAACTTGCAAAACTCTCTAACATCTTTACATTTTTGGTATTGGAAGGAAGTTCTTACCACTTGGACTACTGAAACTGGAAGGGGATTCCAGGTGACACAAGAAAAAAGTCAGTGGTGTGAGGGTTGTTGAGGGACAGTTTAGTAATTGAGTAGAGTACTGAGTACTGATCCAGTACTTGTTGCCAGTAATGGAAAAGTCACCTACTGAAGCCAGTAAGTTTTAGGACAAGCTGAGACATCTAACATCTGTGTTTCCATAGCACTGAGTTCCCAATTTAAAATAATAATTAAAGAAAAAAAATCAAAAACAAACAAAAAAAAAACACAAACACACCAAAAACCTGAGGTCTGTTCTCTATTTTAACCACAAGTTCCTGTTACTCAGTTCTGGGGTCTTCTCTAATGGCATCTTATCCCAGTTCTTCAAACTTTGTAGGATCAAATCCAGTTGTCCCAATCTTCAGATATTAGGAGTATTTATTATTTTTTTAAAACCTTTGATGAATGTTTGCTATGTCAGCCTAGGAAATGAAGTTTCTGGATTAGCTCCTCTTTTATTTCACATGGTGCTGCAGTTACAAGAATTCCCTATGCAGTGATCTTGCTTTGTGTGCATTATTTATTTAATGTTACAAACAGAAAATACTCTGAAGTACTCCCCTCAAGAACCCTTTTTTTTTTTTTTCTTTGGCCTGTAATTTTCCTTGTCAGAAGCAATGGTTTGTAGTGCAGCCTATGAGTTTATCTTCAGAAGCACTTGCCCTTGGCGATTGTCATACGTCAGTTGTGACAAAATGTACAGCAGTTGGATTCTCCTTCCATCCTGCTCCCTGTTTGTTCCATGTGTTGCAGTGTATCTTATCCCTAATTGCTGGCAATTGCCTGAGGTTGGCAATATTTTGCTGGCAGTTCTGAAGCAACAGTTTGCACTCTACTTAAGCTAAATATTGTTTCTCAGAATCTCTTCCAAATTGTCCCCCTCTCTGTTTTACCTCTGCGCCATTCAGTTTAACACTTCTGCCTGGGTTGTTGTGCCTGTGGCTGCTCAAACCATACACAGTGATTTTCTCTACCAATGAGTTTCTGCTTTACTAAGGACAAAGCACAAAAACAAGCAAACAAATGAAACAAAACAAAAAAGCCACAACAAATAAACAAGCAAACCTCACTTCAGTGCACTCCAGTTATCTCACCAGCACTTTGCGGAATCCCTGCCTATCCCGAGTTGATTAAATAATAACTAAAAGTAGATTAGAAATCCTGATTTGGGTCCTTTCTTTTTGCTTTTACTGTTAACAAGCTAAAAGAACAAAATCTCCAATAATGCTTAGATCATTGCAACACTGTGTTGTGTAAAACGTTATGGTAGGGCATGTAATGTTAAGCTAGCACTAGATAGAGCAGTTCACTTAGCTAATATATTGAGCACAGCTTAATTAAATATTTAATGGATTTATCTCACTGAGAGGAATCAGCAGAATAACTAAAGAGTTTGTGCGTGGAGAAGAAAGCTGCAGAGGAAGGTGATCTGTGAGGATCACTGTTCAATAACCTTGTGAGCAGCATTTCCAATTCCCAAATAACTTTCTCCCAAGCGTGGTACCATGTGCATTAATATATATATATAAATATATAAAAAGAGATATATATGTCTTCATGTGTCTGTGCTTCAGCAGCTACTTCCCTTCAGTAAAGAATTTCCAAGTATTACTGCATGAGCTGACAGTCAATACAAAACTCTGTGCTTACTGTATGTGGGACTGACAATAGTGTTAGAAGCCGATACAGCCTCTGAGCCCACTTACAGGATCAGAACAGGCCGTGGAGTGCAGGCATGGGTAGCACTTTAGTTCTGGCTTAGGCTTGCAACTTCACCTGGCATTGTGATAACTTCCCTGAGATATCATTAACTTCTTCCTTCTCCAATATTTTTTCATGTTTTTCTCATCAAAAAATCATCTGTGAAATCTTTTTTTTTTTTTTCCAGAAAACATTTTTGGCAAAATGGTGTTGGCTTCCCTCTGTTGCTTCCACTGGATGGAGTGAGAACCAATCCATTTCATTTTCTGAATATGCTCAAAGAGCTCTGCATGCTGGCTCCTTCGTCCATATTATGATGTTGGACCAGATCACTGAAGAATTGCCAGTGAACCAGAGACTGAGGGCTTGATCAGATGCATGATACATTTTTTTTTTTTTTTTTTTTAAGCTATAGTAATTT
Organism: Anas acuta; assembly: GCF_963932015.1. Lineage (NCBI taxonomy): Eukaryota > Metazoa > Chordata > Aves > Anseriformes > Anatidae > Anas > Anas acuta. Next base: position 2,778,033 of record NC_088981.1, read on the forward strand.
TTAAACTGATGTAGTAACAGAGGGAGTGTATTCTGTAGGAAGTATCACTTTCTGTAAGATAAGCTCTGAATACTTCACTTTGTAGGAATCCAAACATTGAAGGTCGGTAGTTTTGTTGTTGTTTTAATTTAAAAAGGGATAGAAAAAAATGTATGTTGTAAATGCTTGGCATTAAGCGTAAGTCCTGTTATGTTGGCCTCTTAAATGAAGAGGCCAGAAGATAACCAGCTTCATTCCTGAAGGGTCTGTGCCAGCATTTGCCACTTCCACAGGGCTCTGGAGCAGAGGATTATTCTGTAGGCCTCGTGCCTTCTCTCGCTTCCCACCACACAGTTGTTTAGTTTACTTCCATCAGCATTAGTGGAAAGAAGGATCTGGCCCCTGATTAACTCACTAATCAAATATGACCACAAAACGAAGTCCAGCGTTACCCAAACGATGGACAGAAGTACAATTAAAACAAACCCCCAGATGCTCTGGTTATGGATCTGTTTTGGATCCCAGCCAGAACAAACTGTTAGCTGTGTGGAAGAGTTGCCAAGCTCTTCATGATAAAACCAACCCCAGAAATGATTGTAATTATTTCATTCTAACATCTTTGGATGTCTTATTGCGTCAGGTACGTGTTCTGCTGGGTTGGAAAGGTGCCTGTTTCTGTAGTTCATTTTGTTCCTAAGGATCAGTCATCCAGCCACTTGTTTAACCTTGAGCAAATTGTGGTGCGTGTCCGTTTACATGCTCCTCACTGTAGTGAACAAACATGTTTAGGAGTATTGCCCAATACTTTCAAAAGCAATTTCCAAGTCAATTTGAGCAGCAGAAGCTTTTCCTAGCACCCCCGTGATTAATCCCTGATCTGGGGACCTCAGATTCGTCCTGTATCCATCTGATCCAGGTCCTGCGAGCCATGTGAGCCAGTCATGATATTTTAGCAGTTGGCTTTGTTTTTCATTTGACTCATGAAGCTGATGAGGCTCACCCCACGCCTGTGTGATCACTAGATCATGAGAGGTGTGGAGGTGGTTGTAGGAGGAAGTACAGAGCAAACTCTTTTTTCTTGAAATTTGGAAAAGTTTCTAAATTTTGAAAAAAGATAATTTCTTATGAAACAAAGTGGTTTTTTCTTTTTCTTTTTCTTTTTATTTTTAGAGAATAAATAGAAGCTATTTAGATAGATACGTAATTAAAGGGTTTAAAGCAGAGACTTTTCCCTCTCCAGATTGCTAGTTTGAATTCTTTTTTTTCTTCTAGGTTTCTTCTACATTTTCTTAGTCGTAATCCATGGATGTTTTTCTCTCTCAAAAACATTCTTGGGATAAGAAAGCCGCATGTTGCCTGCTTTACAAAAATGCTGATAGTGGCACTGAAAACTATATTTGTGGAGTTGTTTGGCACCTAAGCGTCGCAATAAAGCTGAAACATCAGCCAGAAGATCTAAGAATTGCGCCGTATGCCTTCAGGTAGCCAGCCTTGTCCGAGAGGTTTGCAGTCTCTGCTGTTTCCACTCATTTTTAGTTTCTGTGGCTGTACCGGAGCGTTGGCTGTGCTGTGCTGCTGGGTTGGTGGCCGGTGTTGTTTGGGAGCACGTTCGCAGAGGAAAGCCTGGCAGAGCCGAGGATGGTGGGAGGCTGCCGAAAAGCCATGAGCACGTGGGCACAAGGGCTTTGGAAATCCCACGAATATTTGAGTTGCTTCCCCTTGCACATGGCGCGCTGTATTTAATCTCATTTAAAGCTGGGAAGGACGCTGCCCATCTATTGCTGCGGGTTTATCGGAAGCTGCAGCATGAATAAACCATGGCCAAGCAGCGGGGGTAAGCCAGAGGAGGTGAGTATGGCTCAGACACTGGATGGTGCCGCAGCCCCGGGCTCCCGAGCGTGCGGCGCGGGGCCGCCAGGGGGCGCCCGCGGGCCGCAGGGACAGCGCCGGGCCTGGCCCCGCCCCCGGCCCCGCCCCCGGCCGTGGCCCCGCCCCCGCTCCGCCCGCGCGGGCCCGCACGTGGCGGCGCGCCCCGCTGAAAAGCCGGCGGCCGTGGCGCGCCCGCACGAGCCGTGCCGCGCCGAGCCCAGCCGGGCCATGCCGGGCTGAACCGAGCCGTGCTGGGCTGAACCGAGCCGTACCGAGCTGTGCTGGGCTGAACCAAGCTGTACCGAGCCGTGCCGGCACCGTGCGCTTGGGGAGAGAGCCGAGCTTGCGTGGTTCCTGCTCTTTTTTCCTTTTTTCTCTTTTTCTTTCCCCTCTTTTTCCCCCTTTTCCTTCCTCGCCCGGAGAATTTCCCCGCCCGGCTCCCCCCCCGCCTTCTCGTCCTCCTTTCCGCCGGGCTCCGCTGCCCGCGCCCCGACGGGCCCCCCCCGCGAGCCCCGGCCGCCCCCCTCCTTGGGGTGCCCCCCGGCCGCCGCCATGGCCAAAGTGGCGGCGGAGAGCGGCGGGGCGGCGGCGGCCGAGGACCTGTCCAAGGTGTCGGACGAGGAGCTGCTCAAGTGGAGCAAGGAGGAGCTGATCCGCAGCCTGCGCCGCGCCGAGGCCGAGAAGATGAGCGCGATGCTGGACCACAGCAACCTCATCCGCGAGGTGAACCGCCGCCTCCAGCTGCACCTGGGCGAGATCCGCGGCCTCAAGGTACCCCCCGGGCCGAGCCGGGCTGAGCCGTGCCCCCGTAGCGGAGCCGGGTTAAGCGGCGTCGCTGGCTGCGTGCGGAGCCGCAGGCATCCCAAAGCCTTTGCTTGGGTTGCACAGCTTGCTGGCGCTGTTTTAGGGTGGCTTACTGAACTCAGAGAGCCGGCCGTGTCCAGGATGTGGGGCACACAGGTGGTGGGAAACCCAGGGGCTTGGCTGGGGGGGACAAGAAGCAGTCCCCGGTTTGCAGGGTGAGGACATCTGATGGTAACGCATCTCCGATCATGCCACCCTCAGTGGCATCTTCTGCGGGCTGTGCTGAGAGGCAGACCAAGTCTGTAACGATTTAGCCTGCTTGATTTAACTCTCTGCTTGAGCGAGGATCGTGGTCCCTAATGTTTCCTTCTCTGCTTCCCATGGCTGGAGAGAGAGTGTGACTGCTGACAGGTAATTACCCTGCTGTAGCACGTACAGGTGCATTACACACCCAGAGAGTTAGCTGAAGGCAGGCATGACTGCAAACACCTTCTGTCTTGCTGCTTTGAGAAATGAGATGGTTTTCAGAAATTCCTTTGAGGTGAAGTTGGAGGGAAGGGGAGAAGACCCAGAGGCAGTGGGGGCTTTTGCATTTTTATGTGAGAGTATCTTGATCTGCAGAGTGGCTGTACAGAGACAAGTAAATTATGGAGAAAGCATCCTCGATAGTAGCATGACGTCAGATAAATAGCATGTGGGGGAAGACTGTTCCTGTCTCCCAGGTTTTCCCCTTCCGCAAAGTGCGAGGGAGTCTGTGTGAGTCCCCGCTGCCTACTGAGAATACGTGGTGTCTGGGGGTGAGACCTGTCAGTGACAGCAAGTCGGTAAAAACAGATCTCATGTTTTAAAAGCAAGTTAAATGCAACAACGGTGTCTTTCTCCCAGCTCTGTGTGAAGGTGTTGTGCCGTCGTATGGATTTATTTATCTGCTGGATAAATAACAGGACGCACCAAGATGTGTAGGAAGGAGTGACAAATTCCTCTCTCCATGCTCAACTTCCTAAGTGGTGTTTAACTTCCTCCATTTGTTCAGCTGCCTCAGCTGGAACTTCTGAAAGGAATTTGGGAAAACAAGGCTTTAAGCCCTCCTTTGTCCCATGTGAAAGACTGGGGCTGTGAGGAGCGGTGACCAGCGATGCCTGCTCTCAGTGCCCCCTTCTTCTGCCTGCTGAATCGAGGGTTTCCACACAAACTCTTCTATTCTACCACGGGATCACTTTAAGTACTTCTCTCCAGCATGGATTTGCTGAGGCTACCTTGTAGCCTCGTTGAGATTTCTCCTTTGTTGAATCTGGGTTTAAATCATTCAAATTCCAAGTTGTTCTGAGAGGGTCAAATTCACACGCATCTGGTGGTGCTGCAGAAGCTTCATTTTCTGAAGAAACTGTGCTAAAGTGGGCTTTTCAGAAGGCTAGATTTTTGACCGTGGTGGCTAGTCTCTACTTGTAATATTGTACATAAGGAGGGATGAACGTGTAGATGAGAGAAAAATAAATATGGTCACAAGCCAGTTTCCTAGAACTAGGAACGTGAAATAGTGAAAATATTTTCTTTGGCATGTTATTCTGCTTATAGTAATAGCTTGAACGTTTTTGCTTCAGATGGATCCTCGCTTAGAGAAGGGTGTGGAATCACGCTCTTTGTTTTATTAGCAGTGAAAAATCTGTTAAAGCAGATGAGTTATTTCAGAGTGGTTGAAGCGAGGCTGGTAAAGTGGTGATTGACAAGGTTCTCTTACGGAAATCTGAAGTGAAATCAAACAAAACCCAAATATCTTAAATCTCTAAAACGCTTTTTAATGTGAATATGCTTTAGGGAGTAGGGACTGTAAATGTTAATAATCGAGATTACAATTTCTGATGTACTTTACGGTCTTACTCAGCAGTAACTTGCATGTGAATATTTCTCAAGGGAATGAGATCCTCATGAGAGAGCTTATGATCATTGCCCAATTTGGGACCTAAATTATTCTGATATTTAGGATGAACATGAATTAAGCACACACAAATTTTATGCTGTATCAGAAGTTAGTCTTTGAATCCATCAGGGTTAGCTCCATGCTATATTCACTTTTTTACTGGGCAGCAGCTTTGTTTGAAGCATGATGTTATATGCCAGATCTACGCAATTATTTATGCCTTGCTTGAGTGCTTAGATGTTGGGCTTATGGCACTGGCTTGTATAATATGATGGTATAACAGTGATTCTTTTGGACGCTTCCCTGTCATGAGTCTCTTTCTTTTAAAGGATATCAATCAGAAGCTGCAGGAAGATAACCAAGAACTGAGAGACCTTTGCTGCTTTCTGGATGATGACAGGCAGAAAGGCAAGAAGGTGTCCCGTGAGTGGCAGAGACTGGGCAGATACAGCGCGAGCGTTATGCACAAAGAGGTTGCCTTATACTTACAGAAGCTGAAGGAATTGGAGGTGAGACAAGAAGAAGTGGTTAAGGAGAACCTGGAGCTGAAAGAGCTGTGCGTGTTGCTGGATGAGGAGAAGGGCGGTGGGGCAGGCAGCCGGAGCTCTATTGACAGCCAAATCAGCCTGTGCCAGTTAACTGCAACCAGCGCTTACATACGAGATGTCGGTGACGGGAGCAGCACTTCTAGCACGGGAAGCACAGACAGCCCAGATCATCATAAACATCATCCAAGTACTAGTCCAGAACATCTCCAAAAAGCTCGGGGTGAGGGAAGCCCTGAGCATCAGAAGCACAGGAGTATCAGCCCCGAGCACCTCCAGAAGCCGAGGGGTTCTGGCAGTCCTGATCATCACCTGAAAGGACCGAGTCCAGAGCATCACAAAACCATTGTCAAAGCACCTGAGCAACAAAAGCACAGCAGTAGCAGTCCAGAAACTCTCCCAAAGCACGTTTTGAGTAGTAGCCCTGAACACTTTCAAAAGCAGAGGCCTGGTAGCAGCCCTGAGCATCAAAAGCACAGCAGTAGCAGCCCAGATCATCTTCAAAAGCACACGCCGAGTGGAAGTACAGAACATCTCCACAAAGTGAGGGGTACGAGCCCTGAGCATCTCAAACAACACTATGGAGGGAGCCCGGAGCATCTCAAACATCTCAGCGGAGGCAGCAGAGAAGGTACCCTCAGGAGACAAGTAACGGATGACCTCTCCCCTCACCACAGAAGTATATACAACGGAATGAATGGTGGGTCGATAAACTTAGGGAAAATGTGCTCTGAAAACTATTAAGGCAGTTTCTATGGTATTTCAGATGTTAATGGAAAAGGAATATGCATTTTTTTAATGTGGAATGAAAGGCAACAAGTCTGGTGTTAGCATTATTCCTGTAGCAAGTGAATTAATCAGTGTACCTGTTTGCCTGTCCAGTAGCTGTTGGGTGGATTTAAAAAATGGAGAAGTGGATCTTGAGTGTTCGTCTATAAGGTACAGAGAAACAGCTCGTGGCCTTGAGCCTGCTCTGTGGTTGGTAGGTGTCAACTGCCTGTCCCTAGGCAGATCTATGTTTAACATTGGTTAGAGGGGAGATGCTCATGTTTCTTGTCTTGCCTATGTTTGAGTCGGCGGAGTGGAGGTGAATGTCTCATGTTTCACTTTCACCCCAACCTAGTTTCTCTGAGGCTTTCAAGATTGTAAAAATTCCTGTTTGTTGGTGAAAGGATTCTTACATCTTTTTTTCATAAACTTTGGAAAGCACCCAGATGAAGAGTGAGGCTCAGTATAAATGAATCTTGATACCTTCTGCAGCTTTGCAAAGCCCCAACTTTCCGTGTGTTTAATTATAACACATTAAAAAATGAAGGAGGATCTTAGGGTGCTTTATGTGTGTGATGGTGTTATTGCTGCACTTCAGAAAAATGCCCGACAAACAGGCCAGCTTCTAAGAGCTGTGTATCCTCAGTGATTGCAATTAACCACTTAGATTTGAATTGTGGCCATCTTAAATTTCAGTGTTTTGAAAGCCTGGCAGTTATGACACTATTGAAAGGAATGAAATACAGCAAATGAAATGATAACGAAGTTCAAACATCTTACTGTGCTGCTGGAATAACTTCTTGTAGATTTAGCAGAAGTTCTATAGCCTGCTCCTTCTTTTTCCATGTGCTTTGAGATGTTTTCATAAAGGCAATTACCATCTTGTATACGTGAAAACCTGTTTCTCAGACCTTTACAGAAGATCTGAAGGCAAGCTCTGAAGTGAGGATTTTGCCTTAGTAAATTGTCTTGGATGGAGTTCACGTGTTTACATTTCATAAGCAGCTGCAAGAAGTTGTGTTGACATCGGTGGAACCGAGCACTTGTTGGATCTGCCTGGGAGATGGAGTGAGCCCTGTGCCGGGTGCTGTCCTCACCATTTATCATGTTGCTCTCTTACATCTGTCCGTTTTATCTGTGGTGATTATCTTAACTTACAGAATGCCTTCAGTTAACCTGCTGTGTAGGGACAAACCCAGGTTCCTAGTAGTGAAATGGATATATTTCACAGGGCTGACAAACCCCCATGTGGTAAGTGTTAGACTTCTCATGCACTTCTAAAACGTTTTAAAACGATTAATAAGAGTGCTTGACAACTTTGTGAAGATGTGTAACATGTACCTTTTAAAAGCTGGTCTTGTAAAACTTCCCTTAAATACCATACTTCCTTCAGTTCTTTCTGTTTAAAATGAGTAAATTGACCTGACTGTGAGAAGGGTGAAGTATGGAACCAGAAAGATGGCTTCGAAATCACACTTGCTGATAACGTAGAAAGGTGATGTAAAGTTTTAAGTATTTATTTTTAAAATTCAGTCACAGACAAAGGTATGTTTTTCTCTGCTCCCAGCATGGTGGGCTCTCTGATGGGTTGTTTTTTTTGGTCCAAATAGTCTTGCTGAGAACGCAGCCATGTTATTACCAGTGAGAGCAGTTGTTACTTTAAGCATGAGATGACTGGCGTCCTTTGTGCAGAGTATTTCATTGATGTACAACTTGGACTCAAGCCACAAGGAGCTGGAGATGGCAGCTGCTGATTTGGGAGTCTGTTTATTGACTTTAATCAGAGTTTTGCCTGTCCTGCTCTCAATATAATCATTTTTGCAGAGGACTTGGCTCACCAGTGAGTTGTCAAACGTCTCTTCTTTCATAACTTGATGCAGGCACGGGATAGATGTTAGCTGTGAGGTTTCCTTCTGGCACTGGTCTGACCTTGGACTCCAGTTTGGTTGGTGGTGGAAACTGACAGCTCTGCTGTGAGGAACCAGCCTTAAACTTCGGGAAAATAAAATACTTGGTCCTCACAGCTGGGCTGACTGCTGGGGTTGGGGGTTTTATTTCTGTCAGACACTGTGAATGCAGGGAAGAACAGTTAACATGAACATGGTAAAAATACTGGCGGTCCTTGCTTGTTCTTGTTGGGAAAGCAATGCGTATATCTTGATTTACACACTTCTTGTGTAGCTGTATGCATGAACCTGCTGCTTGATTATAGGTGGGGAGCTGTGCATTGAGCTTTTTTTTTTTTTTTTTGGCATCTGCTGTGAGGAACTTAGGAAAATACAGCTTGGAAGTCCTGCTGAGAAATGTAAAGGGATGCTATTCTTGATTCTTACCCCAAAATCATGCAGTAAGTAAACTGTCATGTTGGTGAAGCCTAGTTCATTGTAAAGCTTGGAGCGTAGCAAGCTAGGAGGCATCTGCACGCCTGTGTGGTTGTTTTGCAGGGCAAATAGTACTTGTGCTCTGACATCTGTCTGAGCCGCAAGGGTGAAGTGCTTGTGATCCTAATGATGACTAGCAAAGACTAAAATCTTCTGACTTAAGTGTATAAAATGATGTGATCAGAACTTAACAAACTCAGTAGAGGGCTGGCTGGTCTCCATTGGTCTTAACTTGACTCCAAATCACGTTTGAGAGGGGAAGGTGTTCCTCTGCACATCAAACCTCATTCTTAAAAGTACTATGCTGCCTACCTGAAATTGCTGTCCCTAATTAGAAAGCATGCATGCTAACAGCCTAGCTACTTCTGTTGGAACGAGGGCTCCCATACATTGCTAACAGTTCCTCTTTGCCCTAAATTCTGTCTTGTTAGCACCTGTGTGACCATGGGGAACCAATGTTTGTGGTGTGTGATGTGTGGTTGTCTGTACCAGAACCTCATGTGTAAACACAGGGAATGGAGTTAGAATCATTGCAGGCTGTGGTCAAACTCTCAGGCTAAATTCATTTCAATGTCATATTACAGTGGCTTCAGAAATAGGATGCGCAGCTAAAGTCTGCTTTGCAGGGTATGGTATATGCAGCAGTCATTCTGGCCTCATGAGTATTTCAGGCTGTCATGAGCTACAACAAGAAGGTACAGCAGGCTGGAAGCTCTCTTTCGTCCTTAGGAGCAGCTGAAGGAATAAAGGATGAGGTGATAACATTTTCTTTCGTAATTTTCTTCATTTTCTATTCTCAAAGGTTTGCTCTTGTCATCTTCCCTTGTATGACAGTTCACTTTTCATTGATAAGATTTATAAAGCTTTAAAAAAGGAAAAAAAAAAAAAAGATAACTTAGTACAGTATTTGACACATTCTTCTGAAACACGTATCCTCAACTTTTGGAGTGACAGCAAATGGGGTCTGAAAGCTAAGTTTGGCTTGATGGTTGCTAACAGAAAACACGTGTATTTTTCCTTTTTTTCTTTTTTTGAAGGCTCCACCCACATCAAGCATGATCACTGTCTTGCTGTGGTTGCTCAAGTGTTCTGGCTAATGAGCACAGAGGTATTTGGGATAGAAAGGCGGCTGAAATTAGAAGAGAAAATACCAGTGGTAACAATATTTTATAGAGAGCATTTATGCACCAGAAGAATAGATGACAGTCTGTAACTCTGACACAAATACGTGGGGTGTAAGTGCCTCTGTATAAATTAACGTGCTTTCAGCATTTGCAATCTAAGTGGTGTTTTTTATTCCAAGCAATTTATTGTAAACTTTCTATTTTAAGCAGTCCTTTGTTTTACCCTGGGCTTTGATTTTTATGTGAAAGGAAAATATCAGAAGGCTTTCATACGTGCTTTTTGCTTCCTGCTGAGGTTATTAATGAAGAGCAGTAAAACTGCTGACTAACACCGCCCGTACCGCGGGAGGTGTGAGGGCTGAGAGAACAGATGCAGCAGCACCTCTGGAGCAAGAGTATTTGTAAGTTAAACTTGGCTTCGATCTTGAACAATTCCTGCTATAAATGTGCTTCTTAGGAGGAAAATAAAATCAGAAAACACTTTTATTTTGCTGCGCCGAGTACAAAGAGGGAACTGCAGTATGGCTGCAGCGAGAGAAAACTTGTACTTAATGTTACTGAATTCACTGATACCCTCTCAGTGGAAATCGCTCACATCCTGCTGGCCAACAGTGAAATGATGTCATTCTGCGTAGCTTCGCTCACGTTATTTTTCTTACAGTTGAAATGGAAGTAATTTGCCTGTCGTGAAGGCAGTGCACACAACACTGTGTGTAACTCGGGCTTTCCCGATGGTACCCACTACTGCACATCTGCCACGGGAGGCCTGATACAGCACTGCTCACTCCTGAGAGCAATCAGTTGTGGAAGCCAAGGCTCCAGGATGGATCAAACTTTTTGCTTGTCAGTGTGAATTTATCCACTGTTTATTTCAGACATTTGTTATTTTAATTGTAGAGCTCTGAAACTTTTATGTCAATGGGAGTCTCAGTTGAATTCCATAGGTTTTGCATCAGACTTGTAAATCAGTTTTAGTGGTCACGCACTGGAAGAGAACTGGGACGTGCTATGTGAACGTGTATGTGATTAGAACATGCTGGGTTTATTACCAGGCTCACTTTTTTTGTGGAGTAATTGGTCAGGCTGAAAAAGTGGCTTATCATACCAAAATGATGAACCTCCTAGAAACTCACGTGGGGCTTGTGGGAACAGTTTACACTTACATATCCTTAATTACACCCAAACTGGTTTTGTCAGTGAAGTTATTTTACTGTGTGGTGAATCATCCTTCCGGCAAAAGTACTGATACCTTAATAAGAAGACTGAAGCCCCTTTGTAAAGAAACTTGTCTTGTTTCAAGCAGTTGTGTGGATGTTCCAGCACTCTGATTGCTGGGAGGTTTGGGGCATTCAGACTAGGGCTGAGGTTTGTTTCTGCCGCTGTCTGATGCCGTGGTGCAGTGGTATCACACGTTATGGTGGATGTGTAGCAAGGATTCAGCAGAACAGCTGAACCCCACCCCTTACGGGGCTAAAAGTAAACCACAGCCACGTGTGGTAAGTAGCACTGTCTGCGAAGTCACCACGTGGAGATTTTATACTTCCATCCTTTTCCTCCTAGGTGGCATGTTGTGCTACACCATGCTGGTTTTGCAGTAAGGACTTGAGGCTAATTCAGCCCGTCCTTGGAGGCAGTGACCCTTTCACTACAAGTACCCGAGCAGGCAGGAGGTTCCTACATGGGGTATGCTGTCCTTAAGCCACCACCAGCACACCACGTGCCTTTTAGGACAGGGTCTGTGCTAGCCCGCGACGGCTGCCTGTGTGATAAGGGAGGTGTGAACTGACAAGCTTACAGCTGCTGCCAGAGGGCCAGGTACTTGTTCCCTGCTTGTTGTGCCATGCTGTAGGGACAGAAGCCCGGGGGCAGCCCTGCCAGCAGCCCTCCCTTCAGACCTTCGAGCCATGCTCGCTGCTGGCATTAGGCAGTGAAAAAGGGAGGTCAGTGGCTCTGCCGCCTGGCTCCAAGTCTGCTGGAACCTCTCTGACGCCTGGACAAGGACCTCCAGAGGTGAAAGGCTAACAGCAGATCGTGGCCACTACTGACAGTGTCTTGACAAGCACTCTGCAGGGCAGCCCTTGGCATCCTGACTCTGTTAGTGTTACACCTGGGATGTATTGGTTTTTCAGTTTATTCAACATATGTTTTTGAAATTAACTTATTTACTGAGTGGTGAGTAGGAGCTTGTTTCAGCACGTACTGAAAAAATAAAGCTTATTTTCATCCTGTTTGGTCAAGATGCAAGACAGAATCATCAAGAGCTTGAAGGGCAGTTAGTGTTGTCTTCTGAAATAGGTGGGCAGATCTTATTTATTTTTTGTGCTAGAATGGAGAGTTCTCAAATCAAAGCCTTGTCTGAGTCCTTGCTGGGAGAGAGTACCTTTAACTGCAGGACAGGACCTTATGTGACATTGTCTTGTGCACAGCTTCCTGAGTTACTGTGTTTTGATTTTATTGTATATATTAGAAATATTACAGTGATTAAATTACCAGAGACAGAGAATTTGACAATTCTAATGCAGAGTTAGAATATTATAATAATAATTCTTGGTAAGTGTTGCTTGTTCTAGTACTTGAGCCTTGTAGGATATACCGTGTGCCTTTATTAAAAGGTGTCCTGTTATTTTTTCTGTTCCATCTATTAATGGAATGTTTCTTCTTGAGATTAAACAAAAAATAATATTAGGAAGTTAATAATGGAGAATTTCTGCAGGTTGTGTAGGGACTGGAGCTGGTTGGGTTAATAACTAGGGAAGAGCACAGCAGTCAGTGTAGCATGGGGTTAAAATTTGATACCATCATTCACACACGAAGTGCATAGACAGTGACAGGTGTTGCAGGACAGGGAGGCATTCCCAATTACAGGGTATTTGATGAAGTATAATAAAGCTTTGTGTACATAAGAAATGTCGCTAGCAATGAAAGTTCATTGGTTTATGAGCTAGTAAGTCATGTCTTAATTAATAAACTGAAGCATAGCTTGTCTTAGGTCTTATTGTCATACACTGATGTATAGTTACTGAGAGAACATTGAGAATTATCTTCAAGTAATGATCTTGATATAAACCTTGTCTGCATGTTCCTCTTGAATAGTTAACGAGTGGGCTCTATTCGGAGATTCAGCTAGGGCTGAAACACCAAGCTTTGCTTCTTAATGCAGAAAGAAGTAAAAAAAAAAAAAAGCCACGCTGGTGAAAGGTCTCCAGCTGAATTATGCGATGTTTGTGGGGTGATTGGCTTTCCCACAACCTCACACTTGAAGGTGTAGAAGAGCCCACTCTAAGTGTTGATGTTCTTGTCTGTCTGAAGATAACTGTGCTATTAAGCCTTAGTAAAGAAAAACTGATAGAGCACTGTGCTGTGGAATTTGGAAGAGTGCTTTAAGAGGATACTCAATTGTAACTAAACTCTTAAGCCACGCTGGCAGACTAGCCAGGCTGTCGCTGCTGTGAAATGATGCAGAGCACAACGGCAGTCAGGGCCCTGAGCATTATCAGGTGTTCCTTTGGGTAACACAAAATGAAAGATAACATGTGAAAACACAGAAATTGCTGGTGTTTGGGAGAAGAGATCTAATTTATCTGATTTAAGGCAAATGTAAGCTTCTAAGTAATAGGAACTGAGAAGGAGCTTTACTCTGGCATTTTGTTCCATTGCTGTTAATGGCAAGCTTTTTGGTTTGCCTTCATCTAAAACAGCCAGTCCTGATTCCTGATGGAGGAAACAGGAGGCTAAAATGCTGATTGCATCAGTGGTCTGATCCGGTGTAGCAATTTCTAGTTTTTGTTAGATGGTTCTTCTGGTTGTTGCTCTTTTATATGAGGATGCATTTTTTTCCCCATACTCTTATTCTCTATCTGTGACTTGTGATATTCATCAAGGACTTCACAGTTTGGTCTTCGCCTTTATTGCAAAACTCAATGTGAAGGGTTTTAGTAACGTTCTTTGTGTACATGAATTAAGGATTTTCATTAACGCAGGGAATTCACAGTCAAGAAATCTAAAAGCATATTTAAATAAAGAAAAACGCACCCTTCTCTCTTTCCATGCTTTTGATTTTTTTTTCCAAGTTCTCTTGAAATCAAATTGCTTGTTCTGGGATTTTCCAACAGTATCACAACAGAAAGATACCAAAGAAAATGAGAAAATGGAAGGGATAGCCTGGAGGAGGCCTTGGACTAAAAGACATAGGTACACTAGTAGTAACAGCAAGTTGGTTCTGAGGGAAGTAATTATACAAGTTTAAGGTGGGGGGGAGGATATATACTAAAGGCAATCAAGCAAACAACCCCCCCGCCCATACCATAATGGTAGCGGTCTATGCACATTTAATATTTTTGTAGGTTTTTTTAGTGCTTCAAATTCTGCAAATAACACAGAGCCAGGATCATGATTTGAGATTTGCCCCAAGCATTTGGTGATGCACAGCATGAAAATGTTTGCAGATTTATTGATTGCGAGTGGGAAAGCTGGTATCTTGAGGTAGGTTGTCCTAAGAGATGAACAGTTACATAAAGCTTGTGAATAACAAGCAGTCTTAGTTCAACTTGTCAGCTCTTCTGTAAAACTTGGGGCTTCTTTGCATTCTCTCTGCATCCTTGGTGAGAGGAGGGCACTAGCAGTTTTGCACTTGTATGCTTTAGCAAGTTAAATGTTTCTTTGACCTTTTATTTTTCACTTTGCTGTGAATTAGTACAGATAGGCCAGGTTACATAGGGGAAAAACGGTTACAAGATTTATAGTATTGTTTTGAAGAAGTCCGTATCATTATTTAAGTGGTTATTCAGACTAATCAAATACAACAGTGTTCAAGCCCTGTCACGAATAACAGATGTATTACATCCAGGAGATCACAGTGAGCCATGTGGTAAGCAACACTACTGAACTTTTGTTTTTTTGGTACCTTCTCAAGGTTAGCCAAATTATTCCAGGGCCTTTATGCCTGTTATATCAAGCAGATATCCAAAAAAACCTTATTTGATTAGCAGTGAGACATTTCTTTCAAATGTTTGGCCTCAAAGGTCACTATATTTATTTCACTGCATCTCTTTTATCTTCATGTGAGTGGTAAAAATGTGCATTGATCAACACTTTCTGTAGGCTTTTGGAACATGTATTTGTAACTGGGATTTGAAGGGGGGGGAAAAAAACAACACATGCTTTTGACAAAGGGTACAGGTCTGATTCATCACTGTGTAGCGTACTCCTATATGAAGTTCAGATAAGCCTGGAGAAAAGCATTGATTGGTGACCCACATCCCCTCTTGGCTGCTGAGTCCAATTTTGTTTTACAGTGGATGAATCCTAATGATGTTAAAAATCCATCTTACGATTTTTGTGGTTAGAAAACGTTACTGATGACATTAAGGTGGGTCTCTAAAAGTACTGTTTGATTGTGAGGAAGAAAAAAACGCTTCACTGAAGGCAGTTGAATGCATCGAGTGCGAGCATATGAATGATGTGAAGCAGAACCTGAAAATTGGCTCAGACCCAAGTATTTCGCACTTCAATCCTTGTTGTGCACAGGACTTGTACTGAGATTGGATGCCCAGACCAAAGCAAGATGCCTAAATACCCGCGTCCCTGCAGTGCCCTGAACGAAGTCCCTTACCTCTTTTATTGTAGTTCATCTTGCTTCCTTGTGGCTGTTTAAAAGATTTTTGTAACTTTAAGTTAACTTTGAATTTTAGGCTTTTGCAGTATCATTAAATCCATAAAGAAAACGGATTTAATGCAAACAAAAGCAAAGCATTCCAACAACATTTTTTTTCATAACCAGATCTCCAGCCACCAAGACCAAAGGCTCTGCAGTCCTAAGTAAACAGCAGAAGATACCAGAATCAATGTCTCCTCCAGGTACAGGTGCTAAGATCTCTTTGATTTATTCCTTGTTGTTGGAACTTGGCACGTGATCTACGTTCCAATCAATAATGCTAAATCCTACATGTTGACTGCTTGCTACCATAGCACATGAATATTTTTGGAAAGTCGGGAGGACAAAAAGCATCTGGACTGTATTTAAAATGAATCCTAATTTCAGGAGTCAGGCATTGCTATTTGCATATTTTACTTCCTTTATAGAAATAATAAAATGGAAAGATTGCTTGTCTCTTAGAGTGTACTGAAAAGTTGAACTCGAGCTGATAAAAATGAATTGGTGGATTGCCTGACAGCATGGAACTGACTGGTCAGGCTATTTCGGAAGCATGGCTCTGAGTTCTGTCCTCGCCAGCAACTCCATCATCCTGGTTTTGATAAGAACGAGTTGGATATTTCTAACTCTTTGCATTGATCACACTACTGCAGTTATATGCAGCTGTAGACTCAAGGAGTACCGAGAAGATACTTGGGGAAGTCTAAACAGAGATGTACCTCAAAAGGACTTGCCTTACCCTTTTTCCTTATTACTCTACAGCCACCTGAATTAAACAGTTCATTGTACTTAAAAGACAAGTCAATGCTTATCAGCTGCCACCTGGGAATGTGTGCTGTAGGCACTGAAGCCAGGAGTCAGTTTCCTGGGCAACATATTTTATTCCAGCTCTGTTGCCTGGTGGTGCTTTTTATTTTAACACTTTTTACCTCTAACAAAATCAAAATAGATGATTCTGATATCTGTTTGAGAAATCAATATTTGAAGGATTAATGAAGGATGTTTGAAAGAGAAACAGCTTTTTTTTTCTTTGAGGGCAAAATAGCTGTTAAATTTGTCAGTGTGAAAAGTTCTGTACTTGTAGTATAGCAGATCTTGGTTCTGTCTGTTCTGCATTTGACGGAGGTGTGCTTAGCAGATGTATTTTTTTCAGTAAACTGATGTTAGGTGTCAATCCTACATGTAATAATCTAACGTGAGGTTTGGGGTATTTTTTTGTCTTTGTTACTGGAGGAACAAGGTGTTGACCAGGTGCAGTCAGGTGACACTTGCTCTCAATTTTATCATTTTTAATCAAGTGCTTTTAATACTCCAAAAGTTTTTGTTAAAACTTAATTAATTTGTTCTTGTAGTGCAGCCCAGAATTGCATCATGATGCATAGGAAGCGGTAGGCTCTTGAAACTCAGGGGAAAAGGCCTGGAATGGGAGATGAAAGTGATTAGTAGATTATTGCTGTCTGGAGCGAGAAGAATTCGGATAATGCTCGTGTTGAGGCTGTCAGGAGAGGCTGTTTCCCAGGGAACCAGGAGCATCTTCATTCCAAGCACTCGAGTCTTGCAGTGCCTGTGTCCTTACCAGCAGTGCAGTACCCGGGTGCCTCGGGGGGTGAGCGGCTGTGCTGCATGGCGCTGCCAGGCGGGGAGTGCCTGGGGTGATGGGCTTGCAGAGAGGAGGTATTGGTTGCCCTGGTCTCACAGGAGCAGGCGAGCAGCTGTCCTTCCGTGTGCCTGTCCTCTGCTCCCTGATCAGCTCCTGACAGCCGCTTCTGGGCTGTGCCCAAAGCCCAAATGGCTTCTGGTCTGTGTCACCCTGCGCTTCCCTCTGCTCCCAAGGGTCTCTGCCGGGGCTTCCATTCTGCACGAGGAGTTTTTCTGATCTACAGCTGCTGGACGGACAGATGTCAGTCTGGGACAACCTGATGGAGAGCAACTGGATCAAATGAGCCAAGTGCAGGCTTTGTGAGAGCCACGGGCCAGCTCTTCCTGGAAATCAGTGGAAGGGGGACCCAGAAGCTTGCTTGTAAGGCACTGAAAGCATCTAAGTCAGCTACCGATGGTCAAGGAGAAGCAGGCCTTTTGTGTGAAATCCTCATATTTAAACTTCCTAATGGTTCTCTTACAGTAATATTGATTATCTTTATTATTCACATGAGAATAATTATTACATGATGTGCAAAAGTGATTATTTTTTAAATGTTGGCTTTTTTGCATGTGTGAAGTTAGAAGAATGCTCGTTATTTGTGGTTCTTCATATAAGCAGCTCGTTCTTCAGGGTTTTCCTTTTTTTTTTTCCTTACTACCTCGGTTCTGCCATTTAGAGGCAGGGCATGTCAGAGTTTTAAAAGTGAATACTTCTTGATAGGGAGGAATTTAATTTGGGGCTAGAGCAAGGTGATGGAAACAAGACATTGGGAAGTGGCGGAAGACAGCTTTAAGCTGACATCTCTCACTGGAGGAATCATGATGTTGAACTCAACTCTTGCTTGAAATGAGAGGAAGGGCTGGAGGTGGCATTTGAGGATGGAGTCACATGGGTTGGGCTGGCTGGAGGGACGCTGCCTGGTGACAGCCCTCCTCCAGGCAGTCGGACTTGGTTTCTGGTCCTCACAAAGGGAACTGGTACAGGCACGATGGTCTCATGGAGCTGAGGCCTCGATACCTGCAAAGAGCTGTGGATGTGCTGTTAACCTGAGTGAGCTCTTACCCCTGTTGGAAGTGCCTGGATGTTATTTGCAACTTACCAGTAGTTCTCCAAACAATTTACCTAGGAAACAAATATTGTGATCTTCACCTTGTGCATGAACAAACAGCGGGCTGCACAAATGGCAAGACTGGATCAATCAGCCACCAGCTGAACCTTAAATCCAGATTTCCTGCGTTTTAGCTACTGATTATTCCATTGCATCGTACCAGTTTTCTGATGGCTTCTGTCTGTCTGTGTTGAGTGTGGCATAAGAACTGGGGCTGAGGTTACTCACATGCCTAGAAAACACCTTGGCGAACAATTAGCTTGATACAAACACTTTCAATGTGTTTCCTTTCAAAATCAAGTTTTAAGGCAACCTGTTTCCTTCCTTCCTGAATTTCATGAATGATGCTAACCAGGCCAGTGGGGATCAAAGCTATTTTTATTTTTTTGTGTGTGTGTAGCAGGCACACATTGTATGATGTGAATGTTCCTCTTGCATTTACAGGGTGTCTGAAGGCTCTCCTTCAACGTAGTGACTTACAATAAATCCAAACTGAGGAAAAATGGAGTGTTGTGATGGCTGTACTAGGGAAATTTTTCTGCCTTTTTTCTTTTGGCATGTTTTTAATGTTGCAGGATAGGTGTGTAGCTGTAGTCATCTTCATGCAGGAAATTAGGATGCTGGTATGAATCTGAGGTGTTATCAGCTGGGGGTTTTAGTCAACTGGTACAATCAAAAGGAATATTGATCTTTCATCAAAATAAAATTGAAAAGGAAAGCTCTTTCACTTAAAAAAAAAAAAAAAAAAAAAAAAAGGAAAGCATGGGGTGAGGGGGAAATATTGTGGCAAGCTGTTCATTGGAGCCTTAGTGTCAATCCCTCGTGTGTCGGGGAAGTGCTAGTGAGATACAGAGCTCCCTGATGGGCCTCAGAGTCCGAACCTCTGCATGACTTGGCAGAGGTGGGAGCGGGGATCTTGGTGAACTAGTGCATTTTGAGACTTTTGGCTGAATGCCCTTTTCTTCCAGTGGACTCTCTTCTAGCAGGTAGATGGCTGCTGCCATCCATCGAGTCCTGCAGCCTGAAACCTTTACCCGAAGTCACGCCTGGGAGCGGCTGGGTTTGAGGCAGGCTGGACGATGTTCTTGCTGTCTGCCAAAAGGTGGAGGCTTCCAGCACAAAGCGACTGTGGCGTGGTCACTTCTAGAAACTGTGGATGGCACCGATTGGAATTCAGTCCAGGATTTTAACACTGCGTCGTGATGCCTGCCGGGTGGGGAACCAGGCTCTGACACTGCACACTGACAGCCTGAACGCTTCCATCCCGCAACAAGCGACAGCAGTGCTACGGGAACGGCCCTTGCCATGAGAGTGGGAAGTTCCTGCAGTTACAGCAGCTTCCTGCCGGCCCAGAATTGAGCTTTTAATGACACTTCTTATGCTGAACTGGGGATGGAGTGCAATTTGATGTTGAAACTTGTCCAGAGATTAAAGGAACACTGGCACTGTTACTATTTTAATCTTACTCGTAAACTAGAGCGAACGTCAGGTTGTGTGTCCTAGGTGTGATTTAGCAACCTGCTAGTCTTTTAATTATCTCCTTCCTAATTAGATTGGTCTGATTATATGGTACTTGAAATAAGTAGTTCTTGGGGCAGTAGCTTGTGGGGAAAAACTTTATTGCTTTTCATTTAACAGGTGCTTTGTCTTTAATGCTGAAATATGGGAACATATGGTGCTTCTTCTGATGTAGCACTTGCCAAAATATCTTTGCTTTAAATTTTTCTTTTTTGCAGAGCCATATAATTTTCTCCTGTGAAAACATTCCTAATGTATTTGTAAAACAAAACAAACAAACAAAAAAAACACAACCAATTATTAAAAAATAAAAAAAGCATGGGCTTATCACATTTTTGTCCTTTTAAACTTTTTACTGGATTAAACTGTGAACCCCTAAATTAAAAAAACAAACCAACAAGGAAAAAAAAAAAGAACAAACTAATTAAAAATATAAGGAGTGTATTAAAAATACAAACAGATAGTTTCTCAAAACTCCCAGATATTTTGAAAGGGTCAACACATCAGGGTGCAATCCTTGTCATTTTACTTTTAGGCTGAACTCGTGGGCTATTGCTGACAGTAAACACAGGATCCTCTAACACTGTGTCCAGCCTATTCACGTGATAACTGATGCATCTTGTGGTTTGCCTTCAGCTGGGTGAGTACACTTTCCCAGTGATGGTGTTTCTTTTGCCTGAGCCAGATGAAGCTTGAGTCATGAGAGTGCATTAAAAAAAATACAAATTAGCAACACATTCATCTACATACCAGGAAGAAAACTGGAAACGTCTCTGAGGTTAAAGACCATGACCTAGTTGAAAAAGTTAGAGGAACGGAAGGACCAGGGAACTTTGTACATTGCTAGGCTGCTATCTAGCATGAGAGAAAATGAGCAGGAGGCTGGAGCCTGTTCAACTTCTTCCTAAAAATTGGGCAGAGATATTTCTTGCATGGAATTACACAGTTCTGGAGCTACTTCTTACATAGTGGTGGGAGAGAAGGGATGCTGCTTGGTGTGGTCCCTGTGAAGGAAAGTAACTTCAGAATGTGGCTACATGGTGAGTATCACCAACGTTACCTGCGATGCCTGGGAATGCTCCAGGGTTGGTCTGGTGCCAGGCTGACCCCGGGGGCCTTGTGCTGCCCCACTGCTTTCTGGCAGCGAGCTTATCCAGGAGCTGACAGCTTGAGCGCACAGAGATGGAGCTGAGCAGACTTTGGAAGACAAACTGCTCGAAAATCTCCTAGCAGTATGGGCAGGCTGGGTGAAGCCAACACGTGAAGCTCTGGTTGGCGCCTGGAATAAATGACTGCGTGTTTTAGGAGCTGGGAAAACATGTCAGGTTCCTTCTGCGCCGCGTTGTAAACGCTGAACCAAGCTCTGTGAAACTCAGAAAACACAATGGAGGGTGAAGGATCTTCAGTCTCCAGGAAAGGAGAGAGCAAGCAGCTCCCTTGGCCATGCCTGGGGAGCATGGGGGCAGAGAGCTCTGTTCCCAGAGGGGTTACAGCTGGAGCAAGTGCACAATTGCTGGAAGCGGAAAGGAAAGAGAAGGACGAACTGAGTGGGATCTCCTTCCCCTCGCTCCTGAAAGCAGGCACTGGGTTCAGAAGCTGATTGCCATCTCTAGGGAAATGCCACTCGTGTTAAGGCCGTCTTGTAGTCGCTCAGAAGAGGTTTTGTAGTTTGTATTTCTGTTTTGTTTTGTGTTGTGAAAAAGAAAGTAGGCAGGTTCAGAGTTCTGCTAAAGAGTGCAGACAGAGACTGCAAAGTGAAGGATTTAAGGAAGGAAAACGTCATAATCCAGTAACCCAAAGTTGGCTCGTGCTGCTGTGGATTTTGATGAGTTTGTGCTGTTTTCAACAGTCTCCCTGCTTTCAGAAAACGGAGATTCAGGGAAGCAGGATTAGATTATAGGGGCAACCAGCACTCCAGTATTTCCAAACTTAAAATTGTAAGAAGTGTTGTAGGTAATGGCTACTTATCTGCCACTGATTGTGGGTGATAAATGAAACAATCAAAGGGTTTTCTTACAGATATGCAGGTTTTTTATGTCAGTTGCAGATATCAAAGTGATATCCCGCCTCCCTTCTTCTGCTGTCAGATGAAAAATAGCTGAATTATAACATCTGACAGCCGTGATGTAGCTGCCGTCGTGGTTGCACTGACCCTGGCTCGCTCTCAGTGGGCGCTCAGGACTTTTACTTCCACGGCATCTCAGAGCTGTCCGGGGCTTTTGGTGTCTTGAGAACTCGATGGTGCCTACCACAGCTCTGCTGTAATGACTGAGACTGAAGAAGTGTGACTGCACCTATTTCAGCAGTCCTAGCAGCAGGTACTGTAGAAATGTGAGTTTCTTTTTATACACCATCTATTCCTCTAGCAAAGCTCTCTGTAATTCCCTGCATATTGGAAGGCAGAAGTCATTTTTGTAGAAGTCAAATTTTGTAAACAGCGGCTGTCCTGACATCTGTGAGAAGTCTGTGTTAGCTGAAGGACTCTGCTACTGGATCTGAGCTTTCTTATTTAAAAAAGGAGACGGCAAAATATGTTTTCTACCCACTTTGAACTAAATTAATCTTAATTTCTGAAAGCCACTACTAGGAGTCCTTTGATTATTGCTGCCAAAAAGGCAATTACAGGAGAGCAAGTAATTGCCTAACATTGATAGAGGAACTAGCACTGTAAAGTGTTTTGTCTGTTACATGGGGCAGACGGTCCCTTGCCTCCTCCCATAAACACAATTTAGACTATCTGCAGGTAAGAATGGAGGTAATGCAATTATTTGGATTCTCAGGTTGGCTGTTTAAGTTCTTCTCTTTATAATTTGTAGCTACAACAATACGTACTCTTAAAAGTTTGTCAGCTCTTTCCCTTTGAAGTGCAAAATTCTCTCTGCCTGCTTTAATCTGGCTGCATTTTACTGAAGACGCAGCCATGAAATTGGACAGATTCAGCAGTATGGCAGAGAGATCGAGTCCAGCAGTCCGTAAGGGTCTAATAAAGATTTCCAGTGGAAGATCCAGATGGCTTTCACTTGTTGTTCTTTCACCATGGTAGAGCTGCTTAAAAGCTTAGTGATGTGCGTGTCAGCGGAATCAGAGCGATCCATCAGGCCAGGAACAATGCATATTGGTCTGAAGTAAAATGTAGCTTAGTAGATGTGTTTGGCTGCAGCCTTTTTAACACGCTGCATCTGCTTTTTCCGTGGGCAGAGCCTTCTATCTCCGGCCCTGCGTCGCGGTCCTTTCTGACCGGCTGTAACCTGATGTGCTGAAGTGCTGCTATTGACCTGCGTAAGCTTTCCTGTGTCTTCCTCCTTGCCAGTACAAAAGCAGCTTTTGCTGACTTGAGGACTCGGTCTTTTAAAGGGCAAAGTATTCTTCATTAAACCTGGCACTGCAAGAAATCGCGGGCTTCAGGGAGCTGAAGCACACCTAAAGTTCAGACTGTGTTGTTAAGTAAACTTTAATTAAATCTGGGCTTAGAAACTATGCTTTGGGCATTTCAAAAGCTTATGTAGGTCAAGCCACAGATAACGTTGACCAGAATCCTCAAAAAGAGGAAAGATCTGGCCTCGTACTTTCTCCCTGCAGCACAGCACAGCGAGGGAGGGTGGCAGTGCCCTCGGAGGCAGCGCTTCGTGCTTTCTGTGCCGTGTGCTTTTGGTGCCTGCAGTATGCTGGGTGAAGCCTAGGAAGAAATAAGATGAACTTCTTTTGCGTGCCGGGAAAAGATTAGTGCGTGTGTCTTCTGTCTCTCTAATACAGTTTGTCAGAGAAACTTGGGATCCTATCCAGACCCGGTGTGACTGTCGTTCAGGCAGCACTGCGCCTGCTCTCCTGAGGGCTGCCTTTCACCCACACCAACGCTGCAGTGTATTGCTGTGAATCTGCAAGTGGCTAAAGGGCTGAGACTGAAATGCTTGCTTACCCTTGATCTACCTTTGATAGTGGGTGGGGTATTTTTTGGAGCAAGATGGGGATATAGGAATTCCTCCTGGTTCCTCTTGTTAGTCCTTGTCTAGCAGCCACTTAAATGACAGAGTGCTGTCTGATTAACGTTTGGTCTTCATTTGTGGCAGCATGAAGTCCCTGTGTGTGCCTGTGCCTTAGCACTTCGAAACAAACAAAAAAAACCCCTGTTAACTGACTGAGGGAAGAAACTGACGGTTCGTTTTCTGTGTACCCTTACATGGCAATATTTATTAACTTAGGGGACCACTTGCTTCAATTTAAATCAAGTTGAAAATGTTCACTCAGCTGTGTAAATATAATAGATACACAGATGGATAGTTGTATCAGATTAATTAAAGTAAAAGCAATGGATTAATTTTCAGTTAGAGACTGCTGTGCATTGCTCGATAGTTGTTGAATTAGATGTTACGTAGATGCGAGGCCCCATGTAACGTGTAAAAATGCCATAGGCTCACTATTTTAAACTTCTGCGGAGGGATCTTGATGTGCTTGCTGCTGATCAAATCTCCAGGGCACCATGTGGACCTGCTTTCATAGGAAAACGAGCAGGTGAAGGCAATATCCACCCCGCACCCTCTTCCTTCCATGCAGCGTGTATGCTCTCGTGCAAACCTCCAGGTGGGATGTGAGCTACTTCTTCAGGAAATTCTGTGTTTCCAAGGGGAAGGTCAAGCACAAGCATGTTAACACATAGATTATATTGTAGCTGTTCAAATATACAGGCTGGGAGTCAACAAGGAGAAGAGAAAGTAGGATTAACGCAAGACTGTTGCCAGTCTATTGCTATACTGAGGGCAGGAAATTAGGGCTGCTCTGGGCAAAAAATTAATGGTATGAACCTCTGTGAGACATTCTTGCTGTATGCCAGCAATAACTGTACGTGTGTAGCGCTCGAGCTGTTATGTTGTGAGCTGACTACATTGCTGGAGACTGGAATGATGATTTGCCTGTTTCCTTTTGCCATTGCTTTGGTGACAGCAAAAGGCCAGCAGTGTTTGCTTGCGTGGGAGAAGATGGCACATGCATAAGAGCACTTCTTGAGGAAATGCAGATTTTTCTCAGTATGTTAAAATATTAAAGGTCACAGTGTGGATGGGATTTTGGCCGTGTGGTGTGGAGCTTTCTCCTCTTACACCAAGGAGTTGTACGAATTGTTTCACTGCTGTTCAGGAAACTAGAACTAGGTAGGGAAATGTGGTGGTGATGGTTGCTGTTGAAGGTGTGGAGAGTGGGATGTACAGGATTGTGCAGCCTTCAGATGGGGTTCTGCTGTGCTGCAGCTATTTTTGTCCCTTCAGATGAGGTTAAAGGCAGTGCAGACTCCCATTGACTCCTGTTTCTGCACAGCTGACCTGTGAATAGACATGAAGAAAGCCAAATGCACTTCAACGAGGCAGCACAGGGTAAGAGGAAAAGCGATCAACATCTTGCAGTAGATGAAAAGCCTTGTAACTCCATATAGATGAAACCAAGCATTTCTAAATTTATCAGAGGCTTTTCTGTTTAAAGCTTGGTTTTTCCTAATACATCAGACTATAAAAGCCAAGTGATTTGCCTGTTTTCCCCAGCCACGTGTCATACTTGAATATTCAACTTTTTGCCTAAAACTTTGCTTCCCACAGTAATTAAAGTATGACAAATCCATGTGTGTGTAATGAAGGAAACAGCTGGGGTTGGAATAAGAGCTGAGCACAGCTAGGAACACGTAATGCATCCTTTAGAACACAATCAGGGGATTCCTCAAGAAAAGAATGGCCAGGAAACCATGGGGAGGAGGGACAGGGGGATTTGGAAAATGCTGAAATTGCTTTTATTTCATTTTTGGTAGGAAGGAGAAAGGGATTTGAATGAAAATTGATTGTACACAGTTTGATCCTCTTGTAGAAATACTGCTACTGATTTCTAGAGGAAGAGGATGTAGTTGCGCTGTATGCCTACGATTCAGTTCTTTTCCATTGGCATAGTCTCTCAGACTTTTTTTTTTTGTTTTGTTTTTTTAAGACCACCACAGAAACCAAGCAACCAAAAAGACCCCACAGCAAACTTGGTGCTTAGGGACATGGTTTAGCAGGTGATGCTGGTAGCAGGGTGATGGATGGACCAGATGACCACGAAGGTCTTTTCCAACCCTCATGATTCTATGAAAGAAGCAAACAACATCTGGCCTGAAATTAAATGAGATGAAATTAACTTTTCCTTCCTTAATATGATTGCTCTGCCAAAGCCAGGAGGGCTCAGGGGAGATTTGCCTTGAACTGTAGTCCTCAGACCTACCTCAGCTTTGCTGAGAAGTTCTGTAGTTGGAAAGGTTTGGTCATTTTCTAAAAATCCAGTAGATCCATGAAGTTGCAATTTTCTGATTTATTTTGAGCTCCGAGGAATATAATGTGAAAACCTATTCAGGTTCTACTAGCTGGCCAGAGCCTGCAGTCAGTTCAATAAAAGGCACAGCTAAATTTACCATGATGAAGTGCTGCTTCATGCATGAAATAGATGCCGTGGTCTGGTGCTGTTGATTTGATGATTTATTACCTTTAAAACCGCAGAAACAACACACAGAATTCGTTTTTGATGGATTATTCGTGTTATCACCTGTTTGTACCCCTTGGAATCTCTTATACAATTGATAAACATTTAAAAATAAATCCCTCAAAAACAGAGATTTAAAAGTTGTAAAAGTTTTAAATAAGTTTTAAAGTTTTTAAAGCCATCCTCTCTCGCAGACTGACAGCCGTGCAGTGGATGTTGGCTCTCTGGAGGGCAAATGCCCCGTGGCATGGGGCTGAGGGGTTTCTGCTGCTGTCCAAGAGACATGGGGTTGACTCTGGCACTGTGGGGATTTGAGAATAACTGTGCTGTTTACTTAGTGGGCTCCTTAATCGATGTAAATGTGTACAGCCAGTCTGTACTGGAAATCTCACTCGGGTAATCTTGAATATGCAAAACGAGCTGACGATGTGCATCGCATCCTGTAGGTGACCAAAGCACATTGACCTTGGCAGGGGAAGGAGCAGCTCAGCAGCAGCAGGCGTTGCATTTGCAGGTGTGTACTGATGGGAGCATCGGTGTCAACAGGGTTTGGAAATCCATGGAGTTAGGCAGCGCAGAGTAAAGGCTTTGGCAGTCTTGCTAGCACCTGTGTGTTGGACTTAAGTGACAATTTTCAGGTGCTTAGTGGCTTTGGTCCTTACCCGACATACAGCTGGTGAGGCAGTGGCTTTGCTGTGGCCAGAGGTTGTTAAGTAATCGTGCTGCACACAGGCTCTTGTGCAGCTCCAGGGTGGCAGAAGGGCTCAGCGCTGCCTTAGCGAACAAAACCAGAGGCTCAGTGTATTTCTTTCTTTATTTTTAAATAAAAGCCAGAGTTTGCAAGCAAGGCTCTTCTCATTGTTTGTAGGATGAGCAGGGTCAGTCTGGGTTATTACCTGGATTTTTAGCCTTTGGAAAGAGCACAGTGTTGTTTCTTTTTATAAAGGAAGTGATTGGAAAAAACATCTTTTGAGTCAGTCATAAATACTGTCAGGGACAAGGCTGAAATATTAAGCTGAGATTCTTTCTACCTGGTTTTGAAGTCCTGAACACCAAGAAAATCAGAGTTTTTCCAAGGTTCTTCGCAATGTGAAGAGAAACCCTGCTCTTCTCATCACAGCACCTATTTAGTCTCTTGGTCACAAACATCTCTTATCTCATCTTCTTGCCCCTGTTTGTTCCCAGTACCCTGCCACCCTTCAGCGTTACGTTTTTGCAGGAGAAAATAGGCTTAGTTACAAGCAAACCTGCCTGCTGAGGATGGAAGGGGTCTGAGGCCATTTCCCTTCTCTGAGCTGCTTGTTCTCTTGGAACTGCTGTCTTCCGTGTTGAAGATGTCACAACACATCTTCAGAAAATTCAGAGCTGAGCAATTTCAAAACATCTTGTAGCAGATCTCTGCCTCTCATGGCTGGGAAGTGAGGAGCTATCAGGTGACGGCAACTCCCCGCACTCTGATTACCTGAGAACGGCGGCGGTGCTCTCCAAGCCGCTCACTGCTGATTGCTAGAAATTGTAGATAACAAGCCCTGCAGAGCAGCAAACCAGCAAATGTTCTGCTTGATAGAAGTCCATTGTGGTTATTCTTTGTAAGCCTCCCTGTTTTGATATCTGTCGTCTTGGATTTATCAGGATGATCAGCATTTGGACTTGCATACTGACATCTGGCTGTTTCCTTAAAGGGCTGTTGGCATCACAGCCTTCACCCTTGGAAAAACCAGTGCAGAGTGTGAATGAATGTTGATGGTGCAGTAAACATGGGTTTGTTTTCAAAGACTGAGCTTTATGCTCAGTGTAGTCATAAAGCAATGTTCTCAAATACCGACTTCAGGAGTGTAAAGTCATCAAACTTCTGCTATGGGAAAAGCTTTTCATACTAGACAAATGTGTCTCAGGTCAAAACAGCTTTCTTCATTTTTCTTCTTTTTTCAGCTTTCTTCTTTTTTTTTGCATAATGCTGAATCTCATAGATTTAAAACAGAAGCTTTTACAATAGCTTATGGTTGCTACTAGAGGAGACACTAACAGTTGTTACTGTGCTTTAGGCAGGATCCTATGACCACTCTAGGAAAGTTTGGATGGAGGATGATCAAACTAGCTCTCTTGCAGACGTGTTTGGTGTGGCAGACTTAGCTTAATTTTTATATAAGACACCAAAGTGTGCGCTTAACACTATATATTTCATTTTAGCTTTTGCCAACTAAATGACAAAGGGATGGCAAAAATGTTGTAAAGAAGTGATAAATGTCTTGGAAATCCCAAAGAAGTCTGGAACAACTCTGTTGGTGTGCATGAAATCACGCTGTCTCTGCACCTGAAGTGACTGACGTGGCTGAGTGGGAGCTTTGGTTCTCCATCTGGAAGCCAAAAAAGCTTTTGTGCATGAAGCACCCCAAAACACTTGACTACTGAGAATTAATACTCGACTACTGATAATTAAGTAAAGCAATTGATTTTGTGGCATGTGTGTGTTTTATCTTCTTTTTCCTTCTGTATTCGTTACATTTCGTTAGCGAAACCAAAAGAAAATCCTTTCCCAGATGGGAGATTTCCCAGGTAGGCAGCATCAGCAGGAATCGTAAAGCCTGTGACGGACAGCGGAGAAGTGCCAGGCACAGTTTATGGGCAGTATTCCTTACACACAATGCAGTGAGTAGTTAAAACAATGAACAGATGTGCTGTCGAGGTTTGAAGATGCTGTACTGGAGCCAAGAAAGAGGTAGAAAGCTGCGAAGCACTGGTGCATGCTGATGGTGACTTTTGTCTAGATATAAGCCACAGTTAGCAGGTATTTCGAAGGTAAACAGGGGTTGCAGAATGCCAGAACTTTAATCTGCTTGTGAAATTTATCTCAGGGCTGTTTAGAGTTACGTCAGACGTGCGGGATCTGGAAACGCATCCCGTGTTAGGGTGCAGAAGATCAGTGTCCTCTTCAAAAGTCAAATTCTCGTGCTGAGTAAAAGTGTGAGGGGATTACTCGGGGAGAGACAGGCGATTGTAGGAAGTCAGTAATTGCTGCGGTATCAGATGCTGGATGCCACTGTCTGGCTGTAAGCTCTGGTGGTGGTTTGGATGTTGTGTCAGAAGAGAGAGATGAGAAGGAAAGTGCTCAGGAGTGTGTTGCAGTAGTCTCGGTGCTGACGCTATTTTTGGAATCCTTACACTTGCCTAGGCAGTACCTTGATTTCATCAAGAAAGTCTGATTGTGTTTGGGGTTTTGCAGTGAAAAGGGAATCATGATGATTTTCTTGAGGCCAGTTCTCATCTCACAGACACTTCTAAACATCTCCTTTCTCCAGTAAGAGGTGGGTCTGATTACAGGACCTAGTTTAATTCAGTAACAGCTGGAAAGTAGTGTTTTTTAACTTATTAACACATCTTTCTTGCTGCTTTCACTTTTCTTCCCCAAAGAGTTTTAAGAAATGCAATGATACTGTTGTCTGTAGTGAGGAGGGAAGAAAATGATTCCTGACTAAAGAGGTGTGAAAATTAAATGTTTCATTTTCTTCAGCAGTGGTGAGAGAAGGACCTTGGGAATGTGAACGCAGGCACAGAGACTGGGTACTGCTTCGTGTTGGTGGTCCAAGTAACTGAATAAAAGTTTTAAAATTTTAAGGGCTGGATGCCAAATCTTTCGCTAACGTAAAGTGGCATATTGCAACAGACTTCTGACTAAGATTTTTGGCTTTGATTTTTGAGTCTTCGAGCCATTTCATTTGTTACATCCAATAATGACAGCTCTTGTAAAAGCTGCAGAGCTTCTGAAAGATAGCAAAGATACCAGCCCAGCGACGCTTACGTTTTTCTTTCCCTGCCTCATTAATTAAAATAAGAGCAAAGTTTAGCCAGTAAGCACAGTGTATGTTATGTAATTTGTGGTACAGAGCTGAGCAAAGCTGCGTCCTGCACAGTAGATCTGGCTGCAAGGGGAGGCAGCAGGCACCTGGGGCCAGAGGCAGCACTGCCACTGCAGTCAGCATCACTGCCTTAACCTTCACCTGACCACAGAACAGTGCTGAATGTTGTGGTTTTTTTCTCTTTTTTTTGAGGAAACCTGTGTGCATAACAGATCTCGCTAAATTTCAGCATTTTTTTTAACCACTTATTTCATTATTATGGCACCTGGTATGCAAATTGGCTCCAAGCTCTTGCTTGTCTACCTCATCTCTAGAAGTCTATGCACAAGGTACAGTTTGGGGGCTGCCCTAATGGTGCTGTAGCTTTGAATGATCTCTTCCTAATGAGCTGACAGCTTAAGCAGGGCCACATGTGTATTTTATAGTTTGATGCACAAAGAAAGCTAGTGGCAAATCCAAAGGTTTCAAGTTTTGCAGCAGCAGAACTTGAAAAATAAGATGAATTAAAGTGTGGATAGAGTTGTCTGGCTTTGAATATTCTGCTTTGGGGTTCAAAGCTAGGGAAATCAAGCTTCATAGCCTACTTCCTGGGTTATTTTATTTGTCAGTGAGCAGCTGAGTTGGGACCTTTTTAGCCTGACTTGAAATTACAGCCTGATGGTTTTCTGATAAATAATCTGTCTCCTGGCCTTGTCTGAGGCTTTAGGGAAAAATGCAAGCTGCATGTAAAGCTGCAGGAAGAATAAGCTGTATTTCACTTCTGTATTTTTTTTTTAAACCTTAAAGGTTTAAAATTCAAAGCTTTTAAAGGTTTAAAATTCAAAGCTTCCTTCCTAGAATTCCCATTATTTCTTTGGGATGGTAAAGGAAACCTTCAGAGAAGAAGCATTATTGTTGGGCTGGAATGGAATATCCAACTTGTTACAGCTGATGGGTTGCTTGTATTAGCCTCTGTCTCTCAGCTGCAATTTGGGCTTCCCAGGGGTGTGGATGAGAATTTCTGTTCGCTTCAGAGCAGGCGAGGGCACAACGCGGATGCCATTGCAGTGGGGTTGAGCAGTAGGACCCATCTCACCTGAAACAGCACCCATATTACACTGTATTTTTGGTATTTTGCTGTTGATGAACATAAGGCTGGCCCGTGACCTGCAGCACGGGTCTCCCCGCTGGCACACGGCTCTCACTACACCACTGAGTTTCGGGTGAGAAGAAACAGTGCTCCTTGCCTGGACTCCACCAAGGTCTGCCACCTGACAGGCGGGTATTTTAGCATATACACAAATGCTGAGAGTGCCCCTGTTCTATCTGGGACGCTTTAGTTACTATATTTAATGCTGTTACCTCTAGAGAAAAACTGTGGCTTTTGTTTTCTTAATTTTTTTCTTAGCTTGCTGTAAGCTTATGCCACATGTCACTGCTTTCTGCCTCTAGAAAACTACTGCCATATGTCTGGAGGTTTCTAAACAAGAAGAATAAAAGACTTTCAGGCAAGCAGTGAGATAAAATTGGCATGGTATAGGATTGAACTGAAAATGTTAGGCTACTGCTATGCCTTCAAATGCCCTTTCACCAAACAAAAAAATCTGTCTTTAAATACATGGTGGGGACATGAAAAGACAGTGACATTTGAAAGAGAACAAAGAGAACATCTGCAGAATTCACAACTGAGATGTGAGTGAGTACAGGTAGAAAACCCCAGCAAAGTAGGAATTGAACAAAGGTTTTCCCCACGGGAAGTCTCAAATACTCGTCCTTCTGACGCTTTTTCTTAAAAAGATTCAAATGTCTTTGGGAGTAAAGACACATTATGGATGGTGTTTGCTTAACGTGTGAGTTGTGCTCAGAAAAATTCTGTAGCAAAACAAACTTACTCAGCTTACCTAAATATAGTAAATCTGTCCAGTTTGGTAGAACTGGATGTAAAGTAATTATATTGTATCAACAGACGTATTAAAAAAGATATTCTCTTGTGCTACTGCTAGCAGCCCTCTCCCACTTCCATAAAACCTTCCTTGGCGATGTGAATCGTTTGCTGTTGCTTGAATTCATGAAGCACAGAGGTTACCCCCGGGCGAACGCCGCGCTGTTCAGCTGGGATGGCTTTGGTAGAGCCGTGTGTGGCATGGGGTGCTGCTAGGCTGTGCGGGGTTGTGAATGCTAGGAAGTAGGTGTGCACTTTGTAGAAGCTTTATATTAGTAAGTGAAGCTCTGGTCATCACTGTCTCAGGGACAAAAAGGAGTATGTTGGTGAAGGACAATTAAAAAGACTTAATTTTTGAAGAGAGGAGGGAAAAAAGGAGATATATAAAGGATGAGTAATGGCAGAAGACAGATGGGAGCTTTACTTCTCACCTAGAGAGTGTAGGAGATACTCTGTAGAATATAAAAGCAAGTAATTCGAAGTCCATGGAAGAAAGGAAAACGTTGTTTAAATACATAAGTAAAATGTACAGCCAATAGAGGTGGCTGATTCTTAAAAAAGTGGTTATAATAAAAAAAAAATCAGATATGTTTAGGGGATTTGATTGAAGGAATGTTTGGGGTCAACATAATCAACTGGAACACGTTGCCCCACAAGAAATCTATTTCAGGATTCTCTTTACTCCTGTCTACTAAACAGCTAGGTGTGCTCCCTACTACAGGGCACATCTGAAGCAGGGGATCGCCGGCTGGGCTGCAGCATCTTGAACACACGTTGTGGAGGCTGGTCTGCCTCTGTGCAGTAATTCCTGGGCCGCTGAAACAGCAAGTTGATTTGTCCACTTCATGGCTGTATTTACCCTTTTCCGCTGAAGCTTCATTTCAGACAGCCATCAAATGTTTGCACTAGTTATTTTGTTTGGCTGTTGATCGCTTCAGTTTTCAGAGACTTGCTCATTTGGTGGGGAGCCCTGAGCTGAGAGTCTGCCGGTACGCGCAGTGTGGGTGCAGCTGCTCTGCATCATTGGCTCGCACTGAGCTCATCCTGAGGATGCTTTGATTTTTGAAGTCTGTGAGTGTTAAATACTGTAGCCTGCCTCTTTTAGTGCAAGTGGATGGTTATAATTAAGGGAATTTGCAAGTAGAAAACTTTGTTTAGGCTATCTGTAGAGAAATAACACCATATGGATTGAATCCTGGAGACATACACACATTTTGATGTGAAAATGTGACTGAACAGTTATGAAAGAGATTGAATAGGCAGAAACATGAAACAAGGATGAGGAAGAAGCCCTCCAGCAGGATCAGGAAGTCAGAGGAAAGGCATTGCTTATGTATTCAGCAGATTCAAACAGG
Organism: Anas acuta; assembly: GCF_963932015.1. Taxonomy (NCBI): domain Eukaryota; kingdom Metazoa; phylum Chordata; class Aves; order Anseriformes; family Anatidae; genus Anas; species Anas acuta. Next base: position 2,810,964 of record NC_088981.1, read on the forward strand.
GCAGGAGCTCAGGACCAAATCCCAGAGTGCTTCATTTGGGGCTCTGCCCCCCTGCCCCTTCCCCTGGTTCCCCAGCAGCGTGACGGGGAGTGCCCTGCAGTGCTATGTGCATGGCAGCTCCCCCCGATGCAATCCCCTGTGTTTTTCACAAAAGGCAATGTTTCTGTTAGGAGCCTGCCTGACACAGGTGGGAGAAGGTCAAGATGCCAGTAGCGACTCTTTTATCACAACTGCGAGCCCAAAGGTGTCGTAACTTCAAACTGCATCTTCTCGACCTGTGCCCTCCGCTATCCTGGCCCTCTTTTTCTGATGTAATCATAATTTATTGCCCCTTACGGTCTGACCTGGAATATCCAAATCTGTTGGTGAGCAGAGAGGACTGGCTGGGTTGGATTTGTTCTTCACCTGCTGCAGCCGATGTTGGCTGCTACCCTTCTGCTGCTTTCTCTCTGTGCCCACCCTGCTGGATCTGCCTCGCACCAGCCTTGTAGGCCCGCAGTTGCTGGGCTGCAGCAGCATCCCCAGTGTCTCCAGCACCGTGAAAACACAACTGGATATTGTGCTGCCCACAAAGAATATGTATGCACTACAAGAACAATAAGAGGCGTGCAGCGAGAGCTACACCAGGCAGCTGTAATGATCAGAGTGGTGATAAATACATTGTTTATTGTTTATTGATATATGAATATATATTTTGCATTCTATGTGTCTAGCTAAAATTCCTTTTCCCATGAATTCCCCCATTCACCTCCCACTCCCCTAGCTGCTTACCAGCTTTGGTATATTTCATTTTCTTAAAGTGAAAAAAAAAATTAAAAATCAAAAAAGGACTAATGAAAGGATTTTTGGCTCGCAGTTTCCTGTGGGGTGTGGAATTAGGTCATTTGAAGGAATTTAAATTCTTGACTAGAACGAGGTGAAAGGCTAGTGTTTGCTTCATTTGTCATTTTGCTAGAAATGTAATAAAGCCGAGGTAAGGGACTAGGGTATTATTGTTCTTGGGTTGATAACAGCTGCATGGAAAGTACTGTTCAATTCTTTTACATTACAGAACTGCCAAATTATAAACAAACTCAGTGGAACACAAGAAGTTCTTATGAATTTTATCTCTTCCACTTTATGATGTGCAATATCCTGCCCTTTATTAAACCACCTAAGGGAGGGACAGTGAGATACAAGGAGAAGCCTGTTACTGTTCCCCAAGGCCTTCTCCATCCCTCATTTATTTGACTTCTCATTTTTATGAAAACTAAACTCTCTCCTCTGGATGTGATGTGGTGCTGTCCGACACATGTGGACACAAACTCCATGCAGGAAGCCCTGTAAGGAGTCGGGAGCTTGTCTGCCTGCACAAGGCAGGGCGGGCTGCTGCTCAGCCCCCCAGGCACACACTTCTGGGACTCTTCCTGCAGGCCTCCAGTGGTGAGAGTTGCCCAGTTTGCCTGGGTGATCCATACCAGGGCTTTGCTGCTCTCCTTATGAAACTGCAGGGAATGGTGAGCTCTTCCTGAGCTTGCTGAAATGGTTCAGAAGGTGCTTGGTCATTGAAAGGCGAAATCTTCCTTTCCCCTGTGCTGGAAAGTGATTGTGGGGAAGACTTTTTCCATATCAATTTCACATTCCCTCTTCTTTAAGTACACTTAGATTTGGTGTGTCTGTTAGCACATTTACACCCCCACCCTTGGCAAGTTGGGTGTCAAATCCCCTCATCAGCATGTCACCAGCGCGCCTCTGCAGCCAGCTGTGGAGGTGGCCTCTTGGAAGGTGCTGAGGGGCATGCAGGGGATGGCCAGTTCCTTGTTGCCTGAGGGACACGGTGCTGAACCCTATTTCTGCGTGGCAAAAGGGGTAACTCCTGTTCTCTGCCTGTTAGCTCACATGTGGGGGAGAAGTCTGAGCAGGAGACTTCACCTTCACCTCGAGCCAGAGGATAGATGAGCAGCGCTTTGCATTAGATTCTGGGTCACAGTTTTATTCCTTATTATATTTTATTTCTTAGGTTATAAATTTAGAAACCCATTAAAGTTTTGTCCTTATGGATTAGGCATACTTAAAGCAACTGTGGGATGTTCTCTGAAGGACATGATAGAATTGTTGACAAGATTAAGGACGTGCTCAGGTGTCATCCAATGCCAACAGAAGTTAGTGAGGAGCCTTCACTGACTGCTCAGGGGCTTGTCTCTGGCTTTCAAAATGTTACGGGAGGAAAAAAAGCTTGTTTTGTCTCCCAGATAAGTAATAATTCATTACTGCTTTATAATAGAAACTATGGGCATTGATTTCCCATGGATTTATGTGTGGTGGTTTTTAAGACTAATATTTATAAATGGTTTCTGTTCGCAGATGTAACCAATCTATTACTGCAGGGTCAGTACAGCTACCATTAAGCAAACAGTTGTTATTAGCAGTTTTTTTCTAAAAGCTTAATTTTGCCTAAGCATTTGTTTTCAAATCAGAATATCCGAAAAATTGCAAAATGGAAAAAAAAATAATATTGCAGAATTGCAGGAATTTGAATGGACCTCCGGAGACCATTGGGTTTAATCCCCTGGCCATAGCAGGTTCCCTACAGCAGGTTGCACAAGTAGGCGTCCAGACGGGTCCTGAATATCTGCAGAGACCCAACAGCCTCCCTGGGCAGCCTGTCCCTGTGCTCCATCACCCTCACCGTGAGGAAGTTCTTTCGTGTCGTGGTGCGGAACTTCCTGTGCTCTGTTTTGCACTCGCGGAGAGGTGCAAACGACAGCGCTTCTTGGGCTGGCTGTGGCCAGCAGCAGGCCCTTCTCTACCATGGCGCAGTTTCTGGATTCTTCTCGCAGAACCCACCCTGATGGCCCCCCCGCTACCAAAACCTTGCCACGTAAACCCAGTACATGAGGCAAGAGAACCCGGAAATGGTTTGAAAGAGATTTATAGCAGCATGACAGAACATGGCACCTCCCAGTACAAAAAAGACAGCTCTACAGAAAATGATCGGCAGGCAGATTGCAAACAAACAGAAGAATGTGCTTCTTCATACATCAGGCACGGAGCTGTCAGTCTGGCTGCAGACATGGGAGATGCCAAAAAGCGCCTCATTGTAGAAAACACCAAAAGCTGCACGATGAAGAACTCCTCAAGGGCCGTAGTGAAGAAAGCACCCAAAGCTGCACGATGACGCGTTCCTCCGGAGTCACAAAGTGAAGAGAAGCCCAAAAGCTGCGTGATGAAGAACTCCTCAGGGTCCACAAGGTGAAGAAACCACAAAAACCTCCACGAAGAATTACTCCTCAAGCGCCACAGTGAAGAAAATGCAAAACGCTGATTGGTGAAGCCCTCCTTTGGGGAAATGTGGTATGGGGAAAACCCCCAAAAGCTGCACGATGAACAGCTCCTCTGCGATGTAGTGAAGAACAAACCAAAAGCTGCTCAAGAAGGCACTCCTCAGAGGCTGTAGTGGAGAAACACCAAAAGCTGGATGATGAAGCTCTCCTTAGAGGACATGTGGTGAAGAGATCCCGAAAAGCTGAACGATGAAGAACTCCTCGTGGTCCGCAATGAAGAATACACCAGAAGCTGCATGCAGAAGCACTCCTCGGGGCCTAGAATGAGAAAAAAAAACACCAGATGTTAGAAGATGAAGGATATCTCAGGGGCTGGAAGGGGAAAATACCACCAAAATTGGCATGATGAAGGTCTCCTCAGGGAAAACGTGGCGAAGAACCCCAAAGGCTGGATGGTGCAGAGCTCCTCAGGGCCGAGTAGAAGAAAACACCACAAGCTGCATGCTGAAGAACTCCTCAGGGCCGTAGTGAAGAAAACACCAAAATGTGGCCGAGTAGAAGAAAACACCACAAGCTGTACGATGAACTCCTCAGGGCCGTAGTGAAGAAAACACCACAAGCTGCACGATGATGCATTCCTCCGGAGTTGCAAAGTGAAGAGAAGCCCAAAAGCTGCACGATAAAGAACTCCTCAGGGACCACAAGGTGAAGAAACCACAAAAACCTCCACGAAGAATTACTCCTTAAGCGCCACAGTGAAGAAAATGCAAAACGCTGATTGATGAAGCCCTCCTCAGGGGAAACGTGGTGTGGGGAAAACCCCCAAAAGCTGCACGATGAAAAGCTCCTCTGCGATGTAGTGAAGAACACACCAAAAGCCACATGCAGAAGCACACTTCCGGGGCCATAAGGTGAAGAAACCCCAAAAAGCTCCACGAAGAATTTATCCTCAAGCGTCACAGTGAAGAAAACACGATGAGCTGAATAGTGAAGCCCTCCTCTGGGGAAACGTGGTGTGGGGAAAACCCCCAAAAGCTGCACGATGGAAAGCTCCTCTGCGATGTAGTGAAGAACACACCAAAAGCTGCTCAAGAAGGCACTCCTCAGAGACTGCAGTGGAGAAACACCAAAAGCTGGACGATGAAGCTCTCCTTAGAGGAAACGTGGTGAAGAGATCCCAAAAAGCTGAACAATGAAGAACTCCTCATGGGCCGTAGTGAAGAACACACCAAAAGCCGCACACAGAAGCACACTTCAGGGTCCACAAGGTGAAGAAACCACAAAAAGCTCCACGAAGAATTACTCCTCAAGCACCACAGTGAAGAAAATGCAAAACGCTGATTGATGAAGCCCTCCTCAGGGGAAGCGTGGTGTGGGGAAAACCCCCAAAAGCTGCACGATGAAGAGCTCCTCCGCGATGTAGTGAAGAAAATAGCAAAAGCTGCTCAAGAAGGCACTCCTCAGAGGCTGCAGTGGAGAAACACCAAAAGCTGGATGATGAAGCTCTCCTTAGAGGACATGTGGTGAAGAGATCCCAAAAAGCTGAACGATGAAGAACTCCTGTGGTCCGCAATGAAGAATACGCCAGAAGCTGCACACAGCAGCACTCCTCAGGGACCACGAGCAGCCCAAACGCCGCCCCTCGCCCGTGCGCCACCGTGGCCGGAGTGCCGCAGCCCCAGCACCCCCAGCCCCATGTCACCCACCCTGCTCTGTGACACCTCTGCTCCATCACAGCCAGGCGCCGCCCCATTGGCCGCCTGCCTTGGCGCCTCTGGGCGCAGCCAATAGCGAGGCCGCTGGCGCTTGTTGCTAGGCAGCATGGAGCTGGGGCAGCCGATGGGCGCCAGGAGGCCGCAGGGCGGGGCTGGGCTCCCAGGGCTGAGGCCTGGCGGGAGCCATGAGGCTTTCCTGACACCACCTCCTCTTGGAGCTCTGCCTCGCCTTGCCCCCGGCCCTCCAAGAGGCACGTTTTGGCGCTAGGAGCACGCCAACTGCTCCAGCAAGGTGGCGGCAGCATTGTGCAGGGCACACTGACATTGCCCATCAGTCGATCCCTCCTCTGTCCCCGGTGACACAGAGCACGCTGCCCGCTTAGCCGTGCTGCCCACAGACATGAAATTGGGTCCTCAGTGTCCTGCAAGGGTACAAACCACAGCCAGTTCTGTTGACACAGCCCACAGGACTGAACTCGGTTAAGCCATGCACCATGAGAATGCCAGTCTCGTTCTTCCTCACCCAAACTGCCCAGTGCCATGTAGCTTTGGCATCAGCTTCTTGCAGAACTGGATCTTCAGTGTTCGTACAGCTCTGCAAAGTTTCCGCTCTGCAAACTTTTGGGTCTGTGGACTGTGCAAGGACCAAGGCCCCACTACGCAACTCGCCATTCAATGTCGTCTTCAAAACCAGGGGTTCTTATCGATGCAAGCCAGGTCTAGAAAGACTGCATCTTCCTGTTTTCAATTGTTAGGGGTAATCCAAGTGTGAGAAGACTGTGGAAACATCACCACCCTCTGAGCTTGGCCTGTCAGCCAGTTCTCAACCCTCCTTAGTGTCCACTCATCTATCCCACACTTTCGTAGTTTTTCTAGCAGTATGTAGTGGGAGACAGTATCGAAAGTGTTGCTAAAGTCAAAGTAGATGACATCCACCGCTCTCCCCCCATCTACCCATGTGGTGATGCCATCATAGAGGGCTATGAGGTTGGTTGAGCACAATTTAACCTTGGTGAATACATGCAGACTACTCCTCATAACCTCCTTCTCTTCCAATTGCTTGTAGATAGCATCCAGAACAAGCTGTTCTAAGACCTTACCAGGGACAGAGGTGAAACTGACTGGCCTGTAGGCCTGTACATATTCACATACTGGCCTGTATGTAAATTCATATTCCATTCATATACCTGAGAAATCTTTGGGAATATTGGGTTAGTGAGTATCTTAAAGATACAGACACAGCTCTACGGTTTTAACTATCTCACCCTAAATATAATCAAATCCTATTAATTCTAAAAATTCTGAAAATAACGCATAATGAGAAATGGAATGTTACAGGAAAAATACAACTGCATGGAACGAATGGCTCTCTTAAATAATTATACATACACGTTCTTGCATTACCTTACTTGCCCTGAATCCTTATTTTTAATCTCACCTCAGGCAGTAGAGCTCTCTTTTGCAGTTACTTTTTAGACTAACACCTTAGCCAAGGGAATGAGACAATTATCATCTTGAAGTCCTATTTCTGGAGGTTTCTAACTCAAACACGGAAGCATTTACTCTCAGGTAAGATCTGCTGCATGAAGTACCCGGCGGGGCCTGGCAGAAAGGTTATCTGTTCCATTAACTGCTTGTTGGGTTGTGTGAGCACCTCAGAAGGGGCTTTTCTTGCTTCAGTTTTGTGTAGGACAGCAGCAGGGGAAGGCAATGGCTGGTTTACTGGAAATAGTGGCATGCTGCTTCTGAAGCCTTCATTATTAAGGTTACAGCTGGGAATGCAGCTATGGGTGGGAGATTCCCTGATGGTCTGAAAAAGACTTTCACAAGGTAGCCACTGAAATAGTGAGATTTCTGTCCACCTAGGGCTTTTTGGAGCTATGGCTGGTTCCAGATGTTGTGTGTTCCACGGGATGCTTGGTAATGTATTCTGCGGTCACAATGTACAGCAGACAGTGTTTGCATGACTACATGGAAGCAGCTATGAGTCTGCAGGTCTCACTGCTTTCTAAGTGCCCCTCATTTACCTAACAGCAGTGTGAATCCTCATGCAAGAAGTTGATAATTATTACTTAGTAATTATTATATGATTCTTGTAACTGTTACCTTTGCCACATGGGAATCCAGTTAGTTCTGTGAGAGTGGTAGATGCTGATTTCAGCTTTGGGCTGAAAGGGTTCAGGAGGCTGGCAGAGGCTGAGCTTCCCTGACCCTTCTGGAAATCCCTTACTCCTTGACCCAGATGTTGTGAGGAGTGGCTTCTTGGATGTACTTGAATGTCTGGGTACTCAGGATTGCATTCTGATTGCATCCTCCCATGGCTGGAAGATGCTTTTGAAAGAAATTGGGATTTCTTGAGGAAGAAGGCTTTGTTCAGGAGCTGTGATAAACAGCTAAACCTTCGTGCTCTGAATTGCACCTGTGAATGCATGTGCAGGATCAGGTCCTGAGTACAATGAGCTCAGCAGAGGTAGAGGTAGCAGATCTGGTCCTTGCTTATGTTTAGCAGAACTGCTACTTTAAGTCATCTTTAAGAGAACCCAGTGTTGCAGTTTCAATATGTGGTAGCTACTGCACTAAAGGCACTACTAGAAACTGGTTAACTCTGTTGTGAAGGTGAAAATTATCTCCTGCAAGAGCTTTAGTGTTTACTGCACTGTTAAGGGTTTTTAAAAAAGTATGTGATGCTATTTTCGTGCAACTTATTATTTATTTACAGTGTCTATTAATCTCCTCTTAATTATTCATGTAATTTAAATTTTACATGTTACTGCCACAAGATATAGCTACCTTTTCCATAAGAAGCCTTGTACTGTCATGTATTATACTTCAGGACAAGGTTAAGACTCAGTCATTATGCATTATATCTGGATTTAAGAAACAGTCATGAATTTCAGTTCTGTCTGTTCCTCCTCTTGGCTTTCACATCTTTCATGACTTTGTGAAATACCTGGAAACTGCAAACTTTGCTCAGGTTTAAATGTACAGAATTGCTTAAGCACTTTACATTTTTATATACTCATTTTGTTTCAGTGAGCCTTTACATCTCCATATAACCAAGGATTAAAAAAATTCCAAGTTTTCATCTGACTCCACTCAGTTCAGGAGAGGTCTTCCCTGCTGGCCTCAACAGGAACAGAGCTGTCACTTGGCTGCCTTTGAGAATCTGACCCATAACTTATTAAACAACAAATTCCTGCCAGCATTTGCACTGGTTTTGCAATGGATGGCAGCATGTACGGTGGGTATGTACAGCGTTTATGATCTAAAAGTGCCCATTAGGTGAATCGTTGCAGATCCTTAGGGAGCTGGTCGTGGCTGCTCGCTGCCTGCACGTCACCCCAGCCAGTGCTGCAGCTCAGCTGGACCAGGCACAAGCCTCTGCCAGGGAAACGAAGAGGTCCTGCAACTTGCTCAGAAAGATGCATCATCTGAGGGTTATCACCCCTGTGCCCTGATGCTGGTGGCAGTTTGTGGTCCCTGTCCTTGGCCCTGTCACTTTGGTGGGGCTGTGCTTCTTGTCACAGGCTGGAGGTCCTCTTACAGTGCCTACAGCAATCACTAATGTAGTAGCTGTATAGGAAAATGCAACTCTGCGTGTATTGTGTATGATATTTGCATAACTGGAAGTGAAAACCAAGTTGCTGAGCTCTCGCTGCGCCAAGTGCAGGTGGTGGAAAGACGCCTGGAGAAGTGCAGCGTACGTGATGTGGCACGACCACAGGAATTGTATTGCTGGGTAAAATAGTTTTTGTTCTGCGTTGGTGGAATTCGCTTTGTAATGTCCTTCTGTCTGCTCTGGGAGCCCAAGTCAGTGCAGTTAAGGGAAAGTTACAGCCTGGGATGTAGTCATCTGAGTTCCACCTCAATCCCGCTCTAGATGTCTAAATCTGTTCCGAATCTAACTTGAAACCATAGGCACATGTAGGCAGGAGAGGCACACTGTGGCAGGCGCATGTACGTCCATGTCTCTCTTAAAAAGCATCACTTGGTGCTTCAAGGCTGAGCATGTCAGGTTCCTCCCTCGGGAAGAGCCGCGGCCCCGCTGGGTTCCTGTTGTCCAAGGTGCGGTGGCCGTGGGCAAAGCAGCTTTGGTGCAGCTGCAGCCAGATCCTGACCTGACAGCGCGTCCTCTGGGGCAGCAGAGTGGACAGCCTCCCATCATTTAAGTCTCTGACTTCACTTCTGCTGTCATTTGAAGGAACTGCTATTTTTTTTCTCTTTTTTCTGTGTTTTGTAAGAAGTAGAAGCTTTTAAAGGAAAATGCCATAAATGCTTGCTTCCTAGGGTGGTAAATCAGAGAGTGAAATGAGCTGAGGAGTAAAAAGTGCTCTCTCTGGAGGTGAGGAAGGGATGTGGGCAATTCTGCGTTGAAAAGAAGCACTGAATGGTGGGGATCTGTTCTCGGTCCCAGTGCTCTTGGCTCAGCCTGCCAGACATGCATGGGACGGAGGGACACGCGGTGGGGCTGGGCGCTCGTTGCCTTTCCCTAGGCTGCAGTGAAGGAGGTCCTTCATGGCTTCCTTCTCCTCTTGTTCCTTCTGCACAGCGTAACGCCATGATGCATGATGGCTTCTTGTAACTCCCATTTGGAAGGGTTACTTCGTGCTCCTTAGCAGAGCAGCCTGACGTGGTTGGAGCAGATAGGTAACAGGGTATTAGCCTAACATTCCCCTTCACAGCTCATCAACAGCTGGTGTTTGGTCTGTGTGCGTGTCCGACGCTCAGTGGCACAATTTTCAAGCTAAAACTTCCATGGTGGGCAGGATTTTGCTCCCTGAGAAATGGCTCTTGGGTCACAGGGCTCGGTGCTGGGGCCGGTCCTCTTTAATATCTTCATCGATGATCTGGATGAGGGGATCGAGTGCACCCTCAGTAAGTTTGCAGATGACACCAAGTTAGGTGCGTGTGTCAATCTGCTCTAGGGTACGAGGGCTCTGCAGGAGGATCCGGATAGGCTGCACCGATGGGCTGAGGTCAACTGCATGAAGTTCAACAAGGCCAAGTGCCGGGTCCTGCACCTGGGGCACATTAACCCCAAGCAGAGCTACAGGCTGGGAGATGAGTGGTTGGAAAGCTGCCTGGTAGAGAAGGACCTGGGAGTATTGGTTGATAGTCGGCTGAATATGAGCCAGCAGTGTGCTCAGGTGGCCAAGAGGGCCAACGGCATCCTGGCTTGTATCAGAAACACTGTGACCAGCAGGGCTAGGGAGGTGATCGTCCCCCTGTACTCGGCTCTGGTGAGGCCGCACCTCGAGTACTGTGTTCAGTTTTGGGCCCCTCGCTACAAGAAGGACATCGAGGTGCCTGAGCGGGTCCAGAGAAGGGCAATGAAGCTGGTGAGGGGCCTGGAGAACAAGTCCTACGAGGAGCGGCTGAGGGAGCTGGGCTTGTTCAGCCTAGAGAAGAGGAGGCTCAGGGGCGACCTTATTGCTCTTTACAGGTACCTTAAAGGAGGCTGTAGCGAGGTGGGGGTTGGCCTGTTCTCCCATGTGCCTGGTGACAGGACGAGGGGGAATGGGCTTAAGTTGCACCAGGGGAGGTTTAGGTTGGATGTTAGGAAGAACTTCTTTACTGAGAGGGTTGTTAGGCATTGGAACAGGCTGCCCAGGGAGGTGGTGGAGTCACCATCCCTGGAGGTCTTTAAGAGACGTTTAGATGTAGAGCTCAGTGATATGGTTTAGTGGAGAACTTGTTAGTGTTAGGTCAGAGGTTGGACTGGGTGGTCTTCAAGGTCTCTTCCAACCTAGGTGATTCTGTGTTTTTGCGATTCAGTGGCTGGCTGCAAGGAGCACAGAGAAACATTCAAAACAGCAGAAGTGACAATGAGAGGCCGGATAAAAGAATTGACAGACCACGTTAATGGCACAGTGCAGCCCCTTCTTACACTAGTACTAACCTGAAAAATAGCAGCAAAATTAAGCCTTCGAAATGAAAAGCCATTTTAACTAGATCTGGAAAATAATCTTGGCTCTGATTGTGTTAGCTTTGCTAAAATCATTGATCCACCCTCAAATATCCTAAATTTACAGCCATGTGGCAGGTTTTACATGCACAAGAAAACTGTTGGATGGAAATAAAAGCACCGTGGAAATGCTGGGATGAAAATGCTGGTGTGCAGAGAGAGCAGCATTATCCGTAAGCGCTCTCTTACACGCCACTCCTCTTGGTAAGTGGCATATCGTGTGACTGGGGCTGGCATAATTAAAAGAACATCTTGTGCAGATCTTCAAAACACTCATATGAAAAATCCGTTTGTATTCAGTGTCAAATATTTGATTCTCCAATACTTCTGTAAAATGCTGAATTCATTCATGGGAATTGGCAGTAAAGCTATTCTCACAGCAAATACAAGATCTGCAGCATACTAATATTGACTGGTACATATTTTTACGAGGTTAAATGTAGCTATATGAACATTCAGAAGGTTCTGTGTGTGTATGTTAGAGCTTTGAAAAGGGCCATGGATGGCACATACCAAAACGGGACTTTTTTTTAAAAAAAAAACTCTTTTGAAAGTTCTCCTTTGACTTTTCTTTGCGACAGGATCTAACTTCATTTGAATGTCATGTTTGGTTGATTATTATTTTTTTAAAAGTGTGCTTTGCTTAAATAAATCTTCAGACCAAACTCATCATTCATGCAGCCTCAATCCTCCTGCCTCTGTTCAAAACATATTTGTCTTTTATGGGTTCCCCAGCTGCAAAAATACAATGTGAATGTCTGCTGCAGGGTCAAAATGATGCTTCTGCATGTGAAATTTGACAAGGTGCGTATTTATCCAGCTGATAAACATGTCAAACAAGAGAAATGTTTGACAAGATGGTAGGAAGTAAAATTTTGAGGACGTGGAGGCATATGTCCGCTTTTACTGCTTTTCCTGGGCTTTCAGTTGTTTTTGTTGGCGTATCTCTAAGTGTTCAAGCAAACGTTTGTGCTGATGGATGATCTGAAGGTGTAAGGAAATCATGGTGTAAGGAAAATATTAATTTCTTGGTCTAGGTACTGTGACACTTGCATTAGAGAAAACAGGGTAAAGTCAGAGTACTTCATTGTGGTCCTTAGTGAGAGTTTCTTCAAGTAAACAGAAAAAAATGAGAAAGAAAGATTTGCTCTTTGTCATTGCCTTTATGAAGAGAGAAATCATTTTTAAAATGCATACATCGGTTGTTTCAGTGTAATGAGTAAAAACTGTATAAATCTTACATATATTATTCGTATTTAGTTATGGGGGAAACAATAATTAACAAATCTTGGTAGCATGAAACAGATTTTTTTACTAGAGACTCTTCTGCTGGGGATAGCAATCTTGCCTTTGATTATGTGCTATTACATTATGAAAACCACAGTTCAGTCAAACTCATCTTTCATTCAGCAGATTTTCAATTTAATGTGGTATGAGCTTATTGAACTTGGTATGAAGATTGCTAAAGGTGACATTTCAAATAAACATAATTTTTCTGCAATCTTTTCACAGAGAAGCTGGCACAAATGAATGACAATTGTGAAATAATCTTGGAGTTAAGAAATATGACTTGAAAAATTTGGTTGTTTTGAGTAGCAACATTCCTAATTTCTTTTACGCTTGATTGACTTTTCTATTGTAGTTCACAGGGCCAAGAAGCTCTGCCCTGAGACTGCAGCTCAGAGCTGCTAAGTTGCTTTTTTACAGCTGGGAAGGAGGTGACAGGGAGTCCAAATAACTTTGTCCTTGGTGTTGGGCCTCACTTTGGGTATGTAAATAAGTTAATATGTAAATGCTGCAGGAGAGGAGTCCTGCCTCCGCTGGGGCTTACACGTGCTGTCGAGCTGCGGGTTGCATTTGCACTCATTCCAAGTTGCAGAGGGTGGTTGCAACAGCCTTCCTGAAATATCTGTGTGAATATACACCCTTAAGAAAAGCATAGGTAGTGCACAAACACATTATTTACCCATGCATCTCTGCCAGGAGTGCAGGTCACCTCCCCTTTGCTGGCTGGGCTGCGTTCCCTGGCTGTGTGTCGCGACGCAAGGTGGCTCCTTCCCATCCTCTGTGCCCAGCTGAGCGGCAGCGGGCTCGGCGAGACTCGTGCTTTGTGTCCCGTTAACGCTGTGTCAGAGCTCGGGTCTGCTCTGATATCAGTCATCTCGAAAGTTATACGACCCATTTTAGTGCATTGTAAAAACGGAAGCGATTAGTGGCAATACACCCTGCCAGGGTGGCAGGGCAGCCGGTCAGAGATACGCATCAGCGAGGGGAAGTAGGATTTAAACTCCCTTTTAATTTGTGCTGAGACATTAACTGTGAATTATGGAGCAGCATTATTTAATGAAATATGTGGTCTTTAATTGCTTGGGTGTGTGCATACTTAACACTCAGGGCAAAGTAAGTGGTGTATCTGATTGGATTAGCGGCAAGTTCAATCTAGTGTGTGACACTGCTGATTCAAGTCTTTTTGATTTAGGAACAGAGTGACTTTGGCTGAACTGAGGGCTCTGTGGGTGTAAGGCATTATTTCAACAGGGAAAAGGACTTAATTTGAGAAGAGTTGGAATATGCAGTACAGAATTTTTTTTTTCCACAGTATAGGGAAGCTTTTCTATGACATGTGAAATCTCTTCATGTGTGATCCCCAGGAAGTCCATAAGGAGTTGCAAAGACATTTCCCCAGCATATCAACACTTCCTGTATAATTTGTGAAAATGTGATTTTTCCTTTGTATTTATCAAACCTGAATCAAAAGGACAGATACCTTTTTTCCTGTAACGACATTGATCTGAATCAGCAAATGTTCTTACGACATGAAGATGAAAGATTTTGTAAATAGGTAATAGAAATAAATAAATGTAAAGCAGCAGGAGCTGAACTTCAGTCAGCTTACTCTTTGGAAAAACATCTTACCCCTTCATGAATATTTTTAATATTGAAAGACAAATTGAAACTGTCCTGCATTAGTCATAGGTCAGTGTGTTAAACTCTGTCAAACAGTGATGTGTCTTTGACTAAAGATTTTGGAAACGTGATGTGAATCTTTCGGCTGTACTCGTCAAAATACCAGAGGTTAGGTCTGGCTAATGCTTGTCATCAACACATCGTGCGCTTGCTGACTGTGTGTGTATGCATAAATAGTTTTCTTTTTCATCTTTCTGTGTGTTACTGTGAGAACTCACTTGTGACAGAGGAGTCACCAACTTCCATCTCTGACACTGTTGACTGGATCTGTTAAATACCCTATGTGCTAATAGTAGTATATTTAAGAAAACATCGTGAAGTGTCGCTTTTGGCGGTACTGTGACTATTGTTGCAGTAATTATGGTACTTAATGAATGTGAGGTCATAAGAGCTTTCAATGAAAAACACTTTCAAAATTTTTTTTATGTATTTATTTTACAGTTCTGAAATGTACCTAGTTGGCAGCTGAAGGAAGAAGCTGGTTATGTGGCACCAGCAGTGGGTCTTACTTGGGCATTGATGTGAGGTAATGACAAGCAGGACGTGGCATTGCATAGTCAGCATCTCTGAAACAAAATTGGCTATTGCCAGCATTGAACATGTTTAGTAGCAGACGCTTGGATGCTGAAGGGATTGTAGACTTTCTCCGAAGGTAATGGATGACTTGAAGAATGCCATCTAGAAAAAAATCGCTTCTCTTTACATTTCCTGGGAATTCTTTACTGAATCATAAGAAACATTGTGTTAATGTTAAGAATAAGGCATAACGATAAGGGGATTTTCTGAAAATAAGTTCACTGATTATTACTTATTTCCTCTGATTATACTTTTTTCCCAGCAGGTCTGCATTCCTCTGACTTCCACAATAAGAGATCTGTCTCACTCGTTAGTTCAAATCAGGGTCACGTTTCCTTCCCGTCTCTCTGCCTCCTTCCTTTTCTCTTTTCCCTTCTTAAACCTTCAAAACCAAGCGCGAGCTTTTTCCCTTAATCTTTTTTTTTTTTTTTTTTTAAACCAGAGGATTCAATCCCTTTGAGACCTGACCCTTTAATCTCATATTCTTCTAAGACAGAGCAATGACTTCATGTTCATGCTTAACACAAGTATAAGCGTTTTGATCAAAATATCTGTGTCTGTGGCAACAAATGGAATACCATCAGCGGGCAGATCTGGAAGCTGACAAAAGGCTCTGTTCGTTACTGGTCTTGTTTGTGAAGAAGCCGGTGTCTGTTCAGTGACCAGTCTGGAATACACAGGTGGTCTTTGATCCCTTTTTTGCCCTGCAGCAGTGCCCTGGGAACAGGACCATCGCCCTGTTCGGTGTCCACGCGTGAAGTTTTTGTGTGAAGCTCAGGGACACGTGAGATGTTGCTGTGTGTTGTGTTTCTTCTCCATTCAGCTGAAAGTAGTGTCCTCAGCCGTGACTCCATCGTGGTTAGATGGTGTCTGGAAGGAGCTTTTGATGTTTAGGTGACAGGGATAAATGTTTCATTAAAGTGTCGCCCAGAAGCCCTAATTCTGGTTATGTACAGACCTTACCCTGGCTGATGAAGTCCTACACCTGGCTAAATCTGGTGTAAAGCTGGTGCTGGAGCATCGGCGTTTCCCTTTCCTCTGCTCATGGGAAGCTGCCCTTGGGATGGGTATTAGGAAGAAGTCCTGAATCTGTGGCCTTTTAATGACCTCCCTTGGGTCACCATGCATGGCCTGCCGCCCTAGCACTTTTCTTGCTGCCCCGTGCAATGTAAATCCTTCCCGTGCTGCCCGTGGAGCTGGGCTGCTGCTCACCGTGCAGCGAATGCGCTCAGCAAAACTCAGCCAGCCGCGGCACCGCCGCTGCCAGCGCTCCCATGGCACGGAGGGGAGGAGAGGGCTGGGAGTGCTGCGAGTCAGTGAGCTGGAAGGACGTGTCCCCAGCTGTGTCTGTAGCAAGCAGGTGTGCAAGCAGGGGATATCGAAGTGGGAAAAGTGTTGATTTACTGTGACTTTCCAGCCCGTGAAGTGGCTGAGGGACGTGTCAGCTGCCTTTGGGCTTCTGCCTGTTAGTAACGATGGGACTTAACCAACCAACCAACCAAAAAAAAACGCAGAACAGCAACAAAAAAACACCTAGAAAGATAGTGAAGAAAGCAGTTGCAGATGCAATTCCCCTTCCTATTCCTGCAGCTCCCAAGGAAAGGCACTTTGCTGCCTTGGGCCGGCCGGGCTGTGCGGGCAGCCTGCAGCAGAGGGCAGGGAACCTTTCATGTCTGCTCTGCCCGACGGCTGCTGCCGCTGCCCGTTCTGTGGAGCCTCGTTGAGATGTGTTTATGCTGCAGGAAAGGCACATTTATAACTTTCCTGAGCTTCTGGCACATTTCCAGGAAGAAATTGTTTTCTGTGTCAACTGTTCCTGGAGCCAGTATGTCGTCGCTGCTATTAAGAGAATAGGAGGGAAGGAGATTCCTTTCGCTCTCCTGCCCCGTGCTTTGAGATTATTATTTTTTTAAGTCTTTTTTTTTTCTTTTTTTAAGTCTTGGTTAAGGCTGGAAGTTACTGTTGAGTCCTTGTGCACGGCGTGGTGTAAACGAAGCGCTGGAGGTTGGGCGAAATACGTTGTCTGCTGCTGTTTCCGTGGACGTGAAAGCAGGGCGGAATGGCAGGAAGTAATGCAGATGGATTGCAACTGCTGGGCATGCTTCGTAATGCCACGGAAATGGAGAATGGAAACCTGCTGCAAGAATGTATCAACTCTGCTCTTACATTTACATCCCAGCCCCGTTAAGAATGTTGTTCTTAATTCTGGTCAGATTGCTTGTCCATTTTTGCCAAAATTTCAGGTAGGAGAAAAGGCTCAAAGCCTTCTTTTGAAGGCTTCCAGCCTCCTTCTTTCTCCACTTCCAGCAGAGAAAAGGAAACTGGGCGTTCCTGGGATTATTATTGAAATTCCTCTGCCTCCGCAAGGCAGGAAGCCAGGCTGCATTGTTTCAGTGGCATTTCTCTAACCTTAGAAGCCTGTCTGTGTTTCTGAATTCTCTTCAGAAATCTCAGGATGCTGTCTGCATCTTGTTACAGCACCTACCCTGACAGCTCATTTACGGACTTACTCTGCCTTCCTTGCCCTCAGCACCACGGCATCTGAGCTCACCCAGGGTAATGTAATAGTAGGTAGTGTGGTTTAGTTGTCTTTTTAATAAGAATTGCAGTGGCCACAGATATGTAATATAATCTGATTTGTAATCCCCCCAGCTGTTTTACCCGTAGCTTTCTTTCAGTCTATACTTACAGACACGTAGGTCTTTTATTGCACAGGACTCTAAAATAATTGTATCTTTCTGTCTTAATTCTAGGAAGTCTCAGGAGATACAATCCTATTTTGCAGCTGCTGGGAGAGGAGGATGGCCGTGTTTTCTTCTCTGTCTTTCTCTGGCCAGTTGAAGGAGCACACTTTTAGCCTTTGTAATCCTATTAAAAAAAAACAACCACGCAGCAACAAAAAAGACAAAATCCCTACCATCCCAACCTTTGGAATGTGGCCTGGATGAAATCCCAGTAACTCTCAGGCAGAAAGGGAACATAAAGATGTGGCAAAGCGCACAGGTGCGCACGCAAACACGCGGCCCTGACCTCTGGGGTCTGTCTCATCCTTCTGCTATAGTGGGCAGCAGAAGGGGGGTGTGGTGCTGAGCGGGGCACGGCAGCAGGTTTGGGGTCCCAGGGCTGGCAACAGGCTGCTCTGCCCAAATCTCAGTGGGGTTTCCTTCTCACCTGGCACTTTCCAACAGCCTGCGTAACCAAAAGCCGTGCTCCATTATTTATGTGTTTGAGCAGAGGAAGTACGTAAACTGCTTTCCCGTTAGCGAAATAATCGGGAAGTAAACCACAAGGAGACCTTGTCTGAAATATTTGTGGTGTGTTCAGATGGTTCAGATAAGCAGCTGTGGGAGCTCTCGGGTTTGACTGCTTCAGAGCTCCGCGTGGATGTCGCAGCCCCTGTACTAGGGAACAGAGTGCTCCGTCCCCAACGGGAGGTGCAGGTGATTTGAGAGCCTGCAGAATTACCGCAATTGTTTATTTACCATCTTCAGGTTCTAGAGTACCTCCTCTGTTTGGCTGATTTCATCCAAACGGAATTAAATGGCACTTGAAAGCTAACAAAAGGAGCAGGCGAGGTGTGGCGTGGCGTAGCGTCCCCTCCTGTTTCACAGTGCGCTTCCTGAGGGGCTCGCCGGGGGCTGGCAGCGAGGGCAGAGGCTGTTTTGTGCACAGCTTGCTTCTCTCCGGGGCTGCTTGGAGGTGTCTTTGAGTCCTCTAAATGTTTTGGAAATGTAGTGAAGTGCAAACACTCCATCAGCCTCTTCGTGATACCCCTGGTTAAGCTGTAGCACTGCAGACAGAGCGTGGTGCTCTGGTGTCCCATGTTCGAGGTTTACAGGGTTAGGGCTGCTGAAGGAAAGCTCACGCTGACATTTCAGTTTGTTTAATGAAGTGGCAGCGCTGCCGGAATTGGCTGAGGACCAGCACTGGGTTGCTGAGGATCAGATCCTGGCCCTGCTGTGCCTGCAGTGGGTGCTGTGCGTAGCCTCAGGCCCCGGGGTGCCATCCCTCATGGGCAGGAGGCTGAGGCGGCCCTGAGGTTCAGGGCTGGCTGTAGCGCTCATTAGAAAGTCTGACTCACTATTCCGAGCTGAAATTGTGTATTGGCAGAGCTTTTAACACAGCTAGGAAGGCATTCTTGGAAATGTTTACAGCTCTGGCAATAAGCACAAATAGTACGTTTTCTTTTTTCCTTCTCCGTTCTGCAATTGAGAATCGAAGTCAGGGCTTCCAGCGTTGCAGAGGAGCATCTCTGCAGTTAATCACTATTTACCAAATACATTTATTTATCTTGTATGTGTATGTGAACAGTGATGCGCCTTAGCATTATAATGATGATGTCCCTCCTCATTTGTGAAGTACTGGGACATGTTTCTTTCACCACCACAATATGGTGACAAAAATCTGAGGTCTTCTGTTCCAAATAAAGTGAAGGCTTTCTGTAAGCATGTTGAATTCCTTCTCCCCTTTATGGCATACAGACCACATACGGACTTGGTTTTCTTAACGAAGGACCGTAATGCTTGCCGTGGGTATCTGCAAGCTGCGGGTGGGAGAGAGAGCTTCTGTTCTGCTGCTTCAGCACTGGCTGAGATCAAAGGGCAGAAGCATTTATATTTCTTATATTTCTACTTTTTTGTGTAGTTTGGAGACGAAGTAAATAGTAGGAGTATTGGGGCTATTAGTCCCTTAGCTTGCCTGGTTAATTCATGCAGCTTGACATATTTTTGGGGTGTTTGTGCAGAACTTTGCTAGCGTAAGCTTGCTTGTCAGTTGGGTTGCGTACTTTGACTCTGCGCTCAGGTTGGGTGAGGTTTGATGAGGGATACGAAGGCTCTGTGTCCTCGGGGACGGGCAGAGCAGCAGGAAGAGCTGGTCTAAATTTAGTGTCTTGGCACTGTGCATGCTGCTTCCTTCCTCTTCCTTCTCCTCTCTGACATTGGTTACAGAATCGATTTCTTCATTTGGTTGGGTCAGTTATTATCCCTCCTGCGCTTGCTAAATGGAAATGTTACTCTGCCCGGCCTGCTGCATTACCAAAGCCTTTGTGCCGTCTGGATTCTAGCAGCACAGCAGTGGTTTATAATGCTTCAAAGTAGGAGAAGCCACAAAAAGTTTGATAAATGGTTGTATTAGGGCTGTGTAGTTCCTGGTTTTGCTCTCTCGTGGACATCATTTGAATTTGGTTTTGAGTCACACAGATAGTTACCTGTGAAGAGGGAGTGTAGGGGTTGGATAACCACCTCCTGACTGAAGTGGATGAGCATAAAAAGGATCCCCGGGTTTGACCTGATTTGGAATTTCTGCTGACACAGTTTTCAGGTTTGGCCTCCACCACAGGTCTGCAAGCGGAAGCCAATGCAATTTATTAACCAGAGCTTATTGTGTCAATGCTAACGTTCCTCGCCAAGCTGACTTTTCTCCATTCTGTATTTCTTTGACCTCTGGTGACTTGGGGCCTGAAAAATCAAATTCTCTGCCCTCAGGAGGGTGCCCGTGAGCGTCTGTGGAGAGCTGCGGGGATGCTGAGGGTCCTTCAGCACACGTATTCAGCGCCTCGGGCGCTGCGACCCCCTGGGCCTCTGCCTTTTGCCCAGGCATGGCTGTTGCTGGGAAACTTTGGATTTTCCCTCATTGTCTGCGTGCCCACCGGCCGCAAACACACGAGATCGATGCGAGAGCAAGCTAACAGCCGGTGGGAAAAGTTTTAGTAATAGCATAATGGATTTGATTTTTCTCAGTTTTCATCAATAACACGGCAAATGCATTTAGCACAGGCTGAAGTGGAGCTAACAGGATCTCAGGCTGGCCAGGGAGAAAAGCTTTGTCGTTGTCACCTCTAGTTTCCAAAAAAACCCAACAAACCAAGGCTAGCATTACAGCAGACCATTAGCGTGACGGCATTATCCAGCTGTTAGCTAGAGTGCTATGGATAGCTTTAGAGGCGTTTGATGTCTGATGTTTGATGTCATTTTTAGTTGTTCCCGCAGCTGAATCCTCTGGGGGAGTTTTTCAAACTGGAGCTTTCTTGGAAATGGATTCAGCTGCAAGCTTTGATGCACCCCAAAGCTCAACATGCAACAAAACCTCCAACAAATGCAAAACTAAATCAGCAAAGTTCTTAAGTGGGAGTCAACCCCTTATTTTCAGTAGCCCTGTCACAGACAGCACTTGGGTGACCTTAGGGGTGTTCCTCAGGTGCCTTTGGCAAGAGCAAATCCCTCGGTGCTGCCGCAGCAAAGCAAAGCCTGTGCCTGATGTGGGACATGCCTGCACCACAGCCTGCTCGGCCCCGACCCGCTGGATACAGCGAACGCCCCGATGCTCTGAGTCAGGCAGCATCGAGGAATCATTAAAGGCATGGCCAGGGCTGCCTCAAGGCAACGGGCAGTATTTGCTTATTGCAGTAAATAGGTCATCTGTGATTAAAAGCTGCTGCAAATCAGGAAACGCTACCTTCATGTGAAATCTGGGTAAAAATAGCTGGTGCAGAGATATCATAATTAGCACACCTGAGTGTAGTGTGCCCTGAAACGGGGAAACACGGCACACAGCGAAACGAGGTGGGGGAGTGGTACTGCACCTAGGCTGTGTGAATTAGCACAAATGTGTTTTTCAATTTGCAAGGATTCCGTCCCGAAATCCTCAGTGACTGAGCTAAGCGTAGTGAGCTGTAGTTTGAATTACAGGGAGGAGCGGGGAAGGGCTGGATCCATAATCGCAGGAAGTCTCAGCATGGCGTGGGAGAATTGCAGACAGCAGTGGTTGTGAGAAATGCAAACCTTGTCCCAGTGTTCACACCACTCTGTTTGCTGGCAAGAAACTTTCGGGGAGCTTCAGAACAGTTTGCCCAGGCTGCCTTCTCCCTGTCCGTGTGGCAGCACTGGTCCTGACACTGCCGGGCTGCAGGGGAATTCTGCTCCTCTTTCATAAGAAGTTCTCCAGCACTCATCTTACGTAACATCCCCGTTGAGCGTGCAACCACAGCAGCAAATCGGAGCAGACAGGGCTAAAAGTGACCTTCAGAAGTTGCCGTGTGCCAGTGCCGGAGGCTGGACGCTGCTGGTGTGGACGTGGAGCAGCTTCAGCCATTGAGAAACGCAGGTGGAGGAAAGGTGAGTTAGGGTAAAGCCATTAGTGGGGTTTTCCTCACATTGAAAGTAGCTGAAAGGGGATGGATTGCAGTAATAACAAGTTTCAGTCATGAATATTAATGCTGAAGTAATTAAATCAGACGACTAGGAATTATAGGACAGGGAGATACTTCACGTGTCGTTGAATCTGCTCCCCAGTTAGCATGGAAACCCTTTCAGAAATGTACGGAGCTGCCAGTTAATCACAGGAGGGCTGACAGCGGCCCTTGCGCAGCCTGGTTTTTCATCTTCCATTTGTTGAAAGATTATTTTGTTTTCATCGCAGGATGCCGGGTGTGGATCTGAACGACCAAACCCTGATCTGATGTGCAACTGCCAACACAGGGCAGGGGCAGCAACAGCAAACGACTTTCTGTGTCGAAGCTGAGTCTACCTGAACCGAACCTGCATTGCCAGACATCAAAGTATCCCCATACATAACGTGCTGAGTTCTTTGCTGAGGCAAATTGTTGGCAGCTTCACTCGTTTATACCGTGTGTGTTTAAAATACGCGTATCGGGATGTGACAGCTCCCCGGATTCTGGTGACCTCCTTTAGGAGCATGAATACCAAATTAGCTGAGCCAGTTGAAGCAGAAGATCTTGACGTTAACAGAAGCGAGACGGTGTTTGCGTCCTCGTCAAATCATATTTTTCCATTTTCTGGCCATGAAGATGTAAGGACCGGCTGCTGCTTCTCCAGGGCTCTTCTCTCCCAGTACCTCCAGCCTCCAGGTCTTGTCAGCTCAGAGGATTTTCTCTGTTTTCTATGGGTTGTGTGGTTTGCTTATCCACTGTATTGCCACTCGTCTCCAAAGTTGAAGGTGCTAATGTGAAGATGCCCTAAGCTGGACAAGTGATGTTGATTGATTGTGGGCCCAGCAGCTCCTCGCCCTCTCCCTTAGACCAGCCGCGAGCGCAGGGCTCGCAGCTCGGCCCCAGGGCATGCGGGTGCCCGGTGCAGGAGCCACGGGGTGACAAGGACGGAGCCAGCAATGCTGGGGGCTTGGGCCCTGCTGTGGTCCTGGCTGTGCAGGGAACGTGCTGCTGCTCCTCTGGGTCAGACGTGGGCACAGGGAATATGGGAGAGCCAAAGCCTGCTGGCTGTTCACTTCCATCAGTATGTTTTATAATTCGGGTTTGTCATGTACTGTTTGGTTTGCAATAGACAGAAGCAGGAGGTGGCATAATAACCATCATGCTCTTTTGTTATCTGTTGTACGCAGCTCCACATAAACAGCAGAAAAATGAACGGCTCGGTTATCCTGTCAGCTACCGGGCGTGCTGCTCGCAGCCCCGCAGCACTTTCCCCAGCTGGGCTATCAGGACTGTGTGAGAAAATACAGAACTGGCAGCTAATTCGGCAGCACTGGTGGTTAGCAGGAGGCGCCCTGGTAGGGCAGCCTGGTTGAGCTGGTAGCGTTCTGCCTCTGTAATTCGGCGTACCCCAACATCTGAATGCGTGAGCACTGCTCAAGGGATCAGCGCTTTTGTAATTCTCCTTAATAGGGGAAAAAACAAAAGCCAACAAAATACCCAAACCCAGGAGGAAAGAAAAAAAAGCGTCCTTAGAAACCGAGAGTTCCGTGTGACATCCTCAACCACTCTAAAATAGCAGAGGATAATCTAGCTTAAAGAATGTTACGAATGACTTGATAGATTGAGAGCAGGCGCAGGCGCGCAAAAATGGGCAAAGCCAAGGCACAAACATGCCCTTGGCAGCGTCAGAAGGGTTTGATAAGATTTGACATAACCTAAAAATATCTACTGGCTTCCAGAGTGTGGCTGTCAACAGAAAAAGAGATCAGCTACGTAAATATTGATGTTCTCTAATAAGCTGTTAGAGTGATGGATATGGAGAAAGGGCAGCTTGTCGCTGAATTTTCCTAAAAGCAAGATATTACCGTCTGTGCAGTCCTTTGGAAGGAGTTTTAGTTTCAGCCCGGGAGTGAAGCACTGGCCAACGAGCACATTTTCAGTTACACTCAGAGCACGGGAAGCTAAAGTAGGGAAGTTTGCTTGATAGGAATCCATTCATAAGTGTGGGAATTCTTTAAAATTGCTGCTTCTGTAGAAGTGCCTAGCAAAGGGAGATGGGAAAGAGCAGAAATAATAGCCAGGAAGCCCACAGGAGGTGAAACTGGTCGTTTGGCTACTGCAGCATCGTGTGCCTGTGGTCAGGTCTGGTGTAGATGTTGGCCCAAGTTAGTTGTTTGTTGGTTTTGATGAAGATGTGTTCGATCTCCACGTAGTTGACAGCTTCTGTGCCATCACTCAGAAACATAATAATTGGGCTTGGATGCTGTTAATGCATACGCTGTTCCTCGCTGCTTGTGTTGTGGGCAGAAGAAACTCAGCACCCGTGTGTGGAGGTGTATCTGTAAGGATCTGCAGGCATGCCTACGGCTCGGGGTGCAATCTGCAGATAAGGCAGGGCCTTTGTGTGCTTGCAATTCTGTGAAAATGAGCAATGTTGGGTAAATCTGTTTGGGGAATGGTACAACAAAAGCTTTATGACTAATGGCATCAGCTAAAAATCATCTTGTTTGTGCAGGTTGTGTTTCAGAGCAGTGAATGCCTGGCACTTTGTAGCACTTTATTAAATGCTTTATTGTAAAATAACATTACTGTTATGGACGTGATGCTAAGTTCTGTACTCTTCTCCCCTTGGGAGACCTTTGTTTTCAGCTCAGATACGTATTCCTGCTGAAGTGTTGCTATCACCAGTTTATTCTGCTTCAGTTTTGATTGGCTTAATTGTCCCGTGGAAATTTGCCTGGAATGACGATGGGAGTGGCAGCAGGTAACCGTTTCCTGGATGGCAGCTTTAAGATTTGCTCTTTATTGCTCCTTGTTGGTCTCCAGGCTGATTCCGAATTTGGATCATATAGTCCTTCTTATAAATACTTCTAAGAGGCAACATTTCTTTTTTTGAAACTTTGTTCTTGCCTTCAGTGGTGACAGTGTTTCACTGTATTTTCAATTCATCCCTCTCTTATGTCCTTGGCTGCCTTCTCTACTTAGTTCTTCCTCTAAGCTCATAGCATCACAGCATAAATATATTAACAGCTACTGAAATATATATGCATTTGGTTTGTGTCAAGAATACTCACATAAATAAGGATTTGCTAGATCAAGCCTCTCGGAGCTGACCTAATTTTCAGTTTTAATCAGGTTACAAACGATTTCAATGCATGTTTCATGTTTTAGAAGGGTTAACAAGTGAGGAGATTTTGGACCCCATCCCCAGCTGGTACGAGCTGGCAGTGACGTTGTGACCTGGCAGCGCTGTCACTTGAGGAGCAGGGAGAGGCCTCAGCTCTAGCCTGCACCACACACGTGAAGAAACAAAACCGAGGCAGGCTGTGCTGAGAGCTTTGTGCTGTACGAGGGCGAATAAATGGTAACAGAAAATGACAAAAAAACTAAGAGGTGAGGTGGGGACTTGTGTGAAGAGGGCTGGTGGGCACAGCTGGGAAGCTGGGCTTGAGCATGAAGCCCAGGCCCGAGCTGCCTTGGCAGCAGCCATGTAACCAGCCACGGTTTAGAGATGGCTCGTGCCACAGAGAGCACCTACTTCAGCCCCCCTTCCTCCCCCCCAAAAAAAAAGGTGGCTCCACGGGAGCCATCTTCTGTGGAAAAGAGCAGCGAGAAGAGATGAGACGTGCTGGGAGCTGTTGCCTTTGCTAATGGCCCTAATAGCGAGGGAGCTTCTGCAGCTCCTCCCAGAAGTGCTGCTGCTGGGAAGGAGGCGGATTTGGTGGGAGGGACCCTGTCGTATGGAGTTAATTGAATAAGCTGTTCGTCTTCTAAGTGCTCATCCAAACTGGGCTTAGTGGCTCTCCGGAGATGTACCCAGCACCAGCTATGGAAATCCTTCTGCAGCAGAGCCTCAGATTACCCCTGCCTTTTGTTATACAGTGCTTTTTTTTTTTTTTTTAAATCCAGTGCCTTGCTGTGTATTAATCATTTTCGACAAATTCCCATGTTGTTTTCCTGTTGTGTAAATTCCCGTGCACTATCTGGGTGTGCATATTTTAGCTTACTGCGGCCTTGTAAGAGCAGTGAACGAGGCCTCATTTCCCTGCTTTAACTTTATGGGCAGGCTGGCATGGTGATTTAGGCACCGGAGGGAAGCGGTGCCCAAATTCCTCCGTCAGTTTGAACCAGATGGCAGCTCTGCTCTGTGCAGCTTCGTAGCAAGGGACAGTGGTGCCCCAATAGCTGTGGATTCCACAGCACTGGTCATCAGTGGTACAATTTTACTGTTTGCACAGTGCTATGAGCACAAATACATCAAGAGAACGGACATCTCGGAGAGGCTGGGGGGCTCCTCGGATCAGGCGTGAGTGCATGGTGGGCTGCCAGCCGTGGGCAAGGAGGTGGGAGAGTCACAGCAGTGCTTCTGGACTGAGGAGAGATCTCTTACAGGCAGCACGTGTTACTTTCTCAGGCGTGTGTTTCTTTTAGGTACAGCATTTTAATAGTAGAAACTCTGTGTAATGCAAGAAATGAATGGTGAGAAAGCTCTCAGCTGCTTCTAGGGATGGATCATGGACCTGCTCTTGGGAAGAAGCAGACTAAGTGTGACTCATTGTCAAGAGGGAAATAAGGCTGCTGAAGGGAACACTGAGATGATCTTTCAATACTTGTATCCAAGGGAAGTCACTCTCTGTGGTGACCAAATTTCCTGATGCAGGTCAGTGAGGTTTCCAGTGAACAGAGGGCAGGATTATTTACACTGCTCTCAAGAGGAGCAGAGGTGAAAATTAGCAGGTATCTGAGAGGGAATCTGCTGTACGTACGAGGCGATGCAGTGCAGGCTCTGACACCAGGATGCACAAGCCGATCTATGTGGATAATACGAGTTTTTTTCTTTTTGATTTTAGAATCAACCTTGTCCTATGTTAGGCAGCTGGAGGCAAGAGTAAGACAGCTGGAGGAGGAAAATCGCATGCTGCCCCAGGTGGGTGACTTCTGCTGGTGGGAACAGTAGCTGGCAGCTAGACAGCAATGCCTGAGTCTGCGTGCTTGGGATGAAACCAGGATCACGGGTCATTTAACGTTACTGCATTTGAACACTCAGGCTGAGCCTGTGGGGAATCAAAGGCACTCACATCTCTTGTTCATCTCGCTTGTGACTGAGGGGTGTATTTATTGAAGACTGTGACAATACTTTCATTCATTTTTCTTCTTTGCAGGTGTTGATACCTTGCTAAGAAAAATTCACTAGAAGCCACTACTCATAGCTGAAAATTAATTTAAGGGTTGAAAATTACAGTGATCTGGGCCCTTACATTCTGGTTTTATTGCAAGATCTTCTTGTTATTTAAAATATCCAGTGTTTTTTATAGTTAACCAAAATATTTTGCTGTAAAAAACAAATGTTTTAATAATAATTGAGTTATATTAGCAATATTTTGGAGAATATATTAGATATATAAACACAAGACTGAAATTAAATCAGATAAATAAGCAAATCTGAAGTTAAACGTTTTCCCGGTATGTTTTTAAAAATAAAAATGTAGAAGTTCTGTAAGAGTGAATCAAAGACACTTATAATTTTATATATATCTTTATGCATACATAACAGTGCGTATTTCTACCATATTTCATTAAGTAATCCCTAGGAAAATCCATAAAGTCTACAAATGAAGTTGCCCACTGGAAGAAAAAAGTTGCATGTTGTTTAAATCAAACACTAATTTAAATGAAGATACTGGTCTGAAGAACACAAGTGCTTTTTATTGAACTTAAAGTACTGTCATCTGAATGTAAAATTCAAGACAAAAGTGAAATGCAGTAAGAAGTAAAATCCACGGATTCAGATTTATCGATGTGTATCAGCCCAAATGCCAGTCCATTAGGTAGATTTCAGCTGGGTTAACCAGTTCCTTCCCTTGGGCAAATTTTAAGTCAACTTTTCTTCTTGCCTGTAGTATGACAATTGGAAGGGCCTCTACAGCTCTGGTTTTGCTCTTGACTTGCTATGCAACCACAAGCTATTTATGTAACTTCTCTGCGCCCTCGTTTGCTGATCTGGAAAAGAAGGACAGAAAGAATAGCTGAGTGTCTACCATTAACACCTAGACAGTCTTCAGTTGAAAGGCAAAGGCTAATCCTGTGATAAAGAATATTATTTTCTTGTCAAAAAAGGTGTTCAGGGCAAATGTCAACAAACTCACATGAAAAATAGCATTGAGCCTTGGTTTAGGTCTGGGACAGCAATGGGGGATAAACTGTGCAGAACATTTCTCTGTGGGCAACATTTTTTACAAGTGACCTCGTGTTTTATTTGCCTAGGGTTTGAGGTGCTCAGGTGGAGCCCCGTGAAATGTGTTACCTGATCTTGCCAGAGACTGGGACACCCTCGCTGTGCATGTTGAGTTCATTGAAAACCTTAGATGGGATGCCAAAACCAGAAAACAGGGCTTGTGAAAATAGTGAAATAGCCCGTGAAAACTGAAACACAAAATGATTGTTGTGGGGCTTCACGGGGGAAGAAGCGGGTGGCCAAGGCTCACAGACTGCTTTTTGGTTTAGATACTCAGGCTGGAGTTTGTCCTGTTTGGTTTTGGTTTTGTTGGCACCAGCATCTGAGGTAGAGTGCTGAAGTTTCCTGACGTCTCCAGACACTTGTTTTGAGGAATAACGAGTGGCATGGGCTCACAGTGCCTAGCACACCTCACTCCCTGTTCCTCCTGCAGAAAGGCATTGCTCTGGGGAGAGGAAGGCACACAGACATCAGGCTTATTCTGCCCTGGCTATCCATTATGCCAGCATTACCTGTGCATGAGTTCCTTCTGGGGCTCTGCCGTCCCTGTGCCCACCACCCCGACCAGCTGTCGGCTCGTCGGCCCCGCCACGGATGCAGGGACACGGGGTGGGAACGCCAAAGCTCCTGGCGCTGGTTCTGCTCCCCTGAATGGGAGGAATGGGAGCCCGTTAGGCTTCAGGCCAAACCGAGCGCTTTGACAAATCAAAGCTGAGAATAGGAGGCAAGTTGCACAACTGGAGAAGGTTTTTGGCACAGCTCTTATGCAGCCACAGCCTCTCAGTGTCACCGGTAAGGGTGCCACCGGCTGTCAGCACAGCACCAGCGGTGGTGTTGAGGGGCTGTGGGAGGTGCAGGGCTGCTGGGGGGCAGCTCCTAGCCTGTGCTATGCTTTTCTTCTCTCCTCTCTCGTTTGTGTCCTTTCTTTTCCCCCCTTTCTGCTCATGTCACCCATGAAAATGCACCGGCACACTTACTTCGGGTAAACCTCTCCTTCCAGCTGCACTTCACCGTGGTTCTTTCTTCCTGTATGTTGCTTTGCTTCTCTCAACCCATACATATGAGTTCTCTTTTCAAAACCCCACAGACCTCTAGTGTAAAGGTTTTATTAATATTTAGTGGCAAGAACGTCTCCAGAGGAAATGGTTTTAAGTGGTGCCATCACCGTTCGAATGGGAACTCAGCTGGCTCTGCCCTACTGAAGGACTTCCTTGTCCGGGGAGGTGCAGCACCACCTCTCAGCCAATATTTTAGTTTAATCAGGTAACAGGAAGGGTATAAAGGGCACATACTCACTTAAGCCTGTCAATTTGTCTTCCCATGCTGCAGAGCTGTTCTGGTGATGGTTTATAGCATAGAAACATGGGTTAGCAGTTGTGAGGAGCCACAGATGGATGTAGGTGAGCTCGGTTGGGGAGGGCAGCCATTAGCTGTTCTTGTCTTCTCTTCCTTTCTTTTCCTCCCTCCCAGATAGCTTATAACAAGATGTGATCCAGACCCTTTTGGTTTCTGGCCACAAATAGTTTTTTTTTTTTTGTGCAATAAAACAGATCCTTTCCAAGATTTATGGCACACAGCTGGGTTTTCTGGTGAGAATGCCAAGGTGGGAGACAAGGGGCAGAGCACGCAGCTCGCACTGGTGCTTCTCAAGCACTGGTGTGGGTAGCAGCGTGTAGGGGCAGCAGGATTTGAGCGACGTGTCTGTTCTGCTGGACGAGTTTCAGGCCAGAGTAGTGCCCCCTGGCAGTAGGGCAGGAACGGCTCCTTGCAGCCCAGGGCTCTGCGGCTGCCTCGAAATGGACACAAAGCCCCAGCGATGCTGTTTGGCTGCTGACAGCCAAAAAGCTGCACGATGGTATGGCTGGTGCTGCAGCCAGAACAGGCTGCGGAGCACATGGTAATGAAGATACCCAGCGATAATTAAGAAAATACGTAAGGACCAAACAATGGATTCAGATCCCAGTTACGGCTCCCTGGGCTGTGCTAGAGCTGAGTTACCAGGGCAAATAATTCCAGATAACTGAAACCAGGAGAGGCCTTCCAGACCGCACGTGGTGCGTAGCTGCTATCCCTGCCTTACGCTGCTGGAAGGGAGACTGGGATCTGGCATCCACATGGCAATTAGCTGAAGATAGTCCTGGGTTTTCTGAGGGATAGTATTTCAGGGCTGATAAGCTCAGCTGAAACGTTACGGAAATGTGGACATCTGTCATATAATGACAGTGAATGCATTTGCAGAAGGTATTCTTGGCAAGCCACCCAGCTTAAATTGCTTCAGTTTGTATTTGCTTCATGGGAGGAGGGAGCACAAGGTAGAGATGGAAAGTTGAGATGTTTTCCCTCGGCAAACTCCTCGTCCTAGTAATTTAGCAGGACCTCTTAATGAAGGGGAGAAGTACCGCCAGCACATGGCCTCTTGAGCAAAGAAGCCGTGTGGGTCCGTGGGGCTGGAGGCTGCCCGCAGGATGCTGAATGCACGGGGGGACATCGCAGCCACAGGGCAGGGGTGGTGCCGGCTGGAGCTGAGCTGCTCTGCTCCCTTTCACGGGCACGTTTCTGCCTCTGCTTCCTCTTTCTTCCTGATAGGAGTCTTGGTGCTTTTCCATCCCCTTCTGTTGCAGCTCCTTTTCCAGCGTTGCTTCAGGCACTTTTTCTTTTTTCTTGTTTTCCTTCCTGCGTCCTTGCTAGCCGTTTCCAGTCCTTGTGTATTTAAGTGTGAAACAGCAGGCATGACCCTTAGGCACACACTGGTTTATTTTTAAGCATTTCCAATGCTTTCCCTTTTTCTTCCCCCTTCTGTTAGAGTATTACATTTTATTTCAACCTACATTTCCAAATCTTTCAAAACCCTTTTTGCTGAGATCTGTATTTTTGATTTTCCCTCTGCATGGCCTGGTTTTAGCTACGAATCTAATTAAAAGTTGGGAACCGCTTGGTTAGTGCTTTTGTGCGTGTGTAAGATCTGTGTCACGCACAGTCCGATGCCGGTTATCTCCTCCCTTTAGCAGCGTGTAGAAGAACAGAGAATCCTTCAACCAAAGGGTAGTTACACCCACTGAACTAATCACGTCATCAAATATTTGCTGGAAGTAAATCAACGGCATCCCTCCACCCTGTGCTTTCATGTCGTGGCATCCCTGCTTTAAATTCACAGGTCCCTTTCGGCCCCTTGGCAGTCGGAGCTTGGGGTGTGCCACGAGGACACGTGGATTTGGGTGGCAGCATGCACAAGGGGAGGTCCCTGCAGTGGTCTGAGAACAGGGCTTGCCATGAATAACCACAGCATTTTAAAGCTGACGGGGTTGTTCCCTAGAAAAATCGTTGCTGATTTGCTTGGTGCGTTAGTCCTTCAGCAGAGCACCACGCTGCACTTTATCACTTTTGTTTTCCCTTTCTCCTGCCTGTTTGAAAGAAGCTAACAAATACAGCTTGTATTTTATTTTTTTTTTCCTTTTTTCGTTTTTTGCAAGCTAACAGGGAAATTGAGGGCTGGGGAAACTGGAAAAAAAGCTTTGAAAATCAGGTGGTGATTGAAGCGGGCTGGCAGTTCCGCAGCAGGAAGGATGTACTTCCCCAGGAAACCACTTGCCTCTGGGATAAAAGGCTGGTGCAGGACGAGGCGGCTGCATTTGCTGAGGTCTCCTTTGGTGCAGGGATGGAGCCGTGCTCAGTGGACAGGGGAGCTGTGTCTTCTCCAGGCGTCGAGAGGTGGCTGCAGGTGTCCTTGGGGCAGTTGTGGATGTTTTTTTCTCTCCTATCTATCCCTGCGTGCCGTGGGGAGGCGGCAAGTCAGGCAGCAAGCAGTGTGCTTCCTTCTCCCCCTCTGTCAGGGCTGGCGGATGAGCTGCCCCTCCCTCGAGCCACTCTTCGTGCTGCAGCAGTGTTGGTTCGTGACTGTCTGTATCAACAGCATGGGCTGAAAATACGGTGCTGTCCACTGGCTCGAGAAGAAAGGCTCGTGGTTAGTTCCCTCCATCAAAGAGTGCCCTGTTCTACACAGGGGTCTTTATTGTGCCCACGAGCAGGGCCCAGCGCAGGGTTTGCCTCTGGCGCTGTGGGGGCATGGCCTGAGCGTCCCTAACATTTCGCAGGCAGTGCAAGGAGATGCTGGATTTCCATTCATCTGATTTTTTTGTAATGTGGTATTATGGGGTTGAGTCAGATTGCCTGTGCTTCCTATTCACCGAAGAGTTGCATATTGGCACTGGATGTTTTGTAGATCTACTTACAACAGAAAATGGATGTGCATGTTTAGTGATTGCACTTCTCTGCCTCTTATCTCTGTGGCAAAATGTACGGAGGATGTTTTGTGGTTTTTACCTGCTTCAGACGGTGCTTTCTGCAGCCCCATAACCTGCACACAGGACACATTAGGCTCAGAGGAAGGAATGTCCAAAGCTTGCTGTAGCCTGGGCAGAAGGGCCAGGCAGGGGCAGTAGGGAAGGCTGGCAGTGTAGGGTGAGCAAAAAAAGTCAATTCTTTGATGTTGACCTTGTGTAGCCTTGTTTATTCAGAATGATTCACGATGTTTAAAGTCAATGGAGCCATGACTTAATCCTTTCTGGCTGATTCAGTCCCACTTCCACAGCTTCACTCCTTGATAATGAATGAGGAGATCTGTCCAAAACGTGTGGGCACGTGGGGTGCCTACTTTGAGTGGCTGAGTGCAAGTGCTGTGTGGGGTCAGAGAGGAGGAAGGGAACAGGTTTCTGCTCCTGTCTTCAAGGTCCTGCTCAGGGTCCAGATGTGATCTGGGTCAGGCAGTGGTGGAGAAGGGAAACTCAGGTCAAGTTTTTCAGGAAGGATAAGCGCTGCCATACTCCCCGCTGGCAAGCGGCAGCTCTGATGGATAGGTCTGAAAAGCACACTCTTTAGTCTCCTAAGGCATCTTGTTTTCAGACATCACCACATTGGCAAAGTGCCTCTTCCTCTTGTTTTGCTTCACTGCCTCAGAAACTCATAACGCAGCCAGCAATGCTGCAATGTCTGCGGACTCGAGGGACCTCGGGAGGAAGAACAGCCCCATGCTCACTCTGGTGCCACATCCCGTTGGAACAAGCTTCCTGCAAAGAAGGCAGAAGCTCTGCCGCCCTTGTGGGGTGGCCTCACTGGGATGAGAAGTCCCTGAGCTGCAGGATGGGGCTTCAGGGCTGCAAGGCCTTACTTCTTAAGAAAAGCTTATGTCTCTTATCAAGGACGGAAGCAGGTAATCCAGAGGGCAAGTGCTAACTTTCAGTCTCCTACCAACGTGCTGAGAACGCTGCTTAGAGCAGTGTGTGCACAACAAGTTCCCCGTCCTCACCAAGGGAGACAGAAGTGTGCTGCCTGTGGCACAGAAGTGGCTGTGGAGGAGACGTGCCTGGAGGAGGTCCTGAGCTCTTGACAGCAGCACAAGTCACAGGAGTGTGATTTTCTCAAATTCAAGTTGCTTTAGATACACAGTCTGCACCAATTTTCCCAGCATCTTGATAACAATATTTATATTTTACAATTCAAAATTGCATAAAATCTTTGCTGGCCCTGGAGTCAGTAAAAAATAAAATAAAATCAGAATGCTTTGACTCATTAAGAAAACCCCAAAGCTGACTGAGGGAAATTCTCCCAAACCAGAATTGCTCCAATCTGCTTTATTACCCCTTTTCCTTCCTCTTTCATTTCCTTTCCCAAAGTATAGCATTAAGCCTGCCCAGTCACCGACAGATCTATAAATCCTTCCCGAAGAAGAGTCCTAATGCTCCCCCAGAGATCACAGCAAATTGGTAACAGCCGCTGCCGGGGGGAGCTGCGGGACGATGCAGTGCCAGTGCGTGCTGCTCAGCCCCGGGCTGAGACCCCCGGCTCACGCCGCAGCCACTGCTTGCCGGGAGGGAGGCTCCACAAGACAAGTTTGTGTACCAAGGCGGGTTTCATATTCAGACTCAAGATACCTTTTCCGTGGGCTTAGCACGTGTAGCATTCTATGTTTTGGATTGCTTTCAGGGTTTTTGAACAGGTAGGGTTCAGCCCTGCAGTCTGGGTGCAGAGCAATGGGGTCGAGCCTACTGAGCTGAGTAGCTGCGATGTGCCCGGGGTCGTGCCTCTCCCTCGGCGCTGCTTCCAAATGCTGTGTCCTGACAAAGTCCTGCGCAGCTCACACAGTTGTTTTGGACAGGGGAGACGGGATCTGTGAAATTCAGCCTCATGCCATCTCTGTTCCCTTTTTCTCCCCCATCTGCCTTCATCCTTCCTATTGTTTAGGTTCCAGACACCCCCAAAGAGAGTGTGATGTGCCGTGTGCTGCTCAGCAGGGCAAATGAGTGCAGGTGGGGGCACTGATTCTGATCAGAGGCTCTTTCCACTGCCATTAGTTTCTTTCAGAAATGCATTTCCCATGTGTTCCTGCAGGAATTACTGCTGCATTATTTTTTAATGTTTCCTGCGGTGTTTGATTCCGTAAGAAAGGCAAGTTTCCTCTCTCGCTTTGAAACGTTTGTTTTCTTATCCTTTACCTTTCTCATTTTCTAAACCCAAATCTGCATGGAGAGTGACAGTGAAGGATGCCCTCAGAAGAGGTCAGGTTGCAAGCACCTCGGCAGCAGCTGTGTGGGTGCAGGTCTCGCAGCGCTGTCGGAGCTCAGCCTGTTCTTAGCATCCACCGGAGCAGGCAGCTCGCTCGGGTTACCCCCCGGTCCCTCCAGAAAGTGCCTTGCATCCTGTGAGGCACAAGGTGACTGAGCTGCAAGGGTTTAGGCACCTCGTGTTGGTGTGGCAGTGTCCTGCAGAACCCTCCCAAGCTGTCACTGGGAAGAAAAAGCCCTTTGGGTTGGCAGAGCTTGGGACAAAATCCCGGCCCAGGTGAGGGGGGAACACTGCCCAGGGCAGCCAGAGCTGGGGGAGGAGTGCTCCCTGCTCCCAGCTCCTTCCCCGCTCGGCTGCGGCTGTGCTCGCACTGCAAACTCTGCAGCACTGTTTAAAAAGGTTCTGTGACTTTTGTGGGAATAACGACCTCCAAAATTGTCGGGCTGAAGTTAAACGTTCTCAAAAACCTTTCTCTGGCGCCAAAATCATCTCTCTGAGCCTCACAGTACTTCTGTGAGGAAGCATACTGAAATTGTATTGCTGTGCCCTGATTTTCCAGGTAGATGCCCTTGAGGGCCAGAGTGTTTGAGAGATGCTCAACAGTGGTGCTTGAGCTGCCTCTCGGGGGTGTTGGTTACTGTGGCACAGAAAGAGGGTGACTTTGGAGTAAAACATGCCGTCAGTGCTTCTCAGCATTATAACAAAAATAACATGTTTTAATTAGTTACCAACCCTTTTCTTTATTAAATAGTCTTTAATCTTTTGCGAAGGATCCCATTAAGATGCCAGGAGGGGCGGAGGGGAGTTACTGCTCAGCAAACGAGCCAGCTAGCATCAGTGGACATGGCTCAGCCTCTCAGCAGTCTGAATCAGTGGTAAATGCTCTGAAGGTAACGCCTCTCCGGTACAGTCCATGCAAAACGTCGTGTCTGTTACTCAACTCGTGTCGTATTGTCCTGGCAACATTCCTGTGGGCACCACTGGGATGTTGCTGTCATCAGCGGGATTGTTTTTTCTGTTTGTCACTCATTGCATCTGTGGGCTGTGTGTTCCTCGGGGCAGGGGGCAGGCCGGCACCACGGGGGCGATGCCGGCTGTAGCTTCTCTCTGAATCACTTTGCACTGCCTTTGTTGGAAGATGAAAGCGGTGTTTTTCTGAATAAGCAAGTCTTTTACTTCGTCTAGTATGCACACTTGTTCTCCAGTGAAGTACTATGGATTGCTGTAACCCGTACAGAGAAAACCTTTAATGCAGACATGAAGCCAGC
Source organism: Anas acuta (assembly GCF_963932015.1). Taxonomy (NCBI): domain Eukaryota; kingdom Metazoa; phylum Chordata; class Aves; order Anseriformes; family Anatidae; genus Anas; species Anas acuta. The sequence goes on from NC_088981.1 coordinate 2,846,682, forward strand.
ATGCGTGGTACACTCATAACGATAGCAGAGCTTTGGGCTGAAGGCCGTGCATCGTCATCCTGAGGTCTCTGCTGAAATTTCCGTGAGAGCAGCTGGAATTACTCTGAAGTCAGGGCTGGATTGCCCAGACCTAGGTTGTTTTGCTACACAGCAATTAATGCAGACACTCAGAGGGGCAAATTCACCAGTTCTTACCTCTGACAAACGTGAAACTGTTGCAATTAATGACACTACACAAGCTGTTCGGAGGTGCAGTGGTTTAGCAGGTGATGGCAATCACCACCAGGCTGAGTTCACAGCCCAGTGCATGTGCCTCAGGCTCCTCTGGGGAGGGATCCAACCCCCTGGCAGCCTGAGCAGGGCTCTGACATGATCATTTTCTGGTGCTTCTCGCAAGTCTTCTCACCTGTGTTATCATCATTTGCTAAACTTGAATATTCATTTGGTTAAGCGGGTGTTACTCCCCTCTTCCACAGACATCGTAGGGACATGCTGCTTACTAGGAGGACAGAGGTTTGCACTCCATCAGGGAAGAGCTGGAAGGGGCATCTGTAGGGATTCACTCTTTTTTTTTTTGGAGCTTCTTGGAGATGCACAGAAGAGCTCAGTAGAACTGCTGACTTGTCTGGACATCCACTTGTGTGGATGGTGATCATCTGCAGGTAGCTGGGTGACGTTGCCTTTTCCATGAAGCCTGTGGACATAGGTTTATGTAGGTGCCCTGTGCGCAAATCACAGCAATCAGATCCTTTCCTGTAACATAAAACCAGGGTGCAGGGCTTCACCACAGCCTCCTCACCTCTGTTAATCCAGCATCTGAGCGGGGGGAGCAGTGCCAGCCTTGTCCCAGCCAGAAGAGGTGCGACCCAGCTCCCTGCTGCTGAGCAGCGCCCAGCGTCCTGCCTGCACCTCCCATGTATTTCACCTGCTGCTGCCTAGAAGAAAAAAAAAAGCCATGCCAAGTAATTTTGCCAAGAGAGCACATGTATCTGTTGGAAAAAGCCTTTTGTAGTTCTCTTAAAATGCCCATTGGCAAAGGCACTTTGCTGAATGGAACATTTAACAACATGCTCTTGACAGCCTGTAATAGCTGGTTAGTGGAAGGGAAATATTTGAACAATGGCTGATACCTTGCTTGCTGAAATGGATTGATAAGAGGTACATGGAATTTAGTTCAATATGATGTGAAATCTCAGCTTTTAGTTTGCTAGGAGGTATTGCAGCAGGCAGAAATAGATATAAATGATATGGTTATATTTGAAATGGAAAGTGAGCTGTCAGCTAAACAGACTGCCCGACCTGCCCGTCCTCAGCCAGTGAGGAGATCCTGCTGAGGAGAGGCACGGGGGCTGGATCCTGCCTTTCTGGGGAATGCAGAGCTGCCACGTGCTTCAAGCAACTGAATGAGATGCATGGGGAAGAATGAGCCCAAATCAGGAGCTGGGTTTTCTTTACAAATGTGGCTGGTTAGATTCTTGGGAAAAAAAAAAAAAGTGGTGGGGAGGAGGAAGATGGGCTTTGTTACAAAACTTCGGTGTTATGCAGTCTCCTAACACACAGCAAGAAAGGTAAAATCTTAAAAGAAACAAAAAAACTTGCATGTAAATCCCTCATTGCTGGAAGCAAGGCTGAAAGAGTGCAAAGAGCCAAACAGCCCGTCTGGTAGAGGCTCGTCTGTGACCCGATCCGTCACAGAGTGCTTGAAAGAAGAAATTCCCTGAGTCTCGCGCTGGGGCTGCGACTTGGCCACCTTCCCACGCTGCCGGTGGCTGTGGGATCGTTCCCTGTGTGCCAGCGATACCGCCAGGGATGGGTTAGCAGCCGTTGTGTATGGCAGGGTACGTTTCTCTCCCTCTTTGTGAGTTGTGCACGACCAAAGTGCACGCTTGTGTGTGGGGATGTGTGTGTGCTAGTCCGTGCTCTTCACGGACCAGGGTCTGTGTTGATGGAGTGATGCCAGACATCCTATCTGACCGCCCCAATAACCAAGGGCAAAGGCTTAGCTGCAAACCTCGCATCAGGTTTTCCTGTCCTGCAAGCTCCACTGTGCCATCTGCAAATTAACGGGAGGTGTGGTTTAATCAGAGGCAAGGTCTGAGGCTAAGTGTAGGAGTTGCTGCAGAAAAGCGAGTGTCCTGTGATGCCTGGGAGGTCAGGCAGGAAGATCTAATGATCTCTCCTGCCCTGAAATGCAGAGTACTGTAATCAGCCTAATTATCTTTAAATGCAGTTGGACAGTTACATGTGCATGTCTGTACTCAGGAAGGACCTGTGAAAGCTTAAATATACTACTGCTCTTATTTGTGGCTGAGAAACAAATTGCTACAATGCCTTTTTTCTTTTTTAAAACATACCCTTGTCTCGGAAGCTCAGGAAAGCATAAATCAGCAGGATGGTAAAGATGCTTCTCACTGCCTCCGTGAGACAGAAAAAAATGTGGCTGGAGAAGTGTGTGTGTATACTTAAAGTGTTTAATTTTGTATGCCATATTGAGCCTGGAAACACCTGAAGATACAAAGTATTTTCATTCAAATGCTGACAGCAAGCCCTTGAAGTTTTCATATGGAAATCAAGTCAATTACTGTTCTAGTAACGCAATTACTGTTTTAATAGGAACACAATAATTTTAACACGTTGGTCTGTATTGATTAGAAAATTCTATGTGTGATAATGTATTAGGGATAAATTACTGTATGAGTCAGCTGACCTGAATTTATCCTTCAGAAGAATGAAATTTGGCAAACATGAAGTCTGGCAGCCTCAGTTTCCCCATGCGTTTAAAGGCCCGTATCTGTTGCCCATGCTATTTCTTTGCAATTTATGGGTAAAAAGCATTTTTTAACTAATACATATTTAATAGTCTATAAAAGTTCTCAGGATATAAGTAAAGCCACTTCTAAAATGCTAGTATGCTAAACTTGACATTATCAACTCATTTTTGTAAATCCCAAATATATACTTGTCCTTCTGCCTTGTCCCTTTGTTCCCCAGCCATCCAAGGCTCTGCCGCTGGCATTGAAACGCTGCCTTTTCTTCCAACTTTATGATCTAGGTCCGATTTGACTATGGGTATATTATTAGACCTTTAAAATAGTTGGTTATTTCCTCCCTGGTTTTGCTTTTTCTTATATTCATCTAGTCTCTGTTAAAAGAACAGTGGAGTTGTGATGAACTAATTATAATGTTTCTTTTCTCTTTTGCATCCTCATTACAGTTTCTTCCAGTTTGTAGCTCGCTGTTTTGCTCCAGCTTCATGTGCTGCGGGTTTTTGTTTGCATGAAACATTTGCCACAGCATCGCTTTGCCTGTGAAAGCAGTGGAATGATGACAAGTTTGATTTGGGGCTCCATAATTTTGGTGCATAGTCTTCGTGGGTACCAAATGCAATTTGGATGCATAACTCATGTTGTGTGGTTCTTTATGAACGTTTTATCAAGATAATGGCTGTGGGAATTTTCTCCTCAGGATGTGCATATGGTACTTACACCACCTCATCACGGCTTAGTTGAGAATGTTTTTGCTTTGTATTTATACACTTGCAGTGTCCTAGGAGAGCATAGCAATATATAGTAGCAGGTGTGGAGGTAGTTTATCATGTGGTAGTGAGTGTGGAGGTACTTGCAAAGCACAGGGACGTCTGGATTAAGTATGGAGAGGGGTTCTTCGTGATTTTCCTCAGGCGACTGGTAAGTTGTGTTCACAGGGCTGCAGAAGGCTCAGTGGGGCTGGGAGCCGAAGGGAAGGTGGGATATGCTGTGTGGGGCTGGTACAGGGGAGTCAGGGAGCCCAGAGATCAGCACAAGTATTTAATGCAGCACATGAAGTACTGCGGCCATCAAACGCTGCCGCTGCCCTCAGGTAACGTAGCTGCTCCCGTCTGCAGTTAGGGGGCAGGTTTCCACCTGGCTTCCAGGGAGATTTCTCCATCCTTTCACTTTGGTGTGTTGGAAGGAAGCCAGAAGTGAATCACGCTATGGAGAACGTCATATCCCTTGTTCAGGAAAGGCTTCTGCTAAAATATTGAGTGAAGTCTTTGGTACTGAACTTCATATTCTGTCAAAAGTATTTAAAACACATTCAGGAATGCTCAGGCGTTACATTTTCTCTTGAGTGCTTGCAAGCACAAAGTAATTTCATTAGTGCTGCATGTGACAAGTCAGCGTTGAACTAGTGAGCTGAGAAGAAAGCAAGCTTATGTGCAAATCCAAAATGCATATGCAACGTGGAGGCCAAACAAACCCGTGTGCAGGTGGCAGCAATATGTCCAGCTATCATGCCTATGCAAAGAACGGTACGTTTGCTAGCACAGAAGGGGAGTTTGATGATAAATCTGCAGAAATTTAGCTTATATCACCCTGTGTTTCTGAAAAGGAGGCAAATACAATTACCGTGATGCCTTCGAGATCCAGGTCTCTTTTGCACAGAGCAAAAGTGGTTGTTGATACAGATTTCTGTTTCCTACTCACAAAAATGGCACGAATGTTTTCTTTGACCCCACCTTGTCAGTTCTGCTTAAGATACCAGCTTTTCAGGGCTGTCTTGTGTGCCTTTGTCCCTTCCTAGCAATCAGGGGTCACTTGTTCAGCTGGAAATAAAGAACTTTAAGAAATGTCACCTTTTAGTTTATTTTCATGTCAGCATGAGCTGCTTGGTAAATATTGCCTAATGTTTATTGACCAGGAAAATTGTTGAAAGGCGTATCTGCACGACGTGCCTTCTCACAGAGGCATTCAGGTGGCCTCACCTTTCGGTTAGGGGCTAGGAGCGGCGGTGACCAAACGTCAGAAACTCCTGTCTCATCAAAGCCAGCCACAAAGGGGCTGCTTTCCCATCCCTTGCACAGAGTAACAGTAGGACCTTGGGGTGGTTCTGCCTTAACTTGACAGCTCTAGGAACTGGGGCTTGTGTCTTTTCAGGGTGTCAGCTTCCCAGGATCCAGCTGCTTTGCGTTTGTTCAGTGCCAGGGAACGCAACCTGTGTTTCACTCCTGGGCTTTAGGCACTGTTAAAATACACATAATTAATGGCAATGGAAATCAGTTTTTGCTTTTCTCAAGACGTTGTAGCGTTGCTCCAGGGACTGAGTGGTTTAGTAGTAGTTCTACTTTAGCTGGTTGCTAGTTGATGACGATTATTAAACAGAGGGAATGTTAAATTGCACTGCGCAGTGTGGCGGTGGTCACCTCTGCTCCTGGTGGCCCTGGAGGAGGTGCCTGCTGATACAACACGAGCTGCTCATCCTCCTGCTTCTCATTGGGACATCTCTTTTTAAGTCGTTATAAAACACGTTCCAGAATTCCTTTTTGGTATGATTTCTCTGCATTTTTAATTCCATAACTGTAAAGCGGGTGTTATGCAGTCATGAATGGGAGCAGATGTAAGAGGAAGGAAATCTTTCTAACAGATAGTCTCTGCTAAGAAAAAGGTGGGTAACTTTTACCGAGTGGGAGATCTCATTTGGACAAAACACACAAGCATGTACGGGACAGTGACCACATGCACAATTCCTGTGAGCTCAAGGAAGAACGAATGAAAACAGACGCTTTTAAAGCCTTGCTGATTTTAAGAGAACAAGTCAATCCTTTGTAATGAGCAGAACTTCTTTGTGCTTATCGAACTGGAAATGTTTAGACTCCTCTGGACTGAGTTTTGTGCTTCTGAATTGTGTTCTGCAAGAGATGTGGCTTGGAAACGTGGAACCAAGTTTCAGTTGAGGCCTATAAATGCCCTCAGCCTTGTGTCTGAAGCATAAAATACCTTGGTGATGCACGTGCTAGTTCATTCGTCTCCATTTCTAACCATTTTTAGAGGCATGTGCTTTCCGTGTGCAGCAAGAATGTTGTATCTCTCGAGAAACACTTTTCCTGGTCCGTGTCCCTCCCCTGCCCCTACATGTGCTGCATGGGCTGCGCAAGGAGCGCGGGGCGCCTCCGCATGCATGCCTGGACCCACGCCGCGTGCCGCCCCCGCTGCTAACGGGCTCTCTTTCTGTCCCTCCCTTTAGGTTGTGTGGAGGAAACTTGGAGATGCTGCAGGGTCGTGCCCTGGAATTAGACAACATTTGTCAGGAAATCAGTATAAAGGACCTATGTAACAGGCCCCAAGCACATCCTCTCTCTGAAGAGAAAGAGTTCGATCTGCTGGCAAGAGACAGTGACCTGACTGTGTCCCCAGCGCTGTCCCAGCTGGTGACGGGGTGGCTCCATGCGCTGCACCAGACTTCGCTGGGAGCCAGTGGAGATGCTGCACAGAGGTCTTTGGAGGAGCTGGGTTTGCAGTGCCCCCCAGTACTGCTGCTTCAGTGTACTGGCTACTGAACTGCTGCCTCGTCATTGCAACGCGCCACATTTAGAAGCACTGAGGTATTTCCATTCCTAACTAAACGATAATTGGGATTCTGCAGGAGTTAAATAAGTTATTATTTTCGTTAGTTACAGTGAAACTCTGGTAAATCTGAACAAATTTTCCACTAGATTTAACAGAAATTTTCCACCAGACTGGAGAGACATTGACAAACTGTGCCTTTGGTCCCAGCAGTTTTGACAAAGTCACTTCTTAGCAACTCACACTTAGGTCTGTAAAGTATCTAAAGTATCAGCTAATGGTGCTTAGGCTTAGACGATTTACAGCTGGTTCTTTTTTTTTTTTTTTTTTTTTTTTTTTTTGCTTTGGTAGACTACCTGCCTTTGGAGGTGCTAAAAGACCATACCTTCTCCTAACCAGCCAGTAGTGTAGCATAACTACAGTACTTGTAGTGAAACACAATTTCTTTCTAAATGAAAGTGAAGATAGCTTTCTTTTCAATTTACTTTGATGCAAAACGTGATGTCTGATGTTCACAGCCCTTTAACAAGCAGAATACTTAGGTATCACTATTATAGGTCTCGGAACAGAATTTCCATCAGAGTTGTTTTCAGAAAGTGTTTTCCAATTGCTAGGATGCTAATTTCTACTGTTTAATTTACAAACACGCTGGTTTATTTAACAAGACTCTATAAAAACCTAAAAGATTGCACTGCATTATAATAAAGCTTTTCTTGCTACTGTAGCATTCTTTGAAAGCAAAAGGTTTTATTATACTCGGAGCATGTCTTTCATTATTATGAGGCAGAAAGCTCTTGTTCGGATTGCCCGAGATTTGACCAGAAGGCGCCCTAGGTGTGCTTAGTTTATTTTTTACCTCTGTGTATGATACTAGTTGTGTGTATTGAACTGCAATGATAGGTATTTTGTGTATATCTAAAAGCAATGATAGTTTGATGTATGAATGTGCAACAGGCTTGTGACTGCTGTTGCTTAACTTTTTACCATAGCTGAGCATCAAAATAATTAATAAAAGTTTAAAAGAAAAATAGGAATGCAACAATTCCTGGTTTTCTTGTTTCTTCTTGGTTACTACGATTTGAGCCCAAGTCAGAATCCTTTCTCCCTGAGCTTGCAACATGCGGTGTTCGTGAGCTATTTGCAGTGGAATGTAGCTTGGTTGCTGTACAATCTTTTGTTGTGTAGGAGTATGATGTAAAATCTGCTAACTGTCTTCAGAAGAAGTGTGTTAATTTGCAGCAGTAGTTATATCGGTTTCTGTTGTTATTTTTACTTGGTACCATTTGATGTGAGGCCTCTTATCCAGCATTGCTTTCTCGGGCAAAACTCCTGGTTGCTCTGTCTCCTTGGGTTGGAAATGCAGAACCCAGCCTTCCGTTTTTGAGGCATTGCACTCTTGCATAATTTCTTATATGTATAACCCAGCCCAAACAGTCGTCTGTTGCCTTTATATGTTGTTTTCTCCCATACATATTGTTTGCATAGTTAAACTTAAATTGTTGTATTCCTATATATCTATATATATATATGTATGAAAAAATGTAAAACATGTACTTGTGCCTGCAGTACGTATGTGCAGGGGCTAATTTGAGGGACACTGGTCTTTTGACACTACTCTTGTGTAAATTTTGATACTGTATTAAAACTATTTTTTTACAGTTCCGCATACGACTGGGTATCAAGTATCTGTGTTCATCTTAGCAATGGTAATAAATTATAGAATCTCACCATCGTTTGCTCTCCTTTAATGACCGAAGCCGGGAGGTGCTTGGTTCACGTGTAGCTCTGAAGGAGCTGTTTGAAATGTTTCTTGCTAGGGTGAGAAACTATCTGCATGTGGTGGATTTTTGTTCACCTTCTCTCCAGGTCTCTTCAAAAATCCGAGGTAAGTGGACACGCTCGTATCTTTTATGCTAAATGAAGCAGCTGCTGAATGCGTTGATGTACAGACAGCGGGGTGGCAGCTCCCAGGTGGGACTCGTTGAGTCCCCAGCTGTGCTGCAAGGGCAGCCCCAGGGCACCTGTGCGGGGCCATGCCAACCCCCTTCTTGTGCAGTGCTGCTTTGGGCAAGGACAGGGCAACGTGGAGCTCCTGGAGCCATTTTCCTCAGGTAAGCAGTGTAAGTGTGTTGGTGGTGTTGGGGGAGGCTGGTTGTGTCCCACCATCTTGCACCAACTCTCCTGGAAAAAAAAAACAGCTAGAGCAATCAGTATCTTGCAGCTACTAAATCCTGTGAGGTCTGCTAAAAATACAGCTTGCTAAGAGGAAATTGTGGGCAGCGCATAGGGAAGAGGGTCAGTGCTGTTGGGGCTCCTCTAGCCTGCTGATATTTTTTATGCACTAACGAGTAAAGATTGCTGTAGTAGTCACAGACCCTTGCCTTGTCTGTCTTGCTTGCTGCCCACACAGTTTGGTGTTTTAAAGTAAAATGTAAGCACGCCCAACCTCATGGATTCCTCGATCAGTTGTTTTTAGCATAACTCTGTATCAGTAGAAAATTTGCACATGTTGTCACAGGGCCATTCTCAGCTCTTGAGCTGAGCATGAATGAGCTATAAAATTCACTACGCGAGTGGCTTTTAAATAGCACTTGCAGAGCAGATGCAGTGAGTGGATTTTCCTTGCTGTGGTGGAGGAAGGCTGTTTTGCATAAGGCTTAGAAAGTAAAGAAAGGCAGTTTGTTTTTCAGCAAGTGAATGGTTTCGGTAGAGCCTGTTCCCCAAAGGTTGCAGCTGATGGACGTGTTTATGAACACAGCTCCAAGCCTACATGCCCTTTTTAACATTTTGAGCATGGACTGGGAGCCAGCCCAAACAGGCTTTGCAGCATGGGGAAGGCACTGGCTGCATGCTGCGAACATCTCAAACACCAAATGCCCCCGGGCTTTTTGTGTATCCTGTAATGTCCTGCTCCATGTGTCGCTATCGGGTACCTCCTCACCAAACAGTGCTCTTGCCAGGACACTAGTTCATTTAATTCTTTATCCCTCTCTGAAAGAAGTCCCAGGAGACTGTGATTTTTTATACTAATCTCACCGGTTTGATGTAGAAAAAGATAGTAGAGATAACGGGGGAAAAAGATCTTTTCAAGACTCTCCTTTATTTTGAAATCCTGCAGAACAGACTAGCAAGCAGAGCTGCCAGATATATAATGCCAAGACCTCTTACTGTTTCCAAATTCACGTTTTACAGGCTCAGGTGAACCATGTGCCCTGGGACCCCAGCCATGAACATCCCCAGGCTGTGACTTCTGGTCATCCAGACACCTGAAGGTAAGAGCAGCTGACTTGATAGCAGCCCTGCCCGGATTTAATAAATAGAGGCACTTCATTGTTTAATCAACCAGCAAACAGGCATTTGCTGGGCTGCCTCATGATTATGGTACTTCCTAGCACATGCAGTATGGCCCAGAAGTGAATTGCAAGGTGTGGGTTGCCAGCTCTGGGAAGTGCCATCTGAACAATACAGTAAGCTGTAAAAGGAGGAAAGAACAAATGATCTTTTATTCTAATTCCTTTGTCCCCTCTTCTTTGGTGATTCCAGACACATCATGATTATTTTTTTTAACCCAGAAATAGCATGGTGTGGCTGCGATTTTCAAAATGTGGAAGAAAAACTTCAGTTGTTACGAGAAGGCAAATAGTGGGGCCACTTCACAAAATGATCAGAGAGGAGGCTTAGTAATTGATGAAGGAGCATGAGACTACGTGGAACAATCCTGAGCACTCTTGTTAGCTTTGGTGCAGGGTCAGACAATGCACAAGTGGCAATGTGAATGAAAATCAAGTTTTAATTAGTCCTACGGAAACAAAAAAAATATTTTTATCATGTTCTAAAAATGCTCAGAGAGAGAACATGGACCAGACACACAAACCTTACTTGAATCTTTTAATTGAGAAAGCTCAAACACTTCGATAGGAGTCATCAGAAGATTGAGAAATATTCACAGGGGGTGAACAAAAAATAAGATTGTAGTGTCTTTGGATACTTAATTAGCTCCTGTGGCTGTCTCCTCTGAAATCAGACTGCAGGGTCAGCCTTTCTGTCTTTTCTGTTTCCCTTTTCGTATTTCCAGGACACGATGAGAAGCTTGTACTTTTCAGATACTTCACCACTTACCGTGATCATATTTACAGCATTACTTCAGACATTTGTCCCCAGGCACAGGAGCTGAGGTTGTATTTCCCACCTTTCATATAAATGTGTTGACCAAAGAATTACAGGCCCTATTTAACGTGGCCTTTGCTGTTCTTTTCCACGCTGTGCTCACTTTCTGCAATACTTTCATGTTTTATTCTGTGGATGTGGATTTTTTTTTTTTGGTGTTGTTGGTTGGTTGGTTGGGTTTTTTTTGGTTGCTTTGTTTGAAAACAGGAGGTTATGAGGTGGGGGTGTGAACATACCCTGAGGTTTGGTGAGGTCTTCTCTGGACAGACCAGGGCCAGGCTCCGGGTAGCTCCAGCCTTGTGCAAACATCAGTAATTCTTGTTCCACCAGCCGGTGGGGAAGGGCCCCAGGGCTTGCTTTCATCTGAAACTGCTTCCTAAACAGCTGGTTCACAGAGAAGTGCCAAAATAATAATAATGAATTATTGAATATGTTTGTTAGGACATGATAATTACTCTTCACTTGAATAAGAATTTGTCGGAATTCTCTCTTCAGTGCAGTGGCCTTGACTGTGAGGTTTGTGTTCTGAAGTTCACTTGGTGTTTTTCCCCACTGCTATGAATAGGCTGAAGTAATTTTTATTTATTTTTTTAATAATTTGCTTATAAGTCTTCAGATGAAAAAGTAAAGGAAAAAAATAATATTGGGAACCCATCCCCAGACTCTGGAAAGAAAGAGGAAAAAGAGAAGGTGTACAGGGAGCTGCCCTGCCAGGATGTGGGCTGTAGGTGCATCTCTTGCTGTGCTCATTCCCCCAGCGGTGTAACCCATCTGCTGGGCAACTCACCCCATGCCTATGCCAACAGTAGAGGCTTGAGAAAGAGGTTGTGTGAGAAAAAAGGTGTTTTCACTTGTGTGATGGTATTTTTGTTTGTTTGTTTGTTTTTAGCATTGCTCTTGATAGGTTGATTGCTCAGGGTAGGGTTTGCTACGAGCGTTGTGTTCTCTGTGCTCAAATGCCTCAGCTAGAGGCAGGTGATGGCATCCTTTTTCTCAACCCTTCGTGATGCCAGTATGGCTTGGCTTGGGTGAGTACGCTGAGTGCTATCAAACCCTAACATCACCCATGGCTTCAGTGTACAAGGCAGGGAGCGGGAGGAAAATACTCCCTGGGGTTTTGAGGTGGCTTTCAGAATAGGGATCGGGTTTGTTGGCAGGGTGGTGGCAACTGGCTGAACATCTCTCTGTGGCATGGGGCTGTCAAGCTGCTCTGTTTTCACAGGCATTACCCTTCATAAGGGAGGAAACAATTTAAAAATATGTTATTTTTCTCCCCCTCCTGACGGGGAAATGTTCACAGACTCCTGCACGTGCCCATTTAAAAGGCACCAGAGCACCCCAGAGCCCACCCACCACAACCTTGAAAATCCCAGGAAAAGCACACCATGAAGCATGGAAACGTTTCCATGGGAACTGTTCCTCTACTCCTGCTAATAAAATGGACCTATAACACAAATGATAACAGGTCCCAGTTTCTGCACCAAACTACAAACAGTGAACACTACAAAGGGAGCCAGTAAAGAGCAGAAGTGTAAATCAACAGAACTGCTAAATTGGGTACGTGCATGCCTCCCCACAAAAAACCACAAGCATATAAACAAAGCCCTCAGGAAAGGGAAAAAAAAAAAGATCATTTTAATTATAGCACATGCAGCCAACATAAACCCCATGGATTGTGTGAAATCAGTTTTGTTCTTCTGGTACGCAGCAGGAAGCTCTGTAGCAGATCAAATACGTTCAGGGAGGCTGTCTTGCTAATTGCCACTCCTAGCTGAGCCAAAGCAAACTATTTAGACAAAGGAGAGAATTCACTTTTTATTTAGGATTAATTATGAAATAGCATGTCTGGATGGGCTTCATAATAACACTACATTTCCTGGGGAAAAAAAAAATAGTTCTAATCCTGTGAAATAATTGGAGAATTAACCCCTTGCTTCAGGCTGGAACCCCCCAAGATGTGCAAGATGAATGCTGTCTTGAATAAGGTCTTTCCTTCAGTCACAGCAGATTATGAAACTCATTTTAAAGCCAGATTTTCACATATTCTTGTATGTTGGTTTTTCTATTTTCTAATATTTAAGCCTGCTATAGCCATTTTGCATCATCCTTTTGGATTGTCACAAAAGATTCTGGAGTTTTGCACTGGCTATTTCAGGGCTTAGTTAGATATGTCACTTGGGCACTCGCACTTTGTGCTGCTGGTAGCCTACCAAAGTTGACTTGAGGTTTTATTTTCCTCCTGTGCTTTTCTCTTGCAGCATACAAGTAATGTGCTCTCAGAGCAGCTTAGCAGAGGATTAGTGTACATAGCCATGGACAAATAAAACCTGTGGCAGGGAAGAAGATGAGATACTGACTAAAAGAAGTGAGTTGTTCTCAGATTTGGTTTACTGATTTCCACACTTGGGCAGCAGTTCTGGAGTTGCTGATGGTCAGGTGCCACCATAGAAAAGGGGGGGGTGATGATGAACTTCTAAGTTATGATGCATGAATTAAATTCTGCTACTGAAGTTTTGAACAGTTACAGTAAAAGAACTGTACAAATTATTAGTTTCCTACTTTTCAGAATCAGTACATAGCGTATTATACCCTTTCTTTTGCCGTGTCTGCATGCAGGTGTGCATGTGCCAGGCTTTATTGAAGATCACTGAAACAAATGGAACTTAGGTTAGCTTGTGGTCTGGTGTGTAGTGCAGTTAGGTGGTGTTGCAGATGTGACTGTGCTCTCTTCTGAGCAAAGTCTGTTCTCTGCTATAGAGCCCCAAAGTCATTGCATTTCTCTTGGTAAGGCACTCTCAGCACAGAGCTTCTTGGCTTTCCTGATCAGGATTTTAATACCAGACCTGTAAAAGGAGAACCCAAAGTATAATCAAAAGTAATCACATTCAAATAGTCTGTGGTCAGATTACTTATTTGCATCTTGGCATCTGGTAGCATCTGAATGAGTGATTTCAAAGTAAAGCATGCTACTTTTAAATGGGCTTCTCCCCACACACACGTAGAGCACCTCGTGTCCAGATGAGTAACCTGTAGCTAGAAGGACTCTAAAGCTTTTTCATTTGATCACAGTAAATAAACTATGTTAACATGTTAAAACAAGAAGAGATTTTACCTCCCAGAGATGACTTATAGATAGAAATTTTTAAAATGTTCACCTTGTCATGCTAATAACTATACAAGCAGGAGAAAAGCATAAAATGATGAATAATTAGTCTTTGTCTCCACAGATCCCATCAATAACATTGGGAGAAAAAAATGAAATAGATGTTCAAGTCTGTATAGTCAAAGACAGCTTCATTAGAAGAGCAAAGCTGCATAATTAGCACATTACTGTTAGTTTGCATACAGGATAATATCCACTTGGTATTTCAGAGTGCTACAGACCATCAAGGAGGGCCAGTCCATGCCATAGCTGGGGCATACCCTTGCTGCATCGCATGGGGAGAGCATTGCCAGCTTGTCCCAGAACAAGGGCTTGATGTGGCAAAGCAGAGCTGCTGCCATCCTTCACCCACTTGGAAAGCGTTGTTCTTGATGCGCTGCGCGTGGTTTCCAGTCATGCAAATTACTGGGCAGACAGGGACAGAGGCAGAAAGGCACCATTATATTTCTGTAATCATAAATTATGCCATATGTTACCTGCAGTTCAATCTCTAAATTCTGTGTTGACCCCAGTAGCATGTGGCTGTAATTAAGCTGTCTGTGGAGCAGGTCTGCCCGGTGATTACACATCAGAGCCTGGCTGAGCGTGACGGCGGAGGAAGGGGGTCAGGCACCTGAGCACCTAGACAGGTCGCTTGTGAACAGATGAGCTGTTACCACAATTTAATCAGGCTGTGGAAAACATGCTGAAACGATTCATAACAAGTAAACAGGATAGGAGTGGCTTGTAATAATCTGCAGGGGAAGCTGTTGCTTTTGGCTGTGGCACATGCTAGTGGCTGAGTGCCAGCGGGGAGCACTGGGGACCAGACTCTTAGAGTAGGCCTTACCAGATGTTTAGGGTTCATCCCCACACATTGCTCACCCATTACTGACAGCAGAGTCACAGTGTGTTCAATCCAGTTTGATCTTCCTCACCATGAAAAAGTTTCCCTTAAGTCTGCCTAGAATTTCCTGTGTTCCCACTTGTCACTTGCCTCTTACCATTTCACTGGGCAGCTTTGTGGAGAGGCACATACCATGTACTGCAGCCCCTGTCCATCCCATGGACTTGCTTCAGTATGTCCAGGTTCATTTTCTGCTAGGGAGGCCAAAACTGGGCCCCGTGCTCCCAACAGCTCACTGGTACTGAGGGGAAGGATCACCTCTCTCAGCCCTACTTTATAAGAGTACTAGAAGTGTTTAAGTACTGTGGTGACAAAAACTGTGTCGGTACCTTGATAGAACAGAAACTGCAGGAATATTCATATATAACTTCCATAATACGTATGTGCTTATGTTAAGTAATAACTTTGCTGTGTACAGCAAAATGGTTCTGCAAGTGCTAATGGAAAATTGAGATTGTTGTAAAAGTAGGTAAGTGCCAGCAGTGTGCAATAAACATTCTGCTCTGAAGCCATTTTGGAGAAATGTTCAGGTTAAAACAAAGATGGTGTAGCTCTGAACTACTTCAGATTAAGCGACTAGCTTCGCTTGGCCCTTTGAAGCTCTTCCTTTTCTCAGATAAAAGGTCTATGTGACCATATACTCTATACTCTTTTTTTTTTTTTTTCCCCTTCTAATATCCCTTCATTAACAGGAAAAAGGAACAATGGAAAGCAGATGACTTTTGATAACATTCACAGAGATCTGGTCTGCTACTGAGTGATGCTGAGACTAGTGCAGATAAGGTTTTATCTTTGATCTTGATGAGATAATTGATGCTCGGCATCCTTTAGTGATGCTTATGTGTCAGTTGAAAATTTCATTGCCTATTTTGTTCCAGTGCTTTTAAGTAAGGGACTGAGATTTGTTTCTGTGCTTCTGGCCCGAGGAGGTGTGAAGAGAACCCAAGAATTCTTGCTCCTCAGGGTTAACTCTGTGGGGTGGAAGTTTTGTGAATTTGGGACCAGATAACCAAGTCAGGACACCTGCACCACTGGTAACTGCATTGCATTGCCTGTCACCATGGGATGTACTCTGATGTGCCAGCTCTGATGCAGACATGCTGTTTTATCTTTTGTGCTTTGTATGTCAGAATTTGGGAGGAGAGCAGGGCTGGGTCCTCTCCAGCATCCCACAGCTCTTCTCTGTGAGGGGAATTTCCAGATGGCATAAAATGAGACAGCAGTTTTCTCTGAGAGAGATAATGAAAATATCTTAAAATAGCCTCTGCTTGCCTGTGCACTGTTATTACCCAGCCTAGAAGGCTTTCCAGAAATAATAGAAAAGGGTGTAAGCGAGGAAGTTATGTCTCAGCAGTGAAGCAGCGGTGCTGTGCAGGGTCTCCTGTTGCATCTTTGCAGAGCGCTGAGGGGCTGCAGGGCAGTGCCTGCCTCAAGCTGCACTGCCTCCTGCTCCCCCTTTTTCTCTTCTCTCCTCAAGGCTGGCAGGAGGGTTTCTCTTTTTTTTTTTTTTTTTTTTTTTCTGCTCACACCTTGCTGCTGGGCACCATTTTGCTGTTCCTGACCCCTCTGTGCCAGAGGTGGTGCTAAGGGGCCAGGCTGTGCTGGGGGCCACTGGAACCCGTCGGCACCTCTCCTCACAGGGCTCCATGCCTGACACCCAGGCACCCGCAACCAGCAAAAATCCTCTCAGAATTTTCCCCCAAAGCACAGGATAAGTGGGTTCTCAAAGGGGGCATTTTCCTGGCTTGACAAATGACTCCCCTGCCCCACCACAGGCCCTGGCAGAGGCTGAAGGTCACGGCTGGGGCCTGCAGTGCCCAGCAGGGGGTGGCGGCAGCCATTTTGTGGGTAGGGCCGGCAGCTTGCGTTTAGGGTTTGGGAGGTGCCCAGACCTCTGTAACACAGCATGTGCAAAGGCAGGACTACATCCCACCGTGAAATGAGCTGTGGTAAAGCTCCCAGGTGCGTAAACTGAAGGGGAAAAAATCGGTTTGAAGTTTGCTATTTCTAGTCATTTCACGTCACGTCATGTCACTCATAGAGGGGGGCGGGAAAGTGTTTCCTTGGGAAGACTGGCAGTCATATAAATCATTTGTTCCTCTGCTCACTGCCCACAGGTAACTGTGAGCACGCAGCAGTGACCATGTGTATCAGGGAAAACATTCTTGGATGCATAGCATAAAAAAAAAAGTATTCTAACTCATATTTGCTGCATTTAAGTTTTATGGCAACATAGAAACATTGTAAACAGCAAACTCCATAAATCAGAGCAGGAGTTGGAAACATTGCTGCTAATTTTCCAGTGCTATCCATTTGTACAGGGAGGAAATGTTAGGCAAACTGATTGTTTTTACCTAGAAGTAATTAAATATGTTCCCTAAGAGGTTTCTGAGCAAACTGTTTATTAGCCACATTTGTAATTTCTATTTCTCATGTTATTATGCCCTGTATTCTGGCAGCCTAAACAAGAGGAGCTAAAATTACATGAATTAAGACATGGTATTAAAAGAGAGTGGTACAGCTGATCCAAAATAGCACTCGGAGTTGCTCTCTGTTCAAATATGTCCTACAAGTTTTCATTCTTTACAGGGAAATACAGGGCAGGCCTCCAGTGCCATCATAGTCTTAGCTAAGCTATAACTGTACAGCAAACCATTTTTAAAAAATTCTGCTTTGGCAATTGGAAACAATCTGTGCAACATTTAAACCATCAGGAAAGGTAGTTCTGGTTTAGCTGGCTGGAAGTACACTTAAAAGAAAGGTGTTTGCCTTTCTGATTGCCTTCACGTTTTTATTGCTATTTTATAGACACAGTCCCAAGAACTGGGATTTATTTCATTGGTATACATGACTGGAAAATTATGTGAAAATGATGTATTTTCTCTTCTTAGTTTGGTATATCTGTTGCAATCGTTTTTGGTAAATTATATGAAAAACGTCACATTTAGTATTTAAAAAGGTTTAAAATTTAATCATTTGTGAGTTATTGGTAACTGCCCATTGTTAGTGGCTGCTCTTAAAGGCCTAAGGCCTTTGGAATCAGAGATTATAAAGCTATAACTGTGGTAAAAATGATAATATGTATTGAAATGAAGTGACAGAACTACTGCATTAAAAGATAAACGTGCAAGGTAAGCTCCTGAACTAATGCCGTTTGATATACCTTTGCTGTAAGCGGATTTTCTCCCTGTTTACCTCTTAGCAAAATTTGGTCTGTAAACAGTAGAAGTCTGTCTTGGTCAAAAACAGTTATATTTTGCAGGTGCTCTTGCTCTCATATATAACTACAGTAGAGCATGGTAGGACAATTAAGTATTTATCAAAAGGATACAGATATGGTACTTGACAAACTACATAGTTCTTGTTGAGTTATAAAAAATGTAACTGTTGTAACAACAACAAACAACCCATGTCTGAAATGCTCTATATTTTGTAATTAAAAATCAGTTTAAAGTAGTTCAAAAGGAGGTTTTCCTCATTCTGAAGGTTAGGTTTTTAAAGGGCTTTAGGGAATTTACAGGATCGATCAGATATCTCCTATTTCTGTTCACTCCTGTGTAACTAATTTATCCAACTCAGAACAACTCGATGAGGGAGTGGTAATGAACAGTGGTAGCTTTACATGAATAAGACACCAGCCTGGACCAGGTTTTCCTCTGCATGCAAGAACATAAATTCATTTCATGCCAGTCTGTAGTTCACTGAGTGCTTTACGAAAACTTTTTGTTATGGGGGAATCTGTCAGATGGGATGTGTGAATAAAATTACAGATAACCCTGTGAAGCTGCTCAGTGAAGGTGCTTTATAAGGTGTTGGTGGAGACAGGTAAGTCTGTATGGGCTTTACTCTGGGTTTGTAGGACCTGGCACTGAGACGCATGCTTAGTTCATATGTGCTTGGTTTAGTGTTTGTCTTGGTCTTTGACATTAATTCATTTTCTATGGCACCCCTGGCAGGTAAGTGGGAGTCCCTGATGCCATTCTCTTGGGAATACTGCTCACAAAAATACTGCTTTTTGAACTGCACTCCTGGGGGAAGGTCTCTCTGAACTGGTCCAGGCTTAATCCCTATTTCTTCAAAGTAACTTCAGTAAAGACAGGCAAGTCTCAAACAGCGTTATTAACACCCTTATAAACACCTTTTCCCTCCATTTTACAAATCCTAAAAGACACTTTTTTTTTTTTAAAGTCAGTGCAAAACATTTCTTTATTTACATGAAGGAATTCCTTCATCTATTTGAGAGAGACGGTTGGTTTGTGCATGCTACTGCTGTGCACAGGAACATTTGCTGCTGATTAAAGGGGTACGGCTCAGTTCGCAAAGCAAAGTGCCAGTACAAACATATTTCTCCCCTTCGCCTTCTGGTCTCTTTCAAACTTGAATTTTCCAGGTGCTAAATGGTCTTCACTCAGAGAAAAGACCATCTGTGTCTTTTATTGATGTTCAGATGAATAAAACTTCGCAGAGAAGAGCTTATTTCACTCTTTCTCCTTTCCCGCCTCAACAGCAAAGTGAGCGGCTTTGCAGGAGGAAGGTTTTGTGGCTGTGCCAAACAAATTGGCAGAGGTTGCTGGGCCTTGCAAAATCATGCTGACCTGTGACTGGAGTGGCTCTGCACTCCCTTTATCCTGTAGGAATTATCTGTGTAGGGTTTTCAATCTGTCGGAGAAATGCTATTTATCCCGCTGATGGTGAAAACAAAAGCATGGCGTTGTGTGATGCTTTAGATGTAAAGTCAAAGGGGCCGCTTCCCAGCCACTGCTGTTGGCAAGGCTTCTCTGTTCAAAGCAAAACTGGGGGATGGAGAAAAACAAGAAGCAAATTAGAGTTTTCTGAACGCCTTTGCTAATGCCTCTTCAGTGGGAAATGTGAAACTCCAGGCTATAATTGTGGAGGTGGTTTGATGACTGTGTGCAGTGCAACCCTCCAAATTTGAACACAGACATACGTGTCCTCCTCTCGGCCATGAAGCTTGTAGCTCCAAAACCAAAAGGTTTCCCTCAAAATTTAGCAGTGCTCATTTGTTGACCAGAGGAGTGAATAATGACTGGGAGATCCATTGGGCAAATACCAAAATATAGTTCAAGTATCAAAATGAAGTTCATGTAATACGAATTACCAAATTACAAAAACGACAGTATTCTGTGTTTCTGCAATGTCTAATTAACTGCCTTGTGAATAAAAGTGCTGCTATTTCTTGTCTGTAGACCTTGTCTAATACTCTGACACCCCCTTCTTGAACAGGAATGCTTCCTCTGAAGGCCCCAGTGCTGCAGCAAGGGGAGAAGTACACCCAGGCATTGTCATGGCTCTGGTTTGCTGGACTGTCATCTTGCCCCTCAGCAGCAGCAAAAGTGAGTCACAGTTTCCAAAACACTTGACAAATTTCTTTCATTTGCGGAAGCAGCGCCCAACAGAGGGGCAGCAAGGAGGCCCTTGCCTAGGCAGGTGGCCCGGCTGCATCTACAAGGGGTAGGTGGCAAAGCTTGTCAGCAGCTGATCCGCTTTAAAAGTGTATGTATTTTAATTTAAAATAACACTGATTCTTATGTGGTGTTTTGTCCAATGTACCAGTTGTTTTCACAAATGCATTTCTACCTATTCCAAGACTTGCTGTAAATTTTATAGTGGCAGAGGGTTTAATAAATTACATGAGACAAGAATGAAGAGGCAAGTCCAACCTTTAACCAGAGAGCGAAGGAATCATGTGAATGTAGAACATTTTTTTTCACCCTCTGTAATGAATGTACAATATTTTTTGCCATTACTAGCTGTTGGCTCTAAAAGAGAAAATACAGAGGCTAGTGACCCAAGGCCATAGAAATGAGGGAATACTAGTACATAAAACCATTTGCACTAAAATATTAAACTTGTCCAGAAGATAAATAATGCTGTTTGTTAGTAGCAGTAAGAGAGTAATGGTATGCGATCAGCCCTCATAGGTTAGCCTGTGCCACACATTGCCTGTGGGCTAAGGCTTGATGGATGCTCCCTGCCAGCCTGGTGTGGCAGGAATAGATCAAGATTTGGTGTTTCACACTGAACTCAGCAGATCATGAAAGAGAAGCTGTGAAGCAGAGTTGATTGTTAATTTGTTGAGTGTACACATTCATGCTGCTGCAAATCTGTGTAACTCAGCCCATTTCAGGGCTGTGCAGTCTTTAAGGGACTAATGGCTTGTTCTGCAGCACTTGCACCTGCCTACACCGGGGAGCTGATATGCTTTTAAAGTATATATATTTATAAGTTTGAAGAATTTTAAAGAGAGCCCATCCTCGGAGCATACAGGGTGGGCAGCTCGGCAGTGGTGTTTGAAGAAGGTGGGCCCACCATTTGACCTCTGTGTGTGCCATCTCTCTCTTTGCTGCCAGCTTGAAGCTGGCATTGCCCATGGTGAATTGCAGTGCACGCCCAAATCCTGCAACTGCTCTCTGCCTCGGTTGGGCAGTGCACAAGCTGAGGACATGCCCTGGTACCATCCTGTTCCCATTTTTGCACTGATTTTTCCTTCTTCAATACCGGGCGTGCGGTGGAAACAGCTGGCATGGCAGCAGCTTCCCAAGCACGTGATTAATCTGCATTGGTAGCCTTGCTTTTGCGGTACCTACAGGTGAGTGTGTGCTGGGGACAGCCGGATGTTATCTTGCCTTGTCTGAATCCCAAAGGGGTATTGGTAAGCAGTATTATCAGTGTACATGAGTTTAAAGTAGATACTGCTAAATGTGTTACAAACTTTCAAAAGTGAATTTGCCAAACTGATGTTATTCTAGGGCAAGAAATAAAAAACTTGCAGGTTTGCTTGCAGTCAGTCGTGCGTGGCCATTTAGAGCCAATGATGCAACAACAGGTTGTTAAACAATTTTAAACAAGCCCGTTTTGTACGTTGTGAAAGTAACATTTAATGAAGTGAAACATGGATCAATGGTAAAATCTGTGTGGTGGCTCAGTTGTATTGATTGCAAGGTTCAAAGGCTTTCGGTATGGACCTGTTAAACATCTATAATGTTGAGGCTGAAACGATGCTTGGCAAGTGCTAACGAGGCTGAAAAGGCAGCGTGGGTGTGTTTGCTGCTTTCACATAACCTGCTGGCTTTCTGAGTCAGTCAGAAGGGCTGGGAACCTCCAGGTCACACGGGAGGTGCTGCCTGTGTCTCCCATCCACGTGCAAAGGAAGG
This sequence comes from Anas acuta, assembly GCF_963932015.1. Taxonomy (NCBI): domain Eukaryota; kingdom Metazoa; phylum Chordata; class Aves; order Anseriformes; family Anatidae; genus Anas; species Anas acuta. Next base: position 2,868,396 of record NC_088981.1, read on the forward strand.
GAGAGACGCTGGTGTTGTAGCCAAGGCACCACCATGGCAGCTGCGGCTGCCGAGCGTGGAGGTGCCACTGCTCTCCCTCAGCTGCTTGGTGAAGCAGGTGAGTGTACAGTTTGGCTGGATTTGGCTTTGGCCCACAAAAAGCTGGATCCTGGCTTCAGTCTGGCCTCCGACATGGGAAGGTGCATGGTCAGGCAGACAGTGCTGCAAAAATAAAATCAATACAGATCAACTGAAGAGTTTTAATCTTGCCTCTTAAGACTCTGCATCTGTCCGTTCTCTTATACGCTACACGTTACATCAGTGAACATTACTCACTTGCAAATCAAAATACTGTGACTTACTGTGTTACGTATCAACACCTATGCACACATCCCAAATGCACCTCTCTCTGTTTGTGCACAGAAACTCACCCAGCCAACTTCCACGGGCAGTACAGCAGGGCAGTGCTGTAGGAAACGGCGGGGTTTAGGTGCTGTGCTTGACCCTGACAGCTCACACTCCTGGTAATTGGGCTGATGACAGTCAAGCTCCAAACAACTGCATATAAAGGGCACTTTTTCATAAAACAGCAGGTACGTCTCCTGCATATGTTCTGACAACGGCAATTAAAAACAGCAGCTCACCGGGGAATTGCTAAATATAGTATGGCCTGAAGTTCTGAGCTTCTGTTTCCTGGATTTTTTGTTGTGACTCGTGCTTTTCCCCCTTATGTGTGGTGCAGGAGAACTTAAAGGTCAGGTGAGCAAACCAGCAGTGGGGCGGGAGAAGGAATTTAGAATGAGGTTTTGCTAGCCCGATGTAGCCCAAACTCCTGCTGGTAAGGAGGAGAAAGGAGTGCTGAAGGTGAGGTGTGGGGACTTGAGAACATCAGGGCGGGCGCCCTCCAGCTGGGGCTGCAGTGATCTGGGACGTAGGAGGCCCTCTGCAAGAAGCGTTGCCTTTAGGAAACCCTTTTCCTTTAGGCAGTGCAGAAAGAGGGAGAGCTTTAGGTCTTGGCTGTCTTAATTCAGGACAACTTGATGTCGTTGCTGCAGTAACACACGCTTTGCTTGTGCATAGATTTATTTTACAGAGACTGAATGAAGGAGAGAGCGCTCTCCTCCTCAGTGGTATAGAAGCATTTATGGATGGTTTGGTGTTTGGTTTAACAGCTTATGCTTTTAAAGACTTGACATCTTGTTTGTTTTACCTAAATAGATATATGCTATTTCCGGAAGCTGTTGCTGCTGCTGGGCTTTTATGACAATCTTTTCATTTGTAGTGTGGGAGAGGTCACAGCATTTTGCTAACTCAAAATATGTGACAATGACAACAAAACCCAAATTTCATTAAAAGAAAAAAAGGGTCAGCACTGTACAGGCTGATTATAAATAGTGCCGCCAGTCAGTACCTGGTGGTTTATTGGACCTTATGAAACTCCTGGTATCCAAATGTGTATTTTAAGAAGCCATCTGACCTTGGGCATCTCTCCTGCTGGGGGATGCTCTCTGCTGTGTCAGTGGTTCAAAATCAATAACCTCCAGCACTGTCCTGTGAGCGCACCGGTATTTAAGGGTGATATTGTAAAATGTGACATTATTCTGCTGACGAATGACTCGATACTGATATCCCTGTGGAGAAGGGTGGGCAGGGTTATGTGGTGACTCTAAAACTTCACTGATAATGAATGAGGAAAGAAAAAAAAAAAAAAACCTGCTGGGGATGCCATTTCATCCATTTAGCACTGGGATCTGCTGTCCTTGTATCAACCTTTATCATCATGGCCCACAGGTGCCTGAGCTAAACCTGCTTGTCTGTTGTATTTTCCCAAGTTCATCAGATTGTTAGAACTCTGAAACCCAGAGGTTATTTTATATCCTGCTTTTAATAATTTCAGCAGCCTGAAGACCTGTGTTTGCAGAACTGCTTAGTGCCTGGCTTGGACACAAACCCAAGGTTGTAGTCCAAAGATCAGTGCCCAGCTCTTACTTTTAGGGCTGCTTGGAGACTTTTTGCTGTTGTCTATAAATTGATTGAGGCTGGGCACCAGGGAGAGAGGAGAGTCGTTTGGTGCTGGAGCAGATAGGGATAAACACTGCATCTAGCGCAGCAACTAAAAGAGGGCTTCAAGCTAGCAGAAGTGTCTTCCTATAAAGGCTGAAGCAGAAATGTGAATGGCTTTTAAAGATTGATACTTAGTTTATGCGAGGGGAAATATGTTAGTAGACAGAGGATTGGTTCATTGATTTGCAAAGGTTTTTTCTGTGCTTTAAATATTTACGGCTCCAGACTAACCAAGATGTTATCTGTAGAGGAGTGCTCTTCGTGGCCTGGGTTGAGCATGGATTTTCTGCATTCCTGGTTTTGGAACTCAGTTGTACACCAAATCTAACTGAGCTCTGAATACTTCAGTTTTCTTTCTGCATTTGAAGAGATGACACAGACTTTCTGTGAAGTAGTTTGACAAATCTACTTATGGCAATCGGCTGCTCTGTAGCTCATATTTTTAAATTAATCGCCTTTCAGAAGAATAATACTGTTACTTTCTTGTAAGCATGTGGCTCCTGGCATCCGTCTGTGTAAACAAACCTCATTATCTTTAACTGGCTGCAGACTGTGAGGGTAAGAGAATCGCTGAGTGCAAGTGTATGAATTGATGTGCAATTGCAAATTTCCCAAATAACTTTTTTAATAACATCTTTTAAATGTTTTAGGTACTAAAGGGCTCAGTGTGTCTCTTCATAATATACAGTGTGATTAATTCAAATGAGAAAAAAACAGTCATGCAGACAGGCTTTACAGCTAATGAGCAGGATGCATAAAATATGCTCTGCCTCACTGAAGTATTATTGTCTTCTGACATTTTTGCAAACTCCCATGGAATTTGTTTTGCATCAACTGCTGTTAGTGAAGACGGAGTTGGTGAATTATTGCCTCTTTATTTTGAGACCTGAACTAATTCCCTGTGCAGGTTTCTGCAAGTTTTCTTTGCACAGTTCTGAGTCCCAACAGCACAGGCAGTGAAGGCGGCAGTAAATGGCATCCCTGCATCACTGAGGGCTACATTGTCAATCAAAGGCAGTGGACTTGTAGATCCCTTCTTTTTTTTCCCCCTAATATATCATCTTAAAAGTTTGTTTCCCGTTTTAGTCCCTTGTACGTTGCCTGTGCAGTGGGTTTTTAAATATATACATCGGAGACCTTGACAAAGGGGGCTTGTCATCTAACCCGAAGGCAGCTCCCTGAGTCACTTCTAGCTGGTGGGCAGTGGGGACCTTCTGATGCTTACCAGCTGTCCTCTGCCAGAGGCTGTAAGTAATCTCTTTGTGTTATTCACACTGCTGAGCACATTTTTGCTAACTCTCTAGTAATGGTTCTAGACCTGCCTGTGTGTCTCCCAGGACTCAGGTGTGCAATCACTGTCCCTTCGTCCATTGCAGATGTTTGATAGGAATAAGTGCATGGCTATGCTGAAGTAGCAACCACGAGCTATGCTTAACATCTGTAAAAACTGACTCCCTCCCCAGCCTGCACAACAACAACATTGCTGCTGGGAAAGTGTGTTGAAGGGAAATCCCCTTGGTAAAGCCTCGCGTGTGTTTTCTTCAGTGAGCTTCCCCACTGTTTGACTTTGTGCCCGGTCACGGGCCATGTGCAGAGCACCTCCCGGCACTCTGTATGTGAAATGACAGTAAGCCCATTTAGCAGAGAGCACTTCGTTTCCCTTGCTCAATCAGAAAACATTTTTTTGCTTTCTAGCTTCTTGAGTCATCCTTTAGAAGAAAAGATTTGCTACCCTAGAAGAAAACAGAAGTAGAGTTGTTAAAGAGATAAATGACAGTCAGCCTTAAACCCTGCACTTTCAATTTATTTGAAGAAAATGTTCAAGGAGTGTGAATATAGGACATTTGTCTCGTGTTATTCCCAAAGCAACCTGCGTGTTCAGCTGCAAACATCCCCACCCGCTCCTCTAATGAGCTCAGATCTCACAGTGTTCCCCGTTCACCCCTTTAAACCTGGACAGAGCTCCCTGAAGCCAAAGGGTGCGGCCCAAAATTTAGCATAGGGTGGACCCTCTACACATGCTGTTGGAATCTCTTCAGCTCCCATGCTACTGGAGTTGTGAAGGCTACGTTAGGCATCACTGCAGGTGGTCCTAATGTAGGATGCTGTGTGTGAAATTAGAGCAGTCCTGGGGCTGGTGAGTACCCCGGGCTCTGGCCTTCAAGGCAGGATTTTTCAGCATGATCCTTTTCTAATGCACCACTGGAGTCTGACATTTACAATCGGCTGCTTACGCAAACTAAGGAACAGCAGAAAGAAACTGATTTTTTTTTTTCTCCTTGTCCTTTACTTTTATAAAGTAAATATCAGAAAGAAGTGCTTTGCAGGTGCTTTTTAGCACAGTAAGCATAATGCCTGGGGAATGCAGTTGAGATCCTTGGCCAAGGCTGCAGAGTCATTGTATTTCAAAATTCATATGACTTTGGTGAAAACTCTGGACCAAGTGCTTGCAACCTGCTGAGATGTCCATAGCAGTGGAAAAAGTGCTCCAAAATGGTTCGGTCAGCTGCTCAGGCAACCGTCTTCGCACCGTGCAGAGAGAGAAAGGGGATGTCTCTGAAACCCTGCAGAAGTAGCATGTCCTGGCCCGAGCACCCGGGGCTGAAGGGGGCAGTGGCAGTGTCTCGCCTGTGCTCCTTTGGAGACGGGAGGTTACAAAATGCGTTCAGCTGTACCTGAATGCTCTGAGCTGACTGCTCTTGACCCGGCAAAGTAAACTCGGCAGCAGAGTAAATGGGTGGCAGATGGAGGCAAAAACATGTTTTTGTGGTCTCCCGGGAAAAGATTCTTTCTTGGGCAGAAACATTCCTGACAGCCTTTCTGTGTGTCTGTCCTTGTGCCGTATGTTTTTTTCTTCCTGTACAGCCAGATGAACATTTTCAAAGGGCGGATCCTTCCTCTCGTTCAAGCATAAGGACCTTTGGTGTTTTTCTGATGCTGAACTCTGCTGTTAATTTGCCATTTGCTTCATGTGATGGGCTTTGCCTTTTACCAGCTGCTGTTTCCTGGGGTTGTGTTGACAGGGGAGGATGCATCCCTGATGGATTCCCGGGAGGGTTTAGTGCAGGGTCCTTGGGATGTGGGCGTTGAAAATAAGTGAAAACCTTGTGTCAGCACCTTCCAGTAAATATTCTGAAGTAATTTGATATAATAAACCTGATGTCCTAGGCCTTCTAACTGGCTTTTCACCAGCGAGTGATGATTTCTGCCTGGAGAGCCATGGGGATGCAGATGTGTGTGGGGAGGACTGGGCAGCCCCCATTGGGAGCCTGTGGCTGCATTCAGCACAGCAGACTGGCGTCGTTGCAGCCACTTTGCTGTCCTGCATCCAGTTTTGGGAGTGTAAAGGTGAGTTGTGTAGGAGCTGTGAGATGGGACAGCTGTACCTGACAGCCCTGAAGGTGCTGCCTGCAGTCACAGACCAAAAAGAGCATCTCTGAAATAGCGAAAATGGCTTCTTGAGGTCGTCTAAAATATCAGCAGGTACGAAGGAGACAGCCTGACTCTCCCAAGCCAGTAACCGTCCTGCTTTTGCCATCCCAAGCAAACAGACTTTTGTTCCTTACTGGTATTTCATTTCCTTTGCCACTGATTTTTTCCAGAGGGTCAGGGCAAATATCAACAGTGCTTTTTTGGCACCAGCACAGTCCTGGCTGTTGGGCTGGGATGAGCTGCAGCAGTACCTGCAGCCCAGCCTGGGGGCTGGCTGGGGACGCTGGAGCACTTGGCAGCTTTGCTCATACCTCTGCTCCTCCCACCAGGTGCCCTGCATCAGCTGGTGGCCCCTCAGCTCGTGCTGAAAGCGTGTTGCAGGGAGGCTGTAAGTTGTGCGATCAGCTGTGATGTGAAATCCAATATCTCTGGAAGAGAAGAGATGATTATCAGAAAGCTTTTGTGTAAACGGTGGGATTCTCTGTAACAGGAAATCTTTGTCTGCTCTTGGAACAGGCTGGGCGAAGCTCAGCAGTGGTGGCTTCAGTAAGGATGTGTGAAAACGTGATCTGCAAAATGCAACTGGAAATTGCACGTAACAAAAGGGGATCTGCACAGAAGTGTTTCAGTGGAGACCCCGCGCAGGGCAAGGCTGGACACTAAGGCAGCTGATGCACAGCTCTTGGCATGGTGCTTCCCAGGTCCAGACACACTCCATTTCTAGTAGCTCTTGGTGCCTTTAGTGACGGGTATTACATAGCCATTGCGTGTAGTGAGTCAGTGTAGGTAGCATGGTACATAGCAAAGTGTCTCTTTCCAGTGCTCAGTATTAAAACTTATGGTTTATAAAGTGGAGTTACATATATTGGTCCACTCTTTGTCAATGAGGCAGGTATTTCCTGATATTGGCAGTTAGGCTTGTTGGGGCAGAAAAATAAATGAGAACAGGGAATTACAGAAGGCTGTAAACGCAGTTGAGCACCAACTATATATAATTATACCTAAGAAATGGCAATATTAGCTGGAAACTGCCTGGTAGGAAAAAAAAAATCCTCGCAGGGAGAATGTCTCTGCTATTTGTAGCCAATTTCACATGGTCAGTAACTCAGTTATGCACTGCTCTCTGTAGATGGTACTTAAGCTCATAAGGTGGCATTTAGCATGTTATTAGCTCACGTAAAGGAGGAGGCTGGACAAAGGACTGATGGGGCCGCAGGGGGCAGGGGGGGCTCTGCTCCCAGTTAGGTGTTAGCAGCAGTGATCTGATAGCTCTTTACTAGGACCATGAGAAATGAGAACTGGCTGAGCCCCATCAACCAGGGACTGAACTCCTCCTGAATAGCTAAACACAGCGCGTGCGCTCCTGGTTTAGAAATGGGAATGAATCTGCAGAACGATTCCAGTACCGCTGAGGCTAGGGGTGGCGTTGGTCTCTGTTCCCTGGTGTTGCTCAGCACCTGGCCTGCGCACGGCATGTCAGGAATAACACGTGGCTGCGGGGTCACAGTGCCTGCACCTGCAGCTGGTACCCAGCATGAACGAGCCACGTGTGGAGGGTGCAAAAGATCAGCTTGTGGCTCTTAACCACAGCACACACTGAATAACTCCTATCCCCGCGTGAATCCCGACCCATTTAATTCACTGTCTCTATTCAATAAAACAACCGATTAACTCTGATACCATCGTTATCTCTCGCAGTCAATGTATTTGCCTCAATCAAGTCTTTCTTTAGGGACAAGAGAGTTCCTGATACCTCAGCAGATTATTTGCAGGTATCAGTTTTGTTTAGGCACGGTGATCACTGGCTTTAACAGGCTGATTTCAGTCCTGTAATATTCATGTTCATAACAATAACTTTTTGAGAAACCCATTAAAAGTCTGTGATGGTAATTTAAAAGAAAGGTCAGACACACTGTTCCCCATTCAATTATGATCAAGTTAGTAACTTTTGATGGATACATTAAATGATGCTGTCATCTCTGGGCATATCACAGAATCAAAATTACACTCCTGTTTCATTCGGAGCGTAAGTAATACCTGCAATTAAATGGTCTTCTAGTTAGGGCAGCTGCTCGCAACAGAGGCAAGGTTTGCTCTTCTAAACTGCGTTCAGCCAATTCTGCGGGTGTCTGCCAATAGACAGCAACCCATAATCTATATATAAATTACACAAACCCCCTTCATGACAAGAATATTATTAAAGCTGCAAAGTCAGACACTTGGAGGTGAAGAAATGCCAGCATCGAAGTTTCCTGAGTGACCTCAGTTTGTTCTCTCCTTCTACCATGCACATGTATAACGATGCAGTTTGTAATTACATAGGCAGAAATTGTTTGTTTTTTTAATGTCGTATCTCTATTTATTTACTCAAAGGTTTTGGGCACCCCACGTTGGGGTTGTGCAGTGCCAGGGGCTCGTCTCTGGGACCATTAGCTATGGTGCTATTATTTGTGAAACAAATCGGATGGTTTATGGAATAACACCAGCACTGGATGGGTTCTGCCCTGGAAGGAGACGTGTTAGGGGTGCTGGGTAGATGAGGATGTGAGGATGGAGCATGACACATGTTGTACAAGTGCCAGCAGAAGTGGGCTGCAGACTCCTCCTACATTAGAGTGAGCGAAAATATCCTGGAGGTCTTTCTGGAGTTTCCCCTAACGTCACGGGGCTCTGTTGAGCCCTGGTGGGATTTGAAGTATTATTTTAAATGAGCTCATGTCCTGGGGAATTTGGAGCATCACAGCAAGAACAAAAAGGACAAGTTTCACTGGTCATCTCTTTGGTGGGTATGAGATCAGCTCTAGATCAAAGCTTTGCTGTGTCTTCAGCATGTCCCTTCAGCCTAAATGCTATCAGTTTGTGCTGGGTCCCTCTTCCCTCACCACTAGGTCTGAAAGTTGCCTTTGTAACCTCTCTGTGATGTCTGGGCCAGAGGGTCTCTCAGCACCTCACACTCGCCCGCTGCAGAAATCGGGGATTGCAAGTGCTTTTCTGGTGTCTCTCTGTGAAACAACAGCACGATACAGATATTGAAGCGTGAGAGAGGAGCTTGGGCCCAGAAAGTGAGTAGGAATTCATATTTTCAGCATTAACTCTACAGTTGCTCTAACTCTTTTATATTGTGTGCTTAGTTGTATTCCCTTTTGAACTTGTTCATGGGAAATGCAGCAAAAGGGGGAAAAAAGTTTCATGTAGTGTGATTTTTTGATGAAGATGTTAGAGACGATGGATAAGTTTAAATTTATGGAACGAATGTGTTCATTTTACATGAAAAGTTCGATTGTTTTCTTTTTAGAAAGAAGTTTTTGTTTAATACATGACTTTGCTCTTGCTTCAGAAGGCAGAGGATATCCTGGTATGGAGCCAGGGAGTCATAACAGACATTAAACTGAAATTAGACATGAAAGACGTTTTAATCTTTTGTCTCTGCAGCCTGGGAGAGTGCTCCTTCTCAGCAAGCACAGTGTGGAAAGGGAAATGCGACCTCATGGAAACAATGCTTTATTCCTCCAAGGCAGAAGAGTTTGAGTACAGTATTTTTGGAAGCACTGGTCTGTGTTTGACTGGTCAGTCTGTGCAAACCCACCGCTTCTAGTCTGATTAGTGGGTTATTCTGCTCTTTTAAGCATCTGGCAACAGATGGCCCAAAAATCAGTACCTTAAACTGGGGAAAATCACCCTGGGAAGACCCAGGGAAGCACAGAAATTGTATACACCTTCATTCCATGAATAGTCTATGTGAGTGTACAATGAGTCTAGCAGAAATCAGATCCTGAGACAAGAAATGTGAAAAGACGGGGCAAAAAGGTTATGAGGACCACGCCAGTAGCCAAGGAGTTTGCAGATCAAGGTGAGCAGCACGCAGCACAAGGGGGCTGATTTCTGCTGGTTTTCCCTGGCTTTTAGTGGCTCTATGGGAATTGTCCTTCAGACTGCCTTCTGGAAGGGAAATATCATTCCTGGAGATAGGATTAAGCTGCTAAAGGTTGTTTGGAGGAAAAAAAAAAAAAAGCCACCGGTTTTGTTTAGAGAGAGCTTTACCCTCAGCCTTGTTTTTTGTGCTTCTGGTAACAGTGGGAACTGGGGCTGTGCAGATAGAAAGAAAAGACACATCAGCTGGGGTTGGAGAACCGTGTTCACTGGCTTGCTTTATTTCCTTCAGTTGTGTTTGCTCACACAGGGCTGCAATCTGGTAAGCCTCTATTTCAGGTAGTAAACTAAAATATGGAAGGTGCTTAAATTGCATAGATCTGAAAGCTCACGCAGAGTTTTGCTTCTCCAAAGTACAATATCATTTAACTCAGCAGAAAAGTGCTGCAGATACAGTATAAGTAAGAGTCTCATCAGACTTGTGATGGACCTGGTGTGCTTAGGAGACAGATGTCTCAAACACAACAAATACACTCAAGTCGCAGCTACAGCTACGGCGCACCTCGATACCCTCGTAGCAAAGATTCTCTCCCTCACAGATTTATAAGATTGTTTTTCTTCCCCTGAGTTGGGCTGGTGACTGAAGGTTGCGTGCTTGCAATACGCTCTTGCTGTCATTTGGTTGGCCTACTGGTTTCCCACTCGCAATGACATCTGGAGGAAGATCCGTGCATTCCCAGAAATGCGAGACTCTTCTTGTTTGGGCGACAGGAATCTGCCTTCCCAACTCGTTTGCTTGCTTTGACCTTTTGTTCACAGAAAGTCACACGATGCACCAGTCTGCCAGGGACCTGCAGGCTGACTCTTAATTGTGCACCGTAATCAGCTGCTTGTTTGCAGCCCTCTGCAATGACTTGGCTTTGTCCTCCAGCCGAGGGCACAGCAGGAACAGACTCTGCAGGGTGGGGGCATGAAGGAAGCCACAGCGCTGCTGAAAGCCTCCACTTGGTGCTGTGAGGCTGACCGGGGTTGGGCGAGTGTAACTTCTGGGAAACTTAGCCTCTCAGCGTATGCCTCAGCTTGTTTTCTATAGCGCATTGATTGGTAAAGGAAGCACAAAACGCTGCATAAGCCACTATTCCCTTTGGCAGTTTCCATTCCCCAAGGAAAAACTGGACCCAAAGCACCTGGATCCTCAAAGCTTTAATTGCCCTACAAAAGTATCCGTGCTCCTGGGTTCATTGGAAGTCAGGAGAAATAGGCACCACTCAGCATCTCCCAGGACGTTGCAGGCTCACAGGAACAAGCCCCTGATACAGGCTACTGCAGGGGTTTAACTGGGTGAAGCAGGGGAAGAAATTTTCATTGCCTAATCCGAGGTGAAGGAGCTGCAAAGTTTCTTTTTCTGCTTTCCCCAGAAAAGAAAGAGTGAAGGACCTGTCCTGCTGCCTTCCTTTTGCCTTGCATGAGTAAAAATCTCTCTATAAGTTCTGTAGAGAAATGCGGGTACTCAGTTGTGCAAAACCACCTTTATTTCAATTAGCTCAACTAGCAATCAAAGTGCACTGTTGCAGAAATGAGAAGCACCGGGGATGGTCTAAGAGAGACATGACTGTATTTGTTCAAGGTCTGCTCTGACTGGAGAACCAAAGATGGAGGTGTAGAAATGGGAAAATAATCTCAGCCTTGAATGAAAATGCAACATGCTCAGAAATGAGTTGAACTAGATAATTCGTGTTCGCACTGTAGCCATCAGTGATGGTTTTGGAAAGGCTGAAGCAGATAAGCTTAGTCCTGAGGCTGCTCTAGTCTGATGGAGGAGATGAGCCTACAGCTTGGGATGGCTCTCTGGGTCCTTCCTGGAAGATTTAGCTTCCAGGAGCCTTTCTGGAGCTTTAGCCTTTCTCTTCTAAAACAACCATCCCCTGCCTTGAGGAAATCTCAGGAAATATAATCTGCATAAATGTAATTGCTGCAGCCCCATTGTGACTGACATGTCTGCTGTTATCTCTCAGGACACTAAGAAAAGGTTGTACATTTTTCTTCAAGGGAAAATTTCTTAAATTCTTGACAGCTTTTTGAAGAGAAGTTTTATATGCAGAGTGAAAATCTTTGATGGAAAAGCAGAAGAGTGAAATAAATATGAATTATAGCTCAGTTGTTTTGCTTCTTAAAGGTGAGGTCTTAAATTTCTGAAGTGGCCATCTAGTTGCTAAAAGGTGTAACCTCTACAATTTGTTACAGCACATTTTCTCCTTTATGGCCAATAAAATAATACAGATGCTTTTGTCACTACCCCTCTGTCATAGCATGCAATTTCAGGTGTGTTCCCTCAAACCAGAATGCCACAGAGCTGTGTGTAGTTTGTTTCAGTGGTCCACGTGGTGGGCAGAAATTGGAATGAGCTTTACAAATTTGATAGGTGGTGACAACAAATCGGCATAATGGTAAAAAGATGAGAGATGTCATTCAGCAAGAGTAAATTGCTGTACTTCTAATTATAATTTCTGGTTTGAATAATTTGTGGTACTCCTGTATGGCATTTTACCTTTTGGGGGGGTAGATAAATCTGACTTAATTTCTTCGAAGTACTGCAAGAGCTGCTCAGTGGCTGGGCACCACGGCACAGGCTGCACTGGGTGCCCTGTGATGGCACAGGGACTTCAGAAGTACGTGCTTGCACGCTTGGTACCTTGGCACAGTGGTTTTTGCCGTATGATAAATCAGTAAGTGATTTTGTTACCTACCACAAGGGAAAACAGTGTAACTTAGAAAGGATTGTTGGTAACTCAGTCTGCTTGCATTTAAACAAATCTGTCTCTGTCTGTCTGTCCTCACTTCTCTATACTTAAGATAATTCTGTTTAATAAACTCATGTTATTATAACTTAATACATGAAATATCAAAATATGTAGTATGTAGTAAATTCAGTCAGTAATATAAAATATTGGCTATATTTGGTTCGCTACACTTTAGCTTATTAACATGAATTTTAATTAAGTCTAGTGAAAATGTTATTTGTCTCCTTTAGCAGTTCAGTGGAGAAGTAGGACAAATTCAGCAATAACTGCATTTAATCTCTTCAGGGGAAAAAAAAAAAAAAGATATGTTATGCTTCCTAGTGGTGAGCATTGAGGAGAACATTATCTGGGGAAATCCGATGTCTGGTTAAAAAATAGACCGTTGCTTTATTTTATCTTTATTTAGAAATAAATAAATAAACTGATCCTGCATATACGTGTTTAACTTTACACGAGATTGAATTATACTGGGCTGTTGCTGTACTTCAGATTAGATGCATAGACCTTTTCATCAATATCTTGAAATGTAACAAAAATGAGGGTAAAATGTTATAAAAATCAAATGTGTGTTGCTCCGTCTTCCCTCCCTCATTCTCTTCCGTGTTTGAAGTGCTGATTTGGCCATAACCAGCACCCAGCTTGTGCTATAAGTTCCCTTTTGTAGATAAAACATGAATTTCTTCATAACCCTCCCCTTGAATTCCCCCTCAGTACCATCATGTGTTTTTGGTTCTGTTTCAATCTCTTCTGTCATTCAAAGGCATCTCAGTCTTACCAGATTTAAAAGTATCTTTCCTCAAAGCTTGAGGCCTTGCTTGTATTTGAAAGACCAGCCTTTGCTCTGGCCCTGGGCTTAGCCCCAGCTGTACGAGCTGGCCAAGGGGTGGACTGGTGGCTCTGCTTTGGAGACAAATAGCAGGGAGGATAACAATTTCTGCTGCTTGGGAATAAAATCAGGTAATGGAAATTATGGGTACAACCGAAGGAGTCAGCTTTTGGTGTTGGTTGCTTTGGATTTTGTGTTGCTTTTTTTTTTTTTTTTTTGTGAGTATAGTATAGTTTGGTTGGCTATAATGTCCTTGTTAGTAAATGCTAGTGCTTGTATTTTGAATACTTGCAAAATAAACAACCAATTCATGGGCTGTTCTGTAGATAAGTGAATTACAGAAATCAATGTGCTGACATTGATTTCTATTCAAATGCTGAGGAGCGCCTGCAGAAATCCAGGTGATGATCATAGAATCGTTTTCATTTAGTTTGGAAAAGCCCTTAAAGATCATCAAGTCCAACCACGATGTATTTGCTGGAGAGGGAACACTTCACTGGACAGATAAGGAGCTGATAAAGGAAACCCTCCTGGATTGCAGGTGCCCTACTGATGGCAGGACCTGCCTGAAGTACCACAGGTCAGTGACACACCTCATGGTCTGTGCAGGGTATTTCTGGTGTGGAGCTGTGATGAGAAGGCATGAGAATGCCAGGCATGAGAAGGGCATTTCCTAACTTCTGGGCATTTTCACTGGTGTAAGTAGGGATAGCTCTGCCAAGAGAGCAGTGGAGATGGCTCACATCTAAAGCCCTCTCCGTGTAATCATTTTGCCATTGCTTTTTCAGACATCTGATTTTTTGGCTTTGGCTGAGGAGCTTCACTAAAGCTGTACAAAATCTGGGGTTACTCAACTGTTCATTTCCATTCTTGCGTGCAGCAGTTGGCTGAGGCGGTGGGCATTGCTCTGTGAGGGGAAGCAATTGCATGAGGTGCTCGGGGAGAGCGCTGGGGAGCGTCTCACACGGCATTTCCAAATCAGAGTGCTCCTGAGCTCTTCCCGAGCTTACTAGCACTGAGCACTATTAATTCAAAGAGGCTGCCCTAGGACCTCTTGGGAGATGGGGAAAATTAAATAAAAGAGCGTAAGAGCCTGTAGGTGGATCCTTAATACCCCTGATGAAGGGAGCCCAGGCTAAATGAGAGTTGCACCTCAGCCTCTGCCAGCTCTGTTTTGGTGCAGACACGGCTGATGGGCTGCAGGAAAGCTGTGGCCCTCCTGGTGTTAGGCCAGCATCTTTCCTGGGGGTCCCTGCCCAGCAAAACGAGAGCAGAGGGAAGCTCTGCTTAAACTTTGTTAAAGGAAGATGCTTTCTAAAGGAAAGTACTTCTCACAGGGAGTTAAAAAATAGCAAAAAAGTGTGAACAACAGGCCTAATGCTTCTGTTGCACTTCGAAAAATAAGGTCAGGTCTCGCTGAAATGTGTACTCCTACAGCTGGCAGGAGTGATGATCCTGTGCTGGGGGAATTCACTTTCTCTGTGGTGGGCTCCTGGCTCGGCTGCAGCCTTGTCCGTAGGGATTTCACCTCCTGGGCACGCTGCAAGGATGGCTGGGGGCCTGCAGCTATGAGAGGATTTTGGCATTTTGTAGGAAAATCAAATAGCTGTTTTTTTTGTTGTTTTTTTTTTTTTTTTTTTTTTTTTTTTTCCCTCTTGGAAAGTCTTCATAGGAACAGGAAAATAAATATGCAGGCTGCTCTTGACGTGCATGCCAGAGCTGCACCAGGGTGCACAAGTGGACACCGGGTGCCCAGCTGTCCTGGGAGGAGGCAGGTGGTCTGTGCCTGAAGTGCACAGAGGTTGCCTTGTAAAAAGTGCCATGCAACTACAACTGGGCAACGTGACCTCTTCTCTCCCCCTTTCCCAAGGATATTTGCTGCTAGCTAGATGGGATCTGATTCTGGTCCCACTTATTTTGCACTGCTGCAGCTGCTGAGCACTCAGGTCTCTGACCAAAGGCTTCGGCTGGCGGACCTGCCACCACTGGCGGCTGGTGGAGCTTTGCCTGCTTTGTGCCTGCGTTATTTGCGTCCTGTCTGTTCAAGTTAATGGCTCTGAAAAATGTTCCAGCGTGGCTCTGTTTAGTGAAGTGACTTTGTGAGGGCCCCCAGAAAACAACCTCCGCAGCAGAGCTTTCAGCGGGGAAGAGGAGCCTCAGCTCGCCGCTTCTAAGGGACAAATCTTGGTGCGTTTACTCCCAGTACCCTTGTTGTTGCCTAGGCATTTTAGGGCAGGCAACATTTTTTTTTTCCTGTCCTGAGAGGGATTTCATGTCATTTTCTATCAGAGCTATGAGCTTATTGAAACAGCCTGAAATCTGCCCTCAGCCATCACTCTGGGGCCTTAGCTGGGGTCAGTGCCCTGTCCTCTGGCATTGCCTTCCCTTGCAATATTCTTCAAAATGCCATTAATGGGAACACTAAGCAGAGTTTTGGCTTTATTTGAGCTGTTTGCTCTTTGTTTTTGCATTGCATTGCAGTACTCTAGGCAACTGGCCTATTAGCAACCACAGAAAGCCAATATATTCCAAGGAGATGGTGAGCAGGCTGGGCACAGACCACCTGAAGGAGATGAAATCAATTCCACCGCGCTCCCAGAAGCTTCCCCACGAGTTCGCAAGACCTGAAAGTGCATTAAGATAATGTCGGCAACCTGACCCCGCAGAAGGAAAGGTTTGGGGAGGTCAGGATGAAGCTTGGGTTGTAAAGTGCATCTGCGTGCCTCGGTGGTGCAGGCAGGGAGCTGCCGGGGAGGTTTGCCCGAAGCTGCAGCAGCTGGGCCCTGCCGTACCGCAGGACCCCTGAGTCTTTGATGCCTTCCTGCCTCGTGTCGGTGTGGTGACTGCTGCTACTGTCAAGGCAAAACGTAGGGAGATTGCGGGGAGATGGAGACGCTGATCTGATTATAGTGACAGACTGTGAAAACAAACCCTTCCTTGAGAGCAGAGTTTTGACAGTTGATTTTTTTTGTGCATTCGTGAAGCTTAGGATGATTTTTTTCCTCTTTGTTCAAAGCAAGAGGTTACGTGCCTTAGGCATATGCAGCTTTGCAAAATTAAGCCCATTAATAAAACAATCAACACTTTTGAACCAAATATCTACCTCTTAAAAATCTACTGAGTGCCGTGTTCCCTTTATGCTGATGCCTAGGGTAGAAACTAGGCTGTCGAGCACCAGAGTGGGAATGATACGCCAGGCTTCAGGGGGCAGAGCAGGGAGACTTTGGGATGCTCACAAGACAGCTTCAACTGCATAGGCTCAGCTCCGCTTTGCAAAGCAGCTAAATGAGGAAGGGTTACCTGAGCCAGGAAATACAGAAGCCTGATTTCTCACGGATTTAAACCTCATAGCTAGTTGTGGGTTTCAGCAAAGCCTCTCCTGCAGCAGAGCCACTGATATGGCACCAGGCTTGTAAGAAAGCCAGCCTGCAGTCACTAGAGAAGTAAAAAAAAAATGCTCATTACGTATGCAATCAGTTCTGCTGGCGAGACAGTGAGGAGCTTTCTACAGAATTGTCTGTGGAAATCTTTTCTTTTTTTTTTTTTTTGCAAATAAAAAAAATCTTGGAGAATTCTTTGAAAAAAAAAAAGAGTTCTTGATGTTTTTGAGAGGCAAAAAAGGAGAATACCATACAGTGATTTTTTTCTACCAACACAGAGTCTGCAGTGCTTGGGCTCCTTATTCTGCCAGCATTTCCCTTCCCCTCCTGTCTTTCCAGGTGACTTTCAGCTGTGAATTTTGCCCTTACCTGGGAGGCCCTGGACTGCCTCACTCCCAGCCCAATGTCCTTCTGCCACCAGGTGCTGGGCTGCCGGGAATCCTCCCCGAGCTGGGGTGTGAGGCTGGCAAACCTGGCTGGGGTTGTGCCTTGCTCCACGGAGCAGCTCCAGGCAGACCTGGGCGGGATCAGCTCTGGGCTGGCGCCTGCAGCCGTCGGCTCGAGCAGCCACGAGATCTCTTCCTTCAGTGAGGTGTCAGGTGTGGTAAACTGCTCCTTGATTTATGAAGATTACTTCTGGAGAGGCTGTTATTTAGCTGAAAATAAAGAGCATTTGTATTCATATTTAATAAGCATGAGGTAAACTATAAACTGTGTCAAATCCAACACGCTTCCCTGTTGGCTAGCATTAAATCAATGGTGATTTATAAACCCTCTGCCTTGTGTATTACAGGGTGCTTCTGGAGATGAAGAGCGAAGGAAATTTGTATGATGCTCCACCAAATGGCTAACATTTGCACTAAAGAACAGCAAATGGATGCTTTTAAAATTGTGCGTGCTTATTTGAATGGAGCAGTCATAAAGTAGGTCTGTGTGCCTCAGCCCTTCCTGTTGTTATGGATTGCATGCGATGGTGTCGGAGGCACTAAGTGTCAATTAAAAGCGGTGCTTTTAATGAGTGGAGGTGCTGTGGAGGGGCTGGCTGGCAGTGTAAGGGTGCTCTCTGTGCCACGGGCACACAGGGTGCTTGCTCCGTGGTGTCGAGGAAGTTGTTCTCACTGCCAGCCAACATCAGCGTCCTGCTCGCAGCTGGGGCTGGGGGATGCTGCTTATTTCTGACCAGCTCAATAATGTTGTTCGTGTTTCGCAGCAGAGATGCTCGCCCTTTGCAAGTGTAAAGAGGATGTCTGAAGGAAGTCTGTCTGCTGGGCGCTCACCTGCTCGCCGTGGGGCTCTCAGCATTCGCAGTTCCCAGCTGTGAGGATGGCAAATCTGCTCTGCTGAGCTTCCCGCATCTCTGCCGATTCTTTCTCACGGTTCAGAGGGACGTTTTTTATGACTTGCTGTAGCACTTCTCTTCCTAAAGACAGATCGATGCCATCAGCATTGATTTTTGCATTTAAATGAATATGTGCGCTCAGGTAGATAGAACCAATACAGCAGAAAAACAAGGTTAGAAGTGAGGTTAACACTGAGGGGGGCAGTCTGCGCCTCAGCCCTCTGCTTGCCATGGCTTGAAAGGGAAGCGATGACAATTTTAGGACTTCTCCAGCCTTCAGGTAGAGAGGGTCTACTCCTCCACCACACAAGGAAGGAGAGTATCTGGCCCAGTAAGTGGTTTAGGGTGCTACATGTGAACAAGTGGCGCGTCTGACCCGAGCACAAAGCTGGTGATTCCCAGCCGGGGAATAAACCATGGTCTGTGAGAGCTGTGGCTGTTTGCAACTGAGCGATGATCAAATGCACCCGCCAACTTAGCCTAATTTTACAGAGCATATCAGGAAGCCGAGTTGATCTCCACGCCCTTGGCAGCACACACATTGGAGGCAGCCCCCTGGCTGGATGCAGACGTGTGCCAGCAAAGACGGACTGGAGGCAGGAGCACGATGCAGGACCCACGCTGCTGCTCTGCGGGACTGGTGTGACGGGGGCACTCCCTGCCCCTTGGGCTTATGGAAAACTGCGCTGAGTCCTGCCCAGAGGCACTTCTGCAGAAGCTGGTTACGGCCAGGCTCCGTCTGTGCTGTTTTTTCTTTCCATCCCCAGCTAGCTTCCTGAAATGGAGACACCCCCACGTGCATGCAGCCTCTCATTGAGGTTGTAGCAGTGTGCTGACGGGCACAAATAGAAATGAACTTCTCCACGTCCACTAACTGTAAATGAGGCCCATGGATTTTTGACTGTGCTAATTTATTTTTTCTTTTCATCCCTATTGGATGCACGGTGCTTGTGCTTCCTTCTTGCAGATGGACAAAATTCCTGGCACTTTGCTGCTTTAGTAGCAGCTTCTTTTTCCTAGGAGAAGGACTGGAGGTGTTGTGCTGGATCAGTAACACCCAACTCTGTTACCACGCCCTTGGGAACATCCCATTAATAGCTGAATGCTTGAAGGAGATTCAGGCTCTTTGCTTTGATCTGGGGATCTGCGACGCTGGGAGGGGCAGCAGCAGGGCGCGGGGTGGGAGGATGGGTTGGAATCGCTTTGCCCTTTGAGTACTTCTGTGAGGTGGCTTTGTTCACACGGCCCTGCGCTTTGGTAACTGAGCTGTTCCTCCAGGCTAAGATCTAGCACCACGAATTCATCTCCCACGGCATCTCCTCACGCAGAGAGCTTGTGCGGGCAGCTAGCAGTGCTGCTCTGTGCCCACAGCCTGCTTGCCTTCCTCCTCATGTTTTCATATTAAGACGTTAACGAGCCTTTCTGATGAAGGCTTTTGAGAACAGGAGAAGTAAAACAAAAAAAAGTGCCGAAATTGCAAAGGATGGAGCCGGTGGTGCTGCTTGCAAGCTCTTCTGCTTGCTGCTGGGTTTGTCCCGGGCCAGGAAGCAGAGCGAGGCTGTGAACGAGCTCGATTTGTTCCCCATCCATGGGCAGCGCTGGGCCGTGGGGCCGGGCTCGGTGTCTGCAGTGGCTTTGGTGGGCGCCTCCTGGGCAGTCGATGGCCTGAATTCCACGAGCTCAGCGTGAGCACGCTGTCGCTTTGCACGGCTCCTGCCAGTGCTTGTGTCGAGGGCAGAGCCCGGCACGAGGCCACGATCCTCTCCACACCGCTGGAGCTCAGGAGAAGCCAGTTCCTGAGGCTGACTGCACGGACCTGGAGCACTCAGGACTATCCCAGGCAAGGCACAAGCAGAGCAATTTGACGTGGAATCAGCAAGGAAAACATCAGTGCTTCTATTAAGCCTTAGAGAGTTAAGGTACAATGTACGTTATTGTATTTTACATCTGTAACATAAACACTGACGGGTTTTAGACCTGCTCTCCTTATCTGAGTGCTTCCAAACAAGATTTTGATCATGCCAGCAGCTTGCTGAGGGAGTAAGAAAGCCGAGATAAAATGAGGAGATGAAATGACCTTCCCCTCCTTCTCACTATAGATGATTTACATTTCAGCAGAGATGCAAATCTAGGTTTCACAGCTGGATTTTAGCATAGACTAAACCAAAATCTTGGATCCAAAACTTGGCAGTGGTCGAAGTGCTGTAAATTACATCATAGCTCATTCCTCTTTCTGGCTTAAACAGGGAGAAGTGAAGTTCTCAGACAGAACTCAGTATGAAAGGAAGAAAACTCCAGAGAAATGCAGCAGTTCACAGGAATATATATCGATTTCTTCTATTTCTGGAAACCTAGATGAAAGTCAGGGAAGGCAGAGGGATTGTCCTAATGAAATTGGCAACAATAAGCATAATTAAAACCATTTAGGTTTTAAACAAAGCTATTTAGAGTTTGACCACGGTTTGCGGAGGTTAGTTTTCTTCCTTTCTTACACTGCAGATATATTTCTGCTAAAACATTATCTCTTTAGCATTGACTTCCATTAAAAAGATGTTAAGACTATAGGAAGCTCGTTTCACAGCGATCAATCGCTCCGAGCTCTGTGTGCAGCATCAGGACTAAAAAGGTTATTCCAAAGTTCAGCCAGCACCAGGATTACAGAATCACAGAATTTCTAGGTTGGAAGAGACCTCAAGATCACCCAGTCCAACCTCTGACCTAACACTAACAGTCCCCACTAAACCATATCCCTAAGCTCTACATCTAAACGTCTTTTAAAGACCTCAAGGGATGGTGACTCCACCATTTCCCTGGGTAGCCCGTTCCCATGCCTAACAACCCTTTCGGTAAAGAACTTGAATTAGGCGAACAACATCTTGTGAAGTGGCAAAAATGATGGGATTGCTACGAGGCTGCTTCTTGGCTGGTTATTCACCTGTTCGGTGCTGCTGAGCCAAGGCTGTGCCGGGGCTAGGAGTGATGGCAAACATGGGACTGCTGGCCATTGCATGGAAGCAATTACTTTAATTAGCTCCCCCCAGCTTGTAGGGATGAGCTGGTGTGTGATATGTCCATAAACGTAGAAATGTGACATCTCTGGTGTTATGACAGCTTTTGTCATTATTCTTCTTCCAGTCTTGCAAAGCTGAAGAGAAGTCCTAAGAGCTATGTGAGGGCAGAACTGTGGGTGTTTCCAGAAGAAAACCTTTGGCTTCAGATTTTGTTTCTTTCACTGCTCCTGAGGGTACCCTGTAAATCTTCTATAGTTAATTTTGATTGAGGGAACGATGCACCGGTGGTATGTTATAGCTTACCCTGCTGCAACAAATATCTTCCATTTACTTTTTTATGTGCCTACTAATTTTTATTGATTTGAAGAACTGTTTATGAACTGAGGAGCAGCTGGATGACAGGAAGGAAAAATGAAAAACCCGAAGCAAAAGATGGTATGTTAAAAATGTCTGCACTGAAGAAGCAGACAGACTGGTGCGTTTGTATCTCAGAAGCAGTCGAGATGCTTCTCAGCTGACCCTTCACCTGCTGCCTCTGGTTGGGGCAGCACTGCCATCTCCAGCAGCAAAGACGTGCCCCAGGCATTCCCAAAACGCTGCTTGATAGCGGCTGGGGCAGCAGACACAGGCACTGTACAGCTAACCTCATCCCTGGCAGGAGGAGACGTGTGCGTGGGGCCTCACCTCGCTCCTGCCTGGCTGCTGTGCAAGACGTCACGCTTTGGATTTTGACTGTATTGTTTGAGGAACAGGAGGTTTGGGGGATTGTGACATCTCTGCTCCCTGAGTGCCCGGACAACCTCTGACTGCCCGGCAGAGCTGCAGAGGACAGCGCGACTGTCCGGGTGAGCGGCTCGTGCTGTCGGCATGGCCCGAGCTCAGGCCACATCCAGATGTTCTGCAGGTGACCAGCGGTCCCTGGGCAGCACTTCGTGTCCGCCAGTCCAGAGATGAGACGTTTGCCCCATGAGCTTTGGGCAAAAAGGAGGTAAAACGTGGCTTCCTTTTGCTCAAAGAGACCCAAAGGTTTGGAGGAAAATCAATTTACTTGACAGACTTGGCAAGGAGAGCTCTCAGCTGGTGGCTGGCATCTGTCCAAGCTCCCTGCCTTACAGGGACAGGCAGGATAATTTAGCAGATATTGTTACAGGAGAGTGGGATAACATATTTGTGAATGTCCGAGTGACTGCAGGGCTTAGTGCGTAAGCGCTTGGGAGCAAAAATCTGTTTGGTGCTTGCTTTTGCCTCCTGTTGTCAGAAGCAGCGTGTTTGTCCCCATTCGGTGACAGGCATCGGTTCAAAGTCACTTTGAAAAGTGGCAATGGAAAGCGTCGAAATGATTCATGATGCCTGAGCATTATGATTTCTCTCAGAAGTGCACAAGACTTCTCCCCAGTCCATGGGTACACAACCGACCAGTTTCATCAACAGCTGGTCGAATGTTTCATTTTTCACCAGATTTTTCTTACTGCTTTGACTTTTTAACCTTCTTATCACCTCTAACTGAATGTGTTTTGGGTGATTTTAAATGAAATTTCAGCACCACTGTTTTTCTAGAAAAAATATTACTGTTATTTTAGCAGCTTGAAGACAAATACTGCTACGATAATAGAGCAATGGAAAAATACAACTTTACTCGAGCCCTTCTCTCTGCTTGTTTTAAGTATCACTTTAAGTTGCCTTGGAAGTTAAGGATGTCAGAAAGCCTCCCATGAGCACAGCCACTGGTAGGAGCCATTGCTCTGGTGTGGGGGAAAAAAGAGGTTTTCAGTTCTTTCCATGTGGAGTGAGTCCGATGGGAAAAGCGAGAAGGGGAAGAGGGGAGGTGCTGCACACACACCTCTCTGCAGCCCAGCGGCCCCTGCCAGCAGCTTCGCAGCGTGAGTGCATTTTGTTGTACTGTGTGAGTGTCACACAAAGCAAAACCAATTGTAGGTATGAATATGCCTGGTGGTATTTTACGTGTATCTATGGTTTCTGCTCCGTTTATGGGAGAGAGGCTGGTTTAGATTCGTTAGCCTTTCATCAAGAGTATTCCGTGGGGCTTTCATGCACTGTTGCCTTTAAGCTGTGAGGGACTGAAATAAATGAGAATCCTGGAATATCAAAAGAAGGCTAACACAGGGATTAAACATCTCCTTGTTTAGCAGGGAAATGATAAAATCGTTATGAGAGTATGGGAAGAAAATTACAGAATGCAAATTGTAAATCCTAAATGTCTAGCCTCCTTCCAACCTGTAGGTAGAGGAACCACATCGTTACCTGCTTTGAAACCCCAGACCCCTGGAAATTACTGCTGCACGGGAAGGGGGTCCCCTGCCGTCCTGCTCAGCTAACACGGGGGCTGCACACAGGGAGTGGCAGGGAAAAACAGTTGTTCACAGGGGAGGTTTTGAAGACAAGGCTCTGGCATTGCAAATTTCAGGTTTGCTGTTTGGTTTTTCAGAACACTTTAGACAAATAATGTCAGGATTGATTTAGCAGAGCTGATCCTGCCTTAGGGAAGGGAAAGGAGTAACTGACCTTGCAGGATCTCTTCCCAGTCTCTTTTCAACAATACCATTGTACTAACTATTATTACTTGGCCCTCCGGGACCCCAGACTGTGCAGCATTTTGCATCTCAAAGTCAGTCAGAGAGAAGGTTGCTAAAGGCAAAACAGGTGAAGCCAAGAGTGTTGGAGATGCATTTACAGAAATCACTGATCTATTATTGTCTGACGTTATTAACTTGAGCTGTTAACCATAAGAAACATACCCAGAAAACTGCATGGCCTCTCTCCCCCCCCCCCCACCCAGTCAGCAGTGGCTTTGGGGCATATCAGAAAGCCACCCAAATGGAGCCCCTTCGCCCTGCCTCTGAGCAAGGCGCCGTGCACCTCACAGCCTCCCCCTTCGCGTCCCGCTGGCTGCCACGCTCTCCCGTCCCGGTGTTATGCGGAGAGGACAGCCCTTAGCTGCAACCTCTCTGTTCCTGCCAGAGTTGTGCCAATTAAGCAGAGCGTTCTGTATTTATTAGGGAAGATTTGCTTATAGCTGGTGACACTTGTGCTGACTGCTGTTAAGATCTCCTCTGCTTTAAAGTCAGCATCTGCATCTCAGAGTGCCAAACAGAGCTGCTGCTGAAGAAAGGGTCTCCTGTGAACGGGTTGAATACAAAATTGTTTAGATGTAAATAATACAGTCTGCGAAGGTACACTGGCAACCAGACTAAAGGAGGAAGCAGGCTCAACGGCCTCTGGCTTTTTTTGGTCTTTGCGTTCCTTGCCGTTAGAGGCACTGATAATGCAGTCTGGTGGGAGCTGGTGGGAAGGGGAAGGAACTCAGGGGAGATGCAGACACCAGCACACGCACCTCAGAAATGAGAGAGCCAAAGGGCTTTGGAAAAAATGTTGTGACTTCTGTTGACTGGTTGTTTTTTTATTTCTCTTATCTCCTCCCCTTTCTTCTTTTTCATCTTCTTTCTTAAATTTCTCATTAGCTTCTGCTATGAAATCGTGCAGGATGAAATGTTGCCAGCCTGCGCTGACGGTCACCTATCTGCAGGCATTACACAACTCATCCCAGCCCCACGCCAGGTTCGTGCAGAGGCAGCCTTGTGCCCCTTCGAGCTGCCAGTGGCACAGAAAAAGCAGCCACCAGCACCGTGTGCCAGCCGGGGAGGCAGCGCTGCCTTCTGGGGCGTAGCTGCGAGGTAAAGCTTGTGCCTATCGTTTGTCCTCTGTTGTGCTGCAACTCCTAGAGCTATTATTCATGCGGCCAGTAATTATTAGGTGTCCTGTAATCACTGTGGCTTTGCACAGTACTGCTGTGTGTTATTCTTGTGGCTCACATGCAGAGGGACGATTGCTCCCATGTTGGTGGCGATGCAGCCGGGACAGCGGAGCTACCACCTTGCTGGGTGGTTTGGAAGAATGCCCTTGGCTTTGTCACCTGCAGTTCGGGGGCATGGAAGATGCTTAGAGGCTTCTTCAGATTTTCCAGGTTTCCTTATGGTCATTCTGCATGACTGGACACGCTCTTGAGGATACGGTGTTTGCAACTAGAAATCTAAGGAAGCCTCTGTCACCTCAATACCCATGGCATGGAAGTGGGAAGGGTGGGGGCACTGAAATCATTCCTAAATCCAGGGGTAGTGCCCTTTTAGTGGGCACAGAGGCTTTCAGGTTATTGGGAGTTTTATTACCTGTGAATCCATTAAAACGAGAATCTCCTTTTTACGTGATGGCAAAGGTGGAAAATGCAGCTTTTGCATGAGAAGCTTGTTAGAATAAAGCAGTGACTGAAATCTGTCAGGAGAGCAAAACCTAACCAAGATGTTTCTGGGGCAGGGTCACGTTTGCACACACCCTGTGCAGGCTCATGTTGCCCCAGCTTCTGCGGTGCAGCTGAGCTCTGTAATGAGGGGAGGGCTCTGAAATGGTCTTTGTGAAAGAGGAGCGTGAGGCTGCTTCCTAACCCAGTCCACAGAAGATAGTGCTCTGCTCTCAAGCTGGTCTTTTAATGAACTTCTCATGACTTCAGTAGGTTTACCCATGAGTCAGAGCTAAATTATGCCCCTTTCTGACAGTCTGGTGCTAAACTGGGTAATTTCATTTCAGTGTTAAGGAACAGACCCAATAATTAGTCTGATTTTTCTAGCTCTCCACTGAATCTGTCATTTTCTCCTGGCTAGGACTGGGATGCAGTAGGGAGACTTCCCAGTCATGTGTATGTAATCCCGGTAAGCACCATGGGCTGGGTTCTCAGCTCCCCAGCAGGGACGCTCAGCTTGGGGAGCGGGCTGCACGTGCAGCAGCAGAGGGCTCAATAAAGGCTGACGATGGAGGTGCTCATCCTGTGCATTACCTGCAGCAACAGCTTTTATAAATAAAGTTAGTGCATTCAAAACAGTCCACTTCAGTGAATGGGGAACCTGCCAACATTCAGCTTTTTAAATAATTCATGGGTCTGATGATAATTGCTATTTCAGTATTTCTGTCTCATTTATTCTACAAGAAAGGCTGACAGCGCTGCAGCTTGATTTTTCTTGGTTAGGCAAAAAAAACAACATTTGCTGGTTACATAGCATCCCTAGGGAATCCCTCAAAACCAGACAGGGATGCTCATTATTTTCCACTGGCCATGACCACTGGCCTGTGTTAAGACAATTTATTGTTTTCATGTTTACTGTCAGAGGAGGCTGAGCTTGTTTTGTCTTATTTTAAACCTCCCTGAAGCCTGTGCATAAAGATTAACCTGTTGCTTGGTGGTACCTAAATCAGAATTGAGCCTTTTGTACACTGTGGGAATGAAATGGAAATACTACTGTGAGAATGCAGGCAAACAAAACAGGATTCCTGATCTCTTGAAAAATGTATGCTTTTATTTTCTGGACCTCCTACTGTGAGATGGGGAAATCTGAGCAAACGAGCAATCTGACTCTGTCCCCATTGCTACTCACCTTTGATAACTCACCTGCTAGTGTATTAGGGTGGCAGCCTCAGAATGGGTTAGAAAACAAAAATACAGTTCAGAGCTACTGCAAACTCAAGATGATTGAAGATGATGTCATCAGCAGAGTCAAATGTGTTCATCTCCCAGAGTGGGAGTCTGGTCGCAATGAGGAATTAGGAAATTAAAAAAAAAAAAGTGATTTACACAGAAATAATCCAAGGAAACAATACACTACAACTTGTGTGTGTGTGTGCAAGCTATGATTAATTTAATCCCAGGAGATAACATTTCTCCTATTTCATTGCAGGACATGGAAATATTACTGTCCCATTTATTTGAGAGTTTAAATGTATGCTCACAGACCGTATTTTTTTTCTCATGCTTCCTATAAGCAGGATATGTGCACTTGCATCTTGCAGGCCTGCACATGGGAAGCAGCCATCTCCAGGCTGAAACAAGAGGCAGCCTTGGCCAGACTGTTTTTTGTTTGTTTGTTTGTTTGTTTGTTTGTTTTTTCAGGCCTAGATTTCCAAATATTTCAGCAGTTTTGCTTCTTCTGTTAAATACCAAGTGCAGGGCACAGGGATCTGCCTTGTCTTACTTATTTCAACATGTTTGGTGCCTCCATCTCTCATGGACATCAGTAGAGAATTTTGAGATAACACATACACACACATACACGTTATATACATATATGTGTATATATTATACTTTCCAGCATGGAGAAGCCTTTCATTTCGAGCTGCCTTTAGCCCCCCAGAGTTACGATTTGGTGCTTCTGGACTGGTCAAAGCATGTTTATTGGAATAAAAACTTAAGCGTTGGCATAAGTTTTGTTTTGAGGTACCCATCAGCTCCAGAAAGTGGGACGAAGCTGATGGAAACGATCGGGCTGCTCAGAAATCAAAGACCCACGCCAAATATTTAGGACTCAGGAATGCTAAAGGGAGACAGGAGAAAAGAGAGAGCGTAAACGCGGCTGATCCCTCAGTGCTAATCTTCCTCAGACAGAGCAAAAGAGTTAAAGCAAAATCCAGCTTAAAAAGGACGTTTCAGATAGAAAGATGACCAAAGGCTGGTCAGGAGGCAGATGAAAGAAAGTAGGAACCGGCAGAGTGAGGCCCAGTCAAGGGGATGCTAATGTGGCCCTTGGCTATTCAAAGCCAAAAAGCAAGAGATGAGGCGGCCTTGTTCCCTGGGGAGGGATCCTGATGAAGAAATAAAAACATCTCTATCCTATGCATTAAGCCAATGACTCTATACAATTTATTCAAGCAAATGGCATAAAGAAACGAGATGGGGAATGAGAATATGCAGTCATAAAGAGCCAAGAACAGGCCAAATCTATTTTTAGGTTCTGTTACATTACAGTACTGTTTAGTGGAAGAAAAAGTGGAGAATTCCTCCATGCTATCAGGCAGGGATAAAAGAAATCTCAACCCTTTCTCTGTTACTTCTTATTTTCTGGTGAAAATCTGCCTTTTCTTCCTTTGGTTTTCCATGGCGTCTGATGCAAGTGTGGGAAAAGACTGCTTCCTGGCTTTTTTGTTACATGCCTGCTGTGTTTGCTGTACTGTTCATACACACGGGGAGAAATGGTCCTTGCTGCAAACACCTTACAGTCCCTGGGACATGGCATCTGCCTGGAGTGACTTGGGAGCTCATTTCTTTCATTTATTCTTTTTTTTTTCCTTTTTTTTCCCCTCATATGGGGTGCTCGGGTTGGCTTATTGCAGCTGTTGGGAAATACGGCCGTTTTTAAGGTGCGGTAAGGTGCAGACCAGCACAAAAACCCTGTTGAGGAATATATAGCAGGAATAGGATTGTGAGAAGAAGAGGGACGTGGCTCTGCGATCGGGATAGTGCATTTAGCAGATGGGACGAAAGGAGGAGTCTGCAAGGCAGGGCTGCTGTGAGTGCCTCACTGGACATGCTGCTCTTCGAGGCCAGAAGAAGCTTCCCAGGGACGAGGAGAGCAGGGATGGCTTCAGGTCATCCTGTCCTGCTCTGGGACCCCTCCAGCACCTCCTCACAGCAGGCTGCCCGGACTCCTTACCTTTCTGTTGTATGTGACCATCCCTCTTACTACTGCATAGTCGTATTTGCTTTTTTAACAGAACAACTTGGCCATTTTTACAATTTTTCGTCTGAGAAAATCTGATCATGTGACTCAAGTGCCTGTCTCCCAAAGATTGTGTCAAAATCTAATTAAGAATAATTACCCCATCAGATGTCTGCAGCGTTCATTGTAATTTGGTTTGCGAGGCTCAAAGATTTCTGTTGAAACGCATGCAGAGTGATCTGGGTTTTTGATATTTGCCATCAAAATCTTTACCCCTGAACAGAAGTATTACTTTTTATGTAGCAAATCTGGCTGTTCTGTTGTTTTAATGGATTTATAAATTGAGTTTGTTATTAGCAGTGACTCCACTGTTGTGATATTAAATGGTAGGAAAGTGGCCTGCTGTGGTGCAGCCACCTCTTATGAGAACCTTTCCCCCCTCTTCCAAGAGCCTGGGTTTTGAAAACCCAAGAGCAAGGACATCATAGGGAAACTGTTTCCATTCAGTTAAAAAGCTAAATTAGAGCAATTGATCATTTCATTCGGGTGATCAGAGACTCCCAGAGGAAAATGCTGAAACATCTGTAATAGCTAGAATTGCAAACGACAATAAGAGAGCTGGAGCTGCTTGGAAACTTAATTTTCAGCTCCCTGGCAGTTCTGAATATAATAATTAATAGTAGAAATAATTTCAAAAGTTCTCAAAAATCGCTTCCAATCAAACTAAAATGGAGTGTCTCAGTGTGACTGCAAGAACATGTTTTAAAAAGTAAGAGAATGGACTAAGTGAAAAGCCACGTGAAATTGAAAGGAAAAAAATGCAAGTAATTTATTTAAGAACAGTGATAAAGCTATTTAGACTACTCAAAATATTTTTTTCCCTATATTTTCAATGTGGGACTTGGTGCTACAGGCAGGCTTCTGTGACATGACTTGCTGTAGCCACTTATTCTTCACAAAGAAGAAAACTTGCCCAAATCTGTTGTGTCCTGAAGGCAGCATGTTCCCCACAGTCCAGCAGAGAGTACTGCTTCACTCCATCATTATTACTCAGCCTTTCTTGAAAGGAAGCCGTTGTCTTTGTGACCTCTGTGCTCTGCATCGGCTCTATCTTGAAGCCTGTTCAGGCAGAGTGTCCCCCAAGTTACCCCAGCGCAGAGGAGAGCTGCGTTTCCTGGGCCCGTCTCTTAATGGCAGCACTGCAGCGCCGGCCCTGCTGGCAGAGCTGCGTGTGCTGGCCAGGGCAGCCAAGAGCTCCCTGGGCAAGGAAAACCAGGGGCAAACTTCAAGGAAAGTAGCAGTAGCGAGTTCAAAACAAAACCAGTAAATCTTCCAAATGGATTCATCTGGAATTGCCACTAACACATCAGCCTGGTATTTAATGCAAGAAACCCCAGCTTCATTGTATTTTCCCTAGCACATGTGGTTTTCATAGGTCTTGGAATGAAAATGTGAAGACAAGTCTGTAACCCCTATATATATGTAAAGCTAAGCACACTGACTTTCAGGATAGGTGGTTTGCTTGGAGAAACAAACAAACAAACAAACAAACTACTATGCTTATGTTCACTTTTTGTCTGCGTTTTTACTTTCTTGGGCAGTTTTTGATTTAGATCCTTTCCCAGTGGATGACTGCTCCCACCCGAACTGCACATGGCTTCAGTGCGCACTGACGGTCGCAGTGTTTTATTTTCTTCTTTTTCTTGAGTAGGTAATCTTATTATATTTCTAGGAATTTGTAGTGTCTACATAGGAAATGTTTGCTGATTAAAATCGCAAAATGATTTCAATCCACCAAGCTTTCAACCCAATGTGCTTTGCAGGAAATACACCTGTAATTAGAATTAATTTACCAAATGAACCCACCTCTGCAGCGAGCAGGGCTTTTGCAGCCACGGGCCATCCATCTCAAGCACAACGGCAGCCATACAGTCATCATAATATGGGGCAGACTCTGAGAGAAAAATATTTACCAAGGAGAAGGGAAATTAGAGCACTTCACTGAATTAAAACAAATGTATGTAAACAAAGATACCCTCTGCTTCCATGACCCAGTTATAATATTGATGTGCGTGATCTGAAAATTATATGCTGTGAAAATAACACACCGTTACAGAGAGGCATCTGGCTGGCTCTCCTTGATTTCAGATGCATGTAGGATAATTGCATGCTCCAACATAGATCTTAATTTGAATTGTTCCAGAAGAAAAGCTTTTATTTCTCTGAAGTTATGTTAATCCTAGGGCACTGGGTAAATAAAATCTATGAGGGAGGAATAGCAGCAGCTCTGCCGAGTAAGAACAGGCCTGCAGAAGGACTGGACCTGGTTTTGTGCCTCAAAGCATTGTCCAAAACGCAGTGCCTGGCCCACTTCTTGTGCCCAGGGGAGCAGCAGCCTTTGCAGTGGTAGAAGCCGCCCTGTTTGAGCAAAACCTGTGGAAGAATTGCCTGCATTGCACTGCCTGGTGCCAACGTGCACGGTGAAAATGGGACTGCAAATGAAGTAATGGTAACACGCTGATCCTGCTCCTCGTGCGCACATGCTTGGGGACGTAGCAGTGGAGGAAGTAAGGACTGAACCGAAGTACTGCTTGTTACCTCACCCCGAACCATGGGGATATCTTGATTTTTAATCAAAGGCAGGTGCTTCTGTGGGAAGCCAAGCTGTGTTTCAGTCTCAGCAGCAATGTGCAAGCTTTCTGAGGATGAAGAGTTTTTTTTTTTTAATGGAAGAATAAAATAAAATTAGTTTAGGCTGTTACTATCAGCCATCATGGTAAAGCTGAGAAAGTAGCTTCTGTAGACTCACTACATTTGTGTGGTAGCTTTGCAGGCGGATTTATGTAAGAATATCTGATCTACTGTTTTATTTTATTTGCAAGGCTGGGTGGGACTGTGTATCTTCTGAACACGGCAAAGCAAGCCTTGAGAAGTTACGTGCGTTATTCTGACGTTTTCAGAACATTGCTGACAGCACCAAATTGTACCTTTTGGTGAACAAGCTGAATGTACAGTGTGTCCTCTGAGTTCTCCTAAAGCTCTTTTGAAGCACCACCTTTCTGTTCCCCGATGGCGCCTGGCTGTGAAGCTAATGGAAGACAGATTTGGGAGTGACTCATCAGCCATTTGTTATTGTGCATATATTGTGTATTTATTACCCGCACCATACAAGTGGTTTCCAGATCGAGCATGAAGTTGTGAGTCAAGCTGGTATTTTGAAACGAGGGAGTTTTGTGGGGAAAATGAGCGTGCCAGCGGTGCCGCCTTCTGACAAAAGGCCGGTCCATGCGGCAGCGCAGGGGAGAAGCTGCTGCATAACGAGTTGCCACTGCTTGAACTCGGGAGAAGAAAAGCATCCCGAGAACCTAATAAGAATATTCAATTCACTGCTTTTATAGACAAGCCTGACTCAGTATGAACGCTCAAGCTTTAAAGGAAGGGGCTGAGCTCTGTTATTTGAAAGATACAATTGTAATTCAAATTCAAAGAATAATTTGAATAAACTCCGAAGTTGCCACCTGTACAAGCAGCGAGGCAGGACTTGGAGCTCCTGAATCTCTGTGTGGGATGCATCTTCCCAGCTCCCCTTCCCACCCTCCAGCATTTTGCTTCCTTCCTGTGTAGGAAACCTGGGAAGGGCAGTGTGAGCGGGGCAGGGAGCACCGCTTCGCCTGGTTGCCTCTGCTACAGGACGGAGGGGCCGTACGGGAGGAGAGGGAGACTCCCTCCCAGCAGAGCCATGGACGTGGGGGATGGCTGCGAGGTGCTGGTGGCAGCTGGGCCGGTTGTCCAAGGGATCCACGGGTGGTTTTGTGCCGCTCAGGTTGTCGCCGGGTGGCTGGAGGGGACCAGCTGGTGGGGAGCGGTGCTGCCTGCAGGTACAAGGAAACAGCACAGAGCTCGTGCAGCAGGGCGCAGGATGAGGCCCGTGCTCTCTAATGTGTCACCTTATCTTGGAATTTCACTGATAACTTCCTACCTTCTGTTTCCCAAGAAAAAGCGCCGTGATCAAGGCTGGACTGAAATGCTCGAGTCCTTTTTGAACTCAATCCTCTTTGAACTGTGTGACCTCTAATGAAAGCTGGGAAAGTTTAGAGAGGAAAACAGCTTATCTTTTCCTTCTCCTTGCTGGATGGATGCCCTTATTTTGTTTCAGATCGCTCAGCTTTATTTTTGCTAGGGAAATGTTATTTATTCAGCTTTCAAATGTTTGGTCAGCTTATTAATTTTTCATACGCAGGAGCTTTGAATATGTCTCTTTGAAATGCCACAGCTAACCTCCTTTTTCTTTGGGCAGTATACTTGGATCCCCCATTTTGACCTTCTCCCTAAAGTTGCCTAGACCAATAGCCAGGGCGGCAGTGCTGCCAGTTTATGAAGAAATTCCCGTTACACAATGTTCATGACAAGGCAGGTACCAGCAGGCATGCACACACCATCATTTAGTGCATGAAGGATGCACGTGTCAGGGAGCACCCAAGGCCCCAGAGGTCAGAAGGGGAAAACTAAGCGATCCCATGCTTTCCAGCCTTGCTGTCTTTGGAAACCCACCCTCATCCGTGCTCTTCTAACTTGCAAATAACCTTGGCCCCGTGCAGCCGCAGAGATGGTAACATAAGGAAAATCGGAGCGCCTTCTCTTTTGGCTGAGGATGAGCTGTCTCTGCTGTCACTTCAGTATGGTTAGCATTTTGTTTCCTGCTGCTAATACTTGCTTTACCCTCTGGTGTTGCTTTGACAGGCACAGGCATATTGCACTTTAGGACAAATTCTCAGTGATGCAGCAATGAACTAAATATGGAGTTTTTTGCTTTGTTTCATATATATATATATATACCTACACTTTTTTTTTTCTTGATTTGCTTTATAATAACTTCAGGCTTGCTTCCATATTTTTTTTTTTCTGTATCAAGAATATAGAAATAGCACCAGTATGGACTCGCTCTCCTTGCTTTCCACCAAACCACATACTGCCCCGTCCTTACAAACCTTTTCACCTGAATTTACCCTCTCCCACTTCTCCAGTCTCCATTTAATATAAGTTCTTATTTTCTTTAGTTGTTCTCCAGCCGTAATTTTATTTCACCCAACACTCTCCATTACACTGCTGTTTTCCAAGTTTCATATCCTCCTGTCTGACTTCAAACCTGCTGGCTGCAGGCTCCGGCTGCCTCATACAGTCAGTAAATGAAGGTTCTCTCTCAGTGTATGGTATGAATCGCCCCTTCCTCCACTCCCCATAACCTGCTCCTCCAGGCAATTCATTTCATGCATCCTTATGTCTGGAAGTTGGGGAGTGTATTATAGATCAGCGCTTATTTATTGACTTGTGTCCTGTTACTGTTTTGCTAGGTGTGTTTTGGTGCATTGCGCTCCCTCCCCAGGTATTTTCTCTCACTGCTTTATTACCTCTGTGAGCTTTCCCTTCAGTGTTTTACAGTTCTCCTCTCCAGGTGTGTGGGGGAACCCGCGCCTCGTGGAAAGCAGTAGGATATTGGCTGTTGAAGTTACGGCTGCAGAATACCAAGGGCATCTGTGTACAAGAACAGGATGACTAATAAGCTGTTTAAAAGTGCCTGTGTGGCTTAATACACCAATTCATGTCTCTGTGCAAACACACTTGGAAGCCTGAAGTCCCCTGGCTTTCAACTGTTTTTATCATTTATGTGCTTTGTTTGCTTTTACCTGGGTATTCTTAAAAACTAGAAGACTAGAGGCTCACGATCCATGTTTGGAGAAGCTGATGTAAGCCTGAAAACCTTCCCTGATTCTATCATTAACTCTTTTCACATCATCAGCACAGAGGCTGAGAAAGAAGAGCCGAGCACCTCAACAGGCAGAGCAAGGGTGCCTGAGCTGTCCGGCTCCTGTTGGTGACACGTACACCAGGGATGGCCAACCCTAAAAAAATCCCCTTGACATTTTAGTTTTTATTTTAACACTGGCTCCTGAGCTCTCCTGCATCAGTGCAGCTTGGCAGAGCAGGTTGTGCTTTCCTTGTGCATGCTGAAGGAGGCGGGAGGGTGCAAACCTCCTCCTCCTCAGAGGCTCCAGCACACTGCAAGAACATGCTTTTGTCGCTGTGTCAGAATTTATAGTTAATGTCTGCAAATTCTGGCAAAATACCAGTAAATGTAATACCATTCCACCACAACAGACATTTTGTATGCAGACACAGACTCTAGGAGGATATAATTGGTACCTATTGCTCTACTTTCAAAATATTGCATTCAAATACATTCTTGTGGAAAAAGAAACTGATGAATCTTCAATACCAGGAGAGTCTGAGATCATCTGCAGACTTTTAATGAGCATCAGGCTGCACTGCTTTCGGCCAGGGCTGCTAACGCACGGCCTTGCCCAGGAGGGCACTCAGCAGCCAACACATCCATTTAGAAAAATGATTTTGTGGTACCAGTGAAACAACTTATGGAAGAAGGAAAAAGCTGGTGCTTAAAAACCCTGCTGTGTATTCAGAAAACAGCCTGAAGTGGCTGGGCACTGATACAGAGCAGGTAAGTGCTTTCTTTTTTTGCAACCCAAACTGTACACGAGGCTGGTAGCTTGATTAGACACTACAGATTGATGAAGCAAGCGAGCTCACAAACTGTGCTCTGTGAACCACAGCTATGGACAGAGCTGCTCTGCTCAGTGTCCACGTAAAGGTGGTCTGTCTGACAGAAAACTTGCCTTGACTCTCAGGAAATTATACCATCATTCAAAGAAAAAAAAAAGTTCATCATTTTGCTGCTCTCCTATTAACTCAAATGTCATACTTCTTTTAATTCACATATTCCCAACTAAGATTTAATTAACACAGGTATTTTAGGGTAGCTGTTTTTAATTTTCTTCTAGCTGTGTTTCAATTTCTGTTGTTGCTTCACTGCTGATTTTACTTTCACAATTGATTGGAACGGTTTATTCTTCCTTTAAAGTTAATCTTTAAATACTCGCTCGCAACAGGGGCTCTCAGATGCTTATTATGTTGTACTACGTGATGAGAAACAGTCTGCAGTGCTGGATCTGGTGGATGAGCCCCTCGCACTCTGTCTGTCTCCACACAGGGACATATGCTTTCAGTATGTTGCTACTTGTCTTACTTCATCATTTTTCTAATTTTCATTACAAACGCACCAGATATCACAAGGCACCATATACAGCCATCAGGAACAGATTGTTTCCTTGATAGCTGTACCAAATGCTCACGTGGCTTTGGCACAGTAACTTACTGAACAATGCCACCACTCAGAAGGCTTTTCTTCCCTGTGAGTATGCATTAGGAGTGAATTCAGGCACACGGGAGCCGTATTATTAACCTGCCGTGTCATCATATTCCAGTGATTTCCTATTTCCCGTCATCAAATGTGCATCATGCTGACTAAAATGCAAACTGGAAAGTTTAACACAAGTAGCACAAAAGAACGTTACCTGGAGCTAGTTAAAAAAGAGCAGGAAAAAGAATGGTTGCCATCATTAAGTCTCCCGTAACATTGTTCACATGGCACATCTTTTCATTTCATTTTCCTCAGGATGATGTTTACCATAATTTATTAAGAATATCACAACAAAGTTGGAGAAAAAAGCAAATGAAATTCATTATTTTACGTACTTCTCTATCAAACCACCTGGCTTAATAACACATGCATCTCAACCACTCTCGGTTTAGGGCCAGAATTGCCCTGATCCTGACCAGGAAGAAATGAGGTGCAGGGCAGCAGCTGCTGAGCCTCCAGCTCAGGGCAGCACTCGGCCTCCTCCTCAGCAGTGGTCAGGGAGGGGGCACCACGCAGCAGCCCGAGGGCAAAATGGGGAAAGACCAGCTACCAGTGGAGGTAACGCATTTTTAAAGGTTAGTTAAGATAGCTTTGTGTTCCAACAGAACTTACGGTACAAAGAGTAAGAGATGTATTAAGAATTGTTGTTTGTCTTAGCATTTATTTGTTTCCCTTTATTGCATTGTCTCAAATGGCAATTTCAAAGGCAAAATGCCATTCTACATTAAAACCTTGGTCACCCAACAGTCCAAATTCTTCCCTGGGGTGACTTTCATAGAGTTGTGCTAGGAATTAATTTGATTGAATACAGACAGGTAAAAAAAAATAATCATCAACAACACAACAGAACAAGAACAACAAAAGGAAAACACAAAAATAACCAAAGGTCTGAGGTCCGTTACCTCACAGTCATACCTTTCTGCAGCTCCTCCAAGATCTACCCTTCCTTGGGAGTGGTTTGGCAAGTTGAGACCTGGTAGGAAGGTGATGCTCCCTGCCCCGAGAAGGGCCTTCTGTTTGTTTCGGCAGTGGCCGGTTCATTTGCCTTGTAGGTGAGTTCACCAAGTGAAAGTTGAGCCGTGTTTCCCTTTAATTTCCATAGGTCTGTATGGATATGAGCTTATCCCTTTCTTTTGTTTGAAAAAGTGATAGCTTTGCCATCTGAGTCTGAAGTGTAACTACTACCAGGTCCCTTGAGGCAATCCCCGTTATCCCTGGGGCACAGGGACGGGAGTGGGGGGGAAGGAGCTCACAGCTCCTCGCCAGAGACCCGAGCTACAAGCAGCAACCTTCCCACTCAAGCAAATACCAGGCTGGCTGGAGGGCAAGGGTACAGGTGGAAAAAAAAAAAAAAAGTTTCATTTCTCAAGCAGTTTTTTCCTTAAGATTTTGTTGGTGGGCGGATTGTTCCAGGTGAAGAGGCTTGCCTCCCCTGTGACTGAGCCAAGCCAACCAAGCAACGTGCCAAGGCAAATAGGAAGGCATTTATCTCAGAGCTGAAGCTTTCCTAAACACCACAGGAACTCAAGAACTTCTTCCTCACAGTCATTGAAGAAGAATTTGTCTGCAACCAGAAATAAACCAAGTAATTGTTGCAGAATTCCCTTCCCAGTTCCTACATAGCTGTAGTTTCAGTAAATGTGATCTTCACGAGCTCATGGAACCACCTGATGGGCTCAGTCCCCAGGATGTTTCACCACACCAAGGAAGCATGTATTTTATTTGTGTCATCCCAACAGACTGCTGTCTAACTTGTTAAAGACACATAAAGACTTTATAGCTCTGATTCACTGTTCTACAGCAAGAAAGTGCCCCCCCCCCCCCCCCCCCCCGCCTCCACCCCCCTTTTTTTCCCCCTTTTTTTGACAGCCTGGAGCGGCTGCCACTTGGGGTTTTGGAGGTTTTGCATTTGACCACAGCATGTGGGAAGAACAGTGGGGCATTAGACTCTAAAAGCATAGAATAACATGGCTTAAACTCTTTTAGGTGTGTAATGCACATCGGGAAAAAGAATTATT
This sequence comes from Anas acuta, assembly GCF_963932015.1. Taxonomy (NCBI): domain Eukaryota; kingdom Metazoa; phylum Chordata; class Aves; order Anseriformes; family Anatidae; genus Anas; species Anas acuta. The sequence continues at coordinate 2,905,885 of NC_088981.1, forward strand.
TAAAGCAGGGTAAGAAGTTGGCTGTTTGTTATTTCAATGATCACAAGAAAATCTTCGGTTTGTGCAAGGAATGAAAGCTCCAGCACAGTTAATACAAGGGCTGGTGAACACTGCAAGAATGAACGTTGTGTTCTGTAAATATTACAGCTTCTTCTAGCAGCATGAGGTAGTTCATCTGTCTTTCATCCCTGCAGAGGCACTTTAACATAATACATGCTAAAAGGTCAAATTTGCTCATTTGTTTGCCATTATGTAGGGCCTTGCAGTTCTTTTGTTTTGTAAATGCAACAGTCTAAATAACTCATAAGAGCAGAGACGCCAGCTGTCGGTGCCACAGCCAGGTAAGTCCTGATTCATGACAGCCTTCTCTTGCTGGAAGACCACAAAGGATGTAGCAGCGTGCTGAATACGCTGCGCTGCGGTATGTGCTGGAGGCTCGTTGGCATTTCAGAACACATCTGGCAGCTGAAGGCAAGAATAGAGTAGGCAGAGAAACAATATTGATCAAAGAGAGTTTTGCACTTGATATAACCTGGAAAGTGCACCTTAGGTGCCTAATTAGGATTTAACCATGCAGAAATTATATTGGAAAAAAAATTACTGACAGCATATCTAGAAATAGGAAGACTGCACCTCTTGTAGGAGCAAGTTTGGGGCTGTCAGGCATAGCACAAATCAATGAGGTGATACCATAGGCTGCTGGTGTATCAGAAGAGCTGCTGTTACTCACTGCCTCCCGTGAAACCTGACAGCATAGATTTGGGTGTCAGCTGGTCCCGAAGATACCTCGGAGTAACTGGGAGAATGTAAAGGAAAAGGTAATTTCCAGCTGCCAGGATCGATTAGCACAGTTGGTCTGCACGCTTGCAGCAACTGTAATAGCATCCAGGTTTTGTCAAGTTTGTGTCTATTTGCATACAGATTTGACAATGTAATTGTCTACTGACATAAGGCACGTTGAAAGAAAGGTAGTCAATTCAAAGAAAAGAGTTCTTACAATCTGCTACTGTGTTTCAGTAGAAGTGAGGCTGTGCCATTTTGCAGCAGCAGTTGACTTTATTCATAGAGCATACCTGGCCAACCACAAGTCTTGGAGCCAAAATTAGGCTGTTGCTTGCAATGCAGACCCAAAATAAACCCACTGAACTGAGGGAAGCACAGCTCTCTGATAAGTCAGCGCCTAGCAGTGTTTTACATAAAAAAGAATAATTTCCAAGTGAGGTAAGCATGAAGAAAATGAATGCAAGCATTGTACTCTTCACACTTTTTATTTTTTTTTTTCCAGCAGACTGTAAGAACTGCTGAGGTTGGACTCGATGATCTTGAGGTCTCTTCCAACCTAGACAGTTCTGTGATTCTGTGAACTGCTCACATTTTACTAGCTGCCCCATTACACATTGGTATGCCACATAAATGCAGGACTCGGACTTCAGGCCGGCAGCCCACCCCTGCTGGCAGCGGCAGCAAGGTGCTCTTTAATACTGACTGCAGTGGAATTGGGATTTATGGCCATCATGACTGCGTCTGAAAAATTTCCTCTGCTTGCCTGCCCTACTTTGCTGTTTTGTTGTAATTTTAAAGCCTCAGCATCAGGCTGATTTTGAAAGCATTTAGCAGCAAAGGAATTGTGTTTGACTGGGGGTGGGGGAGAGAAAAACAATTTGGAGCCTAATAGTTAATTGTTTTTCTTGAAATTCTGTCCTAAGTTATGTTGTCTGTTAGAATTGGAACATTAGTCCAAGATAAAGTGAACAGAAACAGGTCAATAATCATATTTTGGAAAGATTAGCAAATCTGGGAATACAAAACTTATTTCTGTTTCATTGAAGGCTTCCTGATACAGTATCAAAAATTCACCCACCAAAAATAACAAACCAAGCCATCAGCAAAAACAAACAGACAAGAAAACAGCATCCCTTCTGGTAAGTGTCTTGGGGCCCTTGTTTTGTTACACGCGTTGCTGGTAAGCAGTGCTCCCATGACTCCTGGGACGGTTTCTTAGGCCCGGTGGGAAGGTGGCAGTGAGGTGGTGCTCGCAGCAGCAGACCTGGCAGCAATGCCAGCGCTGTCCTGGCCCTGCCGAGGCCAGCGGGGCTGCCTGAGGCTGGCTGTGAAGCAGGGCAGAGTCCTCGGGTGGCAGTGTGTTTCCTGGAGAGGGCAGAAGTAAATTGCTTTAAGAAGCTGTGCCAAGTGCCGCTAGCAACAGCGTTCCACAGATAAAGTGGTGAGAGCCAAATTTAAAGATGAATTAGATGCTTTGGACCCATCTCTTACTTAAAAGTAATGACCCATCTGTGTCTTGGCAATTTTGACCGGTTACATGACGAAGATGCTAACAGTAACAAAAACCAGCAGAATCTCTTACAGCAGAGTACTGGAGATAGTTTCTTTTGCTGTGTTCCCCCTTCATTTTAAATATCACTCCCGTCCCGTCACACTAGAGATGTCAAAAAAATGACAGGCAGGAGTTGAAAAGAAAATCTAAAGCCAGACTAGGAATAAGTGTTAATTAAAATAGGATTTGGAATAATCATGAAGTTCTCCTTTCATATCCGTTACGTCTAAAACTTCATCTAAGACCCATTTTGGTTTGATTTACATGGCTCCTCGTAATGGTTCTGGTGGATATTGTGCTGTGAGAAAGTGTCTGAAAGGCAATCTATCTGCAATAAGGCTTTGTCACTTGTCTTAAGTCACTGAGTGCTCTGCTGCACTGCCATCGCTATCCTGAGCTCACAAATGTGACATTAACATGTGTATGCTGAAAATTATGGCTTATGACTTGGAAATAAGCCATAATAATAACTTGTCTGTGTTATACAATACCCATCTACTGACAGTCAGGAGAATGAAAGCTACTGATGCACCCCAAAACACATTTCTTTTCCTTTGAATTAGCTAGTAGTTTTCAGAAGTGGTTGACACTCTTTACTTTTATTAAAAAGAACCACATTAATATTTACAGTATTGCTCAGGAGAACGTATCTAATTGGGTGCTGAGTAGCAATTGATACAAAATTGATGTGATTTTTAAGCTTGTACATAGATATCTAGAGAGATACAGCTATTTTGGAGTGATGTGCAGGTGTATGCATAGCTATCTGTGTGTGTGTATGATACCTCCAAGACTCATTCCTGGTCTCTCAATATTTAATAGGAGTTATGCAATTTCACATCAGCCTTGAAGTTTCCTTTGATCTGAGAGTTGCTGCTACTTGTTGCAAATTATTTTGGAAGCTCTGTGAGCTATGCATATCAAGCTATGATAACTCCTGTTTTTTTAATATCATTAAAATGTTTAAGCCCTCAAGATCTGTTAAGCCGGTGTTTTGGTTTCTGCAAATTAAATCCCCTTGAAAAAGCTAATTTAGCAACTGAAGCAGATCATCATAGAAAGCATTAAGACCATAAGCAGTAATAGCAAACAATAATGTTAAAATGTAGTCACCGGTTTCCCTTGTGATTTGTTTTGTTTTACAGTTTCTGCATAACATCATCTACCCAAGACAAACAACCTCACAAAGGGCCAGATTTACCTCCTTGCTGGCATCTGCTAAGGCAGCAGCAATGATGGAGAAGACAAAATTGTTGTCCACTGACGGTGCCTCAGTGACTGGTGCTGGATGGAGTTCCCGGCAAGCTGCTTCTGGTGGGAACCAATTTGTTTGCTTGCTTGCTTGTTTGTTTTGTTTACCACCTCCCAATCTGGGCTTCAAGTGGAGGTCCAAAACCAAAATATAGTGACTAAATTTGGTATCTATAGTTCGTCTTTAGTTTTATAGCTACTGCTGTAGTTTAATAGCAAGCTGGGAGCTAGAATATAAATACTGTCATTTGCTACCTGAAACACACATACCTTGATAGAGTAATTTACTTCTACAGGTCTATAGTTGGACATACTCTTTTAAAAAGAAGTGAACTGATTGAATGATTCTCTGTCTCCGTGTAGGAAAGTCTCACAGTACCAGTTTTGGGTTGAACAACAGCAAGCAACACCCCACCATAGGCACGACTGGAGTGAGAAGCTTTACCAAGGTAGGAAAAAAAAATAAAACCCTTTTACCTAGGTTAGGAAGGGAGGGGAGACTTCAGTACCTAAGTCTCATTTTACCAGGGGTTTAGCCAGAACAGGATGAGGGACCAACCAAACAAATATGAAGCACAGGAAACAGCATTTCCTAATCAAAATATTGAGGATTTGTGGGAAAAATACTGCAGATTTTCACTGCAGAATTTTACAAGAAAATTCTCCAAAGTGTTTATTGTGTGGAGTTAGCAGATTACATCTTTTGGTGTTTTCAGTACTGGGAGGACTGAAACAAAGGCATGTGAGATTCATGGCAGTTAAAATTCCTGCAGTATAAACAAACCCATCCAATCTGCGAGCATTTCAGTTTGCTTTGTTTTGTTTTCAAAATTGTTGGTGCTATCCAGAACATTGCATTGGCTCTTTACTTGCAGGATAACGACACTGCCATTCATCTACTTCAGGCATACCGATCACAGCAAATGGGAAAATTTGCAGTTTTTAGGATTGTTAACATTTTTTCTGGGCTTCCCTAATTTTGTGCAGAGTGAAGGTGGGTGTTTATAAAATAGTAGCGACATTACGATGCAACATGTAACTTTTTCTGTAATACAAACTCTGTACATTGTGCCTGAATGACAGAAATCAGGGGAATGAAACCAATGGATTCTCTTTTTTAAAACAGTCCCTCACTGGTGATTCTGGGGAATTCATAACTCCCAAGCATAGACCATTAAAAAAAAAATAAGACAATCATATTTTAGGTGGGTTCTACCATGAACACTTAGGTTATTTTCATCCTGATTTTCTCAGTTTAAAAATTAGAACATTGTATTTCAAACATATCTGAGATCCCAGGCTTGTTTGTGTTGGATTTTGCTGTTGCTCTTGGGGAGAGTTTTGGCCCCCTGTTTCAGTTGCTTTGGAGTGCTGCTTTGGGGTCTGGTGCAAGTGATTTTTACTGCCACAGGAAAGGAAAGCATATTTGTTCAGCGAACTGTGATGGAGAACAGACTTACTGTTTCCTGATTTCTGAAATACAAATTCAAACAACACAGATTTGTCCTTGGCCCAGGGATGTGTGACAGCAAGCTAAACGTAAGGTAAGTGAAGGCAAACGTAACTGATCCCAAATATCAGCTGTCTGTTGTATCTGCAGCACTCTGGAAATTCATATCTATCTGGATATGTATATAAAAATAAAAATTGTGAACTCTGCTTCAACATAACACAATTCTAAAAACACTCATTTGGGGTTTTAAAAAACCCCACGTGTAATTCTGAAATTAGGCTTTTTTCCACTTGTTTTCCTGTTACCCTTCTTCTGTTAAACTGCCTGTTAAATGATGCCTGTTAAACTAACAATGTCCTCGATTGTAATGACTGCTTTGCTGAAAAGGAAAAATTTTCTCCATTTACTTGTGAAGGGGATTCAGTTGTCACTCGGTGGTGCAGTCATCTCTCTTTGCAGCCCCTTTATTCTGGTGGTTAGTACCCAGCATCTCGTCATCGCATTTTATTGTATTCCGGTGCACTCCGTGGATCCCACATTAAGAGGTGTGGCTGTAGCCTTTTTAAAGATTCTATATTTTCATTATATTGTAAAAAATTGCAGGCATTTTACAGCATTTTAATGCAGGCTTAATTGGGTGTGCAAAATGCAAGTGTAATTACAGTTGTGGAAGAAGCTCTACACAAATAGTTTGGCTATTTAGAGGCATAATTATCCAGATTGCATTCACAAGAATAGTAACTATATATGTAAATCAGTCAAAATGCTTTCTAAATAGCCTATTCTAGTCATCCTAACCTTTTGCATTACATAACCACAATGAAGAACCTCGAGAATAGCATCTACAAATGCAGCTTTCTTTGCTGAGTCGTACTGTGGGAAACTGAGAAGCAGCATACTACCTTCTTGGGTTTAAAAAATAAAATAAAACAATAAAATTTAAAAAAAAAAAAAGCCTGAAAATGCAGCAATGCCTTTTGCGTTACAAGACCTGGAACATCAAGAAGGTCCTCAGACCACAGGAGCCCCTGTTCAGATGCAGGTCTGAGGACGTGGCACAGGACTGACCAAGCCTGAGGGGAGAAAGCTGTGGGACGAATGTGCTGAGTGACATGGGGCAATGAAAGCTTTAGATCCATTCAGTTTTCCTGAAATGATGAAAAACGCATGTTTTTACTCTTCTTCCTGTACTGTACTGCTGTGAGAGCAGAACTCCTCCTTGCACAAAGATCTGTTCTAAGATTTACTGATGAAAATGGAAGTTTTACAGCATTTTAGAGAACAAAGGTACAGACGGAAGCCTATTTGACATACAAATAAACCACTGATGTTCCTGTTTCTCTATTTTATACTTTTATCATATTCTGGAGTAGTTCTGGAAAGCATCTTCACCATGTTTCCTGCAGCTTTTTGCAAACCAAAACTTTTAAAGTAAGGTTTTATAATTCAAGCAGAAGAGAATACCAGTCTGGTGATGGCTGGGAATAAATTCTTTGCTGCAGTGAAGGCAGCAAGGTTCTATTCACAATTGTCATGAAATTGAAACATTGCTTCAGATTTATTTTAGTTGTTTCAAGTCTTCATATTGGGTCAAATTTATATCTCATATGCAAGCATTCCAGCTTAAGAATCCCCCTTGGAACCAGAATTTTTCTGTTCAGACCCATCACTGGAATAAATTCATTGATAAACTAGCTTGTGTTCTGCAAATGCTGACATAACCATGCTCTAATGCACAGCAGTAGGTAGAGCAGAGCATCTCTCTCACTTTCTTACTGTCTGATTAATATTCTGAATAATGCAGGTTTCTATGGCCTTTTCTTGCCAATTTGTTTCTTGTTAATATTCCCAGTCAAACCACCTTCCTTGCTTCTACACTCTACTTTTACATTTGAGCTCAAAATGAGAAATATGCCTTTTTTAAAAACACAGAATTATTACACAATACATTAAAGACAGTACCTGCTTTTTAGGAGGGCTAGAAAAAAATTGCCAATTCTGAGCTGAAGGAAGTTTTTTTTGTTGTTGTTTTGTTTTTTGTCCTCCTCCCTTCCCCCCCAAAAAAGCCCACCAACAAGGAAAATCCCAGCAACAACCAACTGCCCTTTCTGTTCCCCCCAGAACTTCACGTTTCACAAAATGGTTCTGTTTTCATTAGAAAATGTTTTACTTGCATCCAAAATGGAGCAACTTTTGGGTGTCTCCCTATATTTGCAATTTAAAATACTTCAAACTAACCCCAAACCCAAAGCAGTGGCTGAAGTACTCTTTTTCTCAGTTTCCAGCCAGTCTTAAAGCCATTATTTAAAAAAAAAATCATTTATCAGATAATCATTTTTTGAAATGAGTTAAAAGTCTGTTTACCATCAAAAAAAAATTAACATCTTCTATCCAACTCAATTTATGAATTGACATAGTAACAATAACGTAATACAGAAGCCTATGTAAGTATAACCATCTGCCCTGATACTTTTAAATTATAAATGGAATTTATTAAAACTTCAAGCACTATTTATAGCTGTACTTCAGATTTAATATACAGGCTAGCAAGATGATGAGATAGTTGATGGCATTTTTTTTTTTGCAAGTTTTTTTTGATTTTTTGCATGTTTTAAGAAGAAATTCCTAAAGACTTCGTTATTTTTCTTAAAGTTTCCCACTCTGCAGGTTCTTTTTTCTTTGTGAGTTTTTGAATCTTTTTTAAGTTTAAGGCATAGCCCACTTACCTTAACAGAATACATCCCTTTTGTCTAAGCCAAATTATAGCTTTGTGTACAAGTACACAATTCAAAAAAATTGCACTACTTTTAAACTTATATCTCTTTGAAAAGTCTTAACCAAAGAATATAATTCAAATACAATTTCCACCAAAGGACCTAATTAAAAATATGCATTTATTAACATGGCTTGACCAGCTTCAACCAGGGGACTGTGGGTATTCAGCTGAGGGTGGGGAATGTGCAGGTGTTTGTGTGCCACTTGTCTGCTCAATGAGACCCCAGCTTGCACGTTAAGACATAAACAGACAATTAAACCTGGAAGAGGAAATTTTGGCACAGTGGAAATTTCTTTCCTGGTAAAAAAACAAACTGCTTTTTACCTCCAAATACATATAACGATGGCAATAAAGAAGTTAGAATAGTCATGCAATCTATTACTCTGAAATCATCATGTATTTGCCACTAATGGAGTCATTGTGCTGCTCTCTGGCTGTACGCAACAAAGCGCACGGTATCGCAGCTGCATAAAGGAGCCGTGTTTTCTGTTTGTATAAGCCTGAGCTATAACATTCAATTCCCAAACAATACTAAAAATAGGAGGAAAAGAACATTCCTGCCTATAATATTCATTGGTTAAATCAGAGGATGTGGTGACTGCAAGTTTTAAGAACACTTTGAATATATCTATTTTTTTATTTTCTGTAGGCCTTTGTTTTGAATATATCTTTTTTTTTTTTTTTAATGTTTATTTTCTGTGGGCCTTATTCTGATATTCCAGTGATGTAAATTCATTGATTGCAGTAGGCAGATTTATAATAAAAATAGTGCAATTAGATGAAGGCCCAACAGCCAAAGAAGTGTTAAAATCTTCAGAGAATGACTAAATGATCCATTATGTTTTGGCAACTGCAAACTCATTTCCTACCTGCTGTTCGTTTTGTGGTCGCTATGAACCAATTATTTCAGATAATGTGGGAAACAGTCCATTTATGAGAATCCATCAAGAAATCATTATTCCACTAGAAGCAGTGTGCTTTTTTAAACAGAATTGGAGAGTATGGATTCAAAAATATTTTCTCACTCAGGGCAGGGGGGCTGAGGAGGAAGGGGCTGGGCTGGAGGGCTAGAGCCATGTTCTCGGGAGTTTTTACTGAGCAGTTTTCTCATCTGAAATGCACCAGATGAGGGTATATGTAGTACAGGATACAGCAATTTATCAGGCTTCAATCTGTGCCTCACTGCCCTGCACCAGGCATATACTCTTTGTTAGTGCTGCATGCTGGAAAAAAACCAACACATAAAAAGTTATATAAATTAAAGCTCCCATTAGTTGCTACTTAAAGAAGGCTCAGCATGTTCCTACAAAAATCTGAGACAATCTCATTATTGCTATTTCTCTTTTTTTTTTTTGCTGTAGCTTCATGATGCCTCTGCCAGAGGTTGGTCGTGGCTCCCTTGCGTTAAGCTCAGTATGAGCATGGCAAATGAGGCTTTTTCCCAGTATCCTCACCAAAGGCATAAACAAGCGAGGAAGCAAACCCCAAGCTTATATGCGGGCCTTAGTTTGCCCATGACAGACATCCTGTTCGACCTGTGCATCTTTCCTTCGGGAGCACAGCAAAGCTTGTGGATGGCAGAAAAGCCAAAAGCCCGTGTTAAAGGTGCACCTGTGTTATGCAAAACCAGTGAGAGTGACAAGGCTTGTCCAGTGCTCGCGGCATTTGTTCCTTTGTGCTGCTGGCTTTCTTTCTCTCAGGCTTTAATGTAAGGAACTGCACGCTGTAATACTGAAAATGCTTTTTCCCTACTTTACCCAGGATCCGTTGCTTCAATGAGCCAATTCTCCATAGGCTCCCCTCTCACACTTGCAGCAAAGACAAGGTTTGCCCCAGGCTGACTTGCCAGGGTGGAGCTGGTACCTTCCCACTCTCCAACGAGTGCGTACAGTGAATAATTACTGACCTTTTTTTCCCCATACCTCAGTGCAGGGATGAATACACCGGGTTGCCTCCTGGAGGAACTCCTTTCTAAACTACACTAACCCATGACCAGAATAAATGATTACAGACCTCTCTGTGCCACTGAGGGCTTTAATCAGTACAAAGTGGCACTGCCAGAAGCCTTCCTGATGGTAAATCAAGGCAATGCAGCAACTCAGTCTTTCACTGCCTCTGTTATTAAATGAAAGCTCACTGGGATTTTTTTAGGTTACTGCTTCCTGATTCTGCACTTTGAGCAGCTGGAGGAACCAGCTGTGCCCTGGGGCAGTGGCTGAAGGGAGCATAGCAGCTGACCTCTGGATGTGTGCAGGGTGTCAGGTGCCGCTCAGAGACCACTGTGGTTTTGAGGGCTAGGGACTTAACATGGTTAGGGGTCTGCCTCATGCTAGCACAAACCCTAAATAAAAGTAAGTGACTTGTAAAGCCTCAATGGAGTCACATGGGAAACCAAATAATTATACAGTAAGAAACAGGCTGGTGTACCTTTTTTCTAGAGAAATCGACTGTTCGGCATAAAAAGCTGTAATGCTACTCGAAATGGGATTATGTTGTCCACTCTTCTGGAAGAAATGCAGCAGCAAAGCCAGAAAACGAAAAATTCAGTGATGACTGCACATCTTCCCCAAAGCGTTATCTCAGAAACGGCAACACATAAGCCCCTAAAGGCTCTTTTTGCGCAAGAAAAGAGGGACTGCCGTGCGGCTGGGGAAAACAGGGTTCTTCACCTACCCTTGCGCTGATCAGAAGGATCAAATCCTAGTACCTGGAACGCTGTGGTTCCTTGTGCATTTGTTTTTCCTTCTTGTAAATTGGTTCTTTTGACAGAAGAAAAGAAGATGGATCTATGTGCTTTCTTTTGCTTATATCTATCATTTGCTCTTTATTATTTTTAGAAAAAAATATTCTAAATTCCTTTATATTGGATACTTTGAGCCGTATCTTGCATCAGACACTAGAAAATCCTATCCTAAAAATGTCCTGCCCATTCCACAGCAAGTTACTGTGGATAACTCGGCTGTAATTTGGCATGAACTTGGAGGCCCAGCATGGCTTGGGCCAGGAGCCCCTGCTGGGGGTGCGTGGTGCCATGGGGGCACTGACACCCAGGCAGGGCCACCAGTGCCCTCCAAGCCCTGGCACCACCCCAGTTACACCATGCTTTCCTCAGACACCAAACCCAATTCTTGTTAGGGACACCCAGCTGAATCCACAGATTTCACACATCTACTCAGCCGCAACAAGAGATGTATACACAAGTAAAACAAGAAATTAAACTTGGCTTAGGACAGTTCACCTTCCCCTTTACTTATTTGTGTTTTAGATAAAATAAATGTAAACCTCCTTACTTACCTTAGTGTTCTTCACAAAAACTTCATTTTCTGTGGATATGAATTATTTTTTTTCCAAAAAACCTCCTTTATGAAAGCCATGTTTAAAGAACACAATTACTGTGGAAGAAACCCTAGGGAACGTGAATACCAGCTTTGTGCAGATTACGAGACAGTATTTCCTGAAGAAATAGGCTACAGTTCCAAATACAGTGGATTTTGGTGCTTTTTTTTCTCTATTTCAGAGTACCGCTAACAACTTTTCTATCTGCAGACGCGGGTAAGGAAACCAAGAGCAGCAGGGCTTGCGTGTCACCAGCACTCTGTGATGCGTTCAGCACAAGATTTATAGCACTTGCAAGCCGTAAATGTGGCCTAGGTCAGCAACAAAAAATTTCCAACCTCTCCGTTGAGAGAAAAACTCCCTATTGAGCTTTGTGAACAAGTGAGCAGTCCTTGTTTGCAGCCCCTCAGAAAGAAGCGCTCTACAAGTAGAATATATTGCAGAAATGTCATGCAAATGCTAAAAGGGACCACGAGACAGATGGTTCAAGACTTCTTTTGGAGCTGGCCAGACCATCTTTAACAAGAAAACATTTTTCTGAAGGCTGGAGCGTTTCACTCAACATTCCCGTTTTCTTGGGTCCAGGCTGCTTTGATGTAGCAGGTTACAGGAAAGTTTCTTGGTGCTCTCTGCAAAGCAGTTCTAGCTCAGGTCTCTGCCCGATTCTGGGTTGTGCATCTCATCTTGGGCCACCTTCTTGTGGCAAGACTGTGACTCTGCTCAGCACCCCGATCACTGCAGCAGAAAGGCTGTGGCAAGTCAGATCCCCACATTAATTCCTCCCACACTTACCTACCATTGCTTGACCCAAAGAGCTCTTCCAAAATCAAGGCACTGCCACCGCCACCTGAGAGCCGGCCTTAAACCATTCCTTTTCAGCCCAACACAGAACAGAGCCACGGAAGAAAAAAGGTCAGTTTTGGTTCTAGTTTGTAATCTCCAGGCAAATGCTGGATGTTTCCCCCTTTCCGTGATGCAAGCTGTTATTTTTGTCAGGCTGTGGAAGAGCTAAATTTGCTTGCTGGCAGGGCAAGGTCAGTAACATCATTTCCCTGGACATCTTAACCCCAAACTGTTACCTGGAGCACACTGCGGAGCTGTTACGACATCTGGAGCAAAAATGCATTCACCTCAGGCCTGTCGCGGTGTTCAGCCTGGCAGTGTCCTCACCAGCTGGTTCCTTCCAGCTGGCTGCCCTTTCCCTGCAGAACAAGCCAGCTTTATTGCTGAGAGGCAGACGTATGGGTTGGGTATTGCACTGACATGTCCAAAAGCAAGGGCAGCAACTTTCCATAAATGCTTCAGGTCATCACTCAGGATGAGCAGAAGGGAACAAACTTTATTTTGAAAGAAGTCCAGAAAAGATGGCACAGCTCACACTGCTTCAGCGGTGAGGTAGCTCATACTGGGCTCCTCTGAATATGTGATGGGTGCCCAGCTCACCTAAATACTGCCATTTGGGGAGAAAATACTACTCTCAGTCTGTTTGGGCCTCGCAGTGGAGGTACCAGCGTCTCTTCATCTCTGCGACCTGAATGCAATGACCTGTTAAGCCAGTGGTATAAAGTAATCTCTGAATTTGGCCTTTCCCGTGAGGACTTCATATGCTAGTGTCTTTTTATTTCAGGAACAACACTGTTCATAAATCAGTTCTCTCCTAGAGGACTTGGGGAAAATACAATATTATCTCAATTAAACAAAAGTGTTTTTCTGCAGATCTATCACTCCAAATGGAACAGACTGACAGCCACATCAATGTACGTCCTGTAATTCAGAAAATGCATTCAAAAATGTTTCATCTAGATTAAAACCCTATTCCTCCTGCCAGCGTCATTTTCAATTTATGGCTGGGGAAAAGCAGGGGGCTGCAACTAGCTATTACTGATTAGTCACCCATGTTCTTTTCTCTTTGTTTATCTCACACCAACAATGTTGGGTATCTGATCCAAACGCTCGCTGGAATGCTACACAAAATGTTGGCGCATTGATAAATGCCTGTTTTTTTAACTTCTGGGCAAGTCAGTCTAGTACAAAGATGGGTGACAGAAAGGCTAACCATATATAACATGATTTCAGAGAGCAGGTGGATGGATAATTCGCAACACAGATTGTAAACCCTTGTGCCATTTTAATGTGTCATTATAGTAATGGGAGATTTATGCTAGCAATACTTGCAGGTTTTTGCCAAAAGCACACATTGCCTAAATTGAGACTATTGATGTAGTGCTCTCATCATTTAAGGTGCATTAGAGACACTATAAGAAGAGAAATGTGGAGAGGGACATTGGGATGCTATTAGTGAGTTGCATATGAAATTAAATGGGGAATGAGCAAAACTCCATCTCATCGTAGCACAAAACTTCTGTCTCTGCATGAAAATAAAATCATTCTTATTCCACTTGTAAGCCATATGCTGGTAATTTGCACAGCACTGAGTGGTATTATTCATTCAACGTGGCTAATATTATTTATAGCATTTTGAAAAAAGCCTATTTAATTGCCCACAGACAGCATAATCTCTCTAGTAAATATCTCCCAAATGGAGACCTGGACAACACAAACTGTGCAGTACTCTGCTGATGGCCCGTGCTATAAGGGTACCTGTAGTCTGTATATGGATATGCGAGGATTTGGAGTCCAACCACATTTCAGATGGAGTGAGATGAAAGTTCAGGCATTAGACAGTAACAGTATAGTTGGCTGGAAAGTTATGGTTTTTATCAGAGGGAACCATGCCATATGTGTCTGATTAAAAAAAAATAAAAAATAAATCCAAACCTAAATCCTAAACAGACAAAAGAAGCTTAAAAGTCTTGAGTTTCTTACAAAGCAAACAAACAAACAAAGTCCACCAGATAGGAAGAAAGAGAAGGAAGGAAAAAGGAAAGAAGAAAAAAAAAGGAAAAGGAAAAAGGCAAGAGCAAAACCTGTTATGTGGCCAAGTACTGCAGCCCTATACATCCCAGTATCACTCCAGTCCTATAAAAGAGACACGTCTCCAGTTACCTGTATGATATTTTCAAACAACCTCAGAGGAGCACATGCTCTTAGCTACAGGTAGACAAGAGTCATTTTGCATTATATTGTCTTTTTTTACACTGTATTCATGCACATTATTTTCTCACAAATTAGCAAAGCCACAGAATTACTGGGAGAGGTTGTGCAAAGTACTTTTCCCTGAGCAGTGAGTAGTTTCAGCAACGTATCTGTCAAATGAGAGGCATTTCCTCTTGCGTAGTGCTGCACAAAAAGAGGTTCAAGGAGAGAATAAGACAGAAAAAAGGCTTGCTGTTTGTATCATAAGCATTACTTTCCCCCAACAAAAGCAGAACTTTGGCAAAAGTCAAATCCACCCGAGAGAGCTGGTGTTAGAGTAATAAAGGCAAATTTTGCAAAGGAAAATTTGGATCCTGGCCTAAACAAGTTGAATATGAGTTTTAAAGGTACATTGTAAGTCATCTGATGGATGGTCCAGTGAGAGCAAGAACAACCTGGCTGCTTTGGCTCTGAATTTGGCTCTGGAGAGCTGGGTTTAGTTCACAGCTCAGTCACAGGCTAAAATATTGGACAGGTGTGTGCCCTATTTTCCCTTCTGTAACAAAGGATTATTTCTTCAGTACTTCACACTGGTGAGAAGACAGAATCCATTAACCTCTGTGTGTTCTCACATACTTCGATCACAAAGGTCATATATAAATTACCCTGTAAGAGTAACTAGTTGTTTTAGTGGGTTAGTGTAAGTATTAACACACCATGGAATATTGGACTTAAAATCAGCAGCTGGTGAGAAATTCAGAAAATCCCCCCTTTCCTTCCCAAGCTCTGCCATTAAACATTTGCTTGTTTGCATTTGATTATGTCAAAAAATTTTGCATTGCAGTTTTAAGTCCCGATCCATAGCTCTCTTTAATCACAATTCATTGTGATTTTGATCGCTCTCATTTCCTGCAGACATTTTGCTACCTGTCAACAAACACAACAGAAAAGGACTTTTGAAACTATGCATCAAGTCTGCAGGTATCAGAAAGCAGCCGAAGCACAGAAGTGGGAGGCGTGCGGCACTGTTAGAGGAGGGCATTTGCTCCCCTGAAGTACACGGAGATATTGATCCAGAAATCCCGCAAGCAGCAGTTTTGGCAGCAGCTCCTCTACATAGGTGTTTAAGCAGGTTAGACAGATTGTCTCCTGGCAAGTGGTGGGTGGTACTGAGACTCAGGCTAAAATTTATTCAACACTAACAGGTGAACCTGAGTTTCTACCTGCCAGTTTTTCACCAGTCTCCTTTTTAAATACAAAGAGTTGAAATCCAAAACTCTTAATGTAATTAAACCTCGAGCTTTTGTGAACTCGTCTGTATCTCTGCTCTACTTTTTACAGTTAGGCAATTTCTGTGAATGGGTCAAATTCAAATATGAAACAGCATGCAGTGTGTCCAAACATGAAACAAAAGTATCTGCACGTGGTTTTTTGTGTGTGTGTGTTTTTGTTGTTGTTGCTGTTTTGTTCTTTGCTTGTTTGTTTTTCAAGTACCACAGGGAGAAAAGGCAAGAAAAGTGCTTAAAAAATGTTATTAAACACTTTTATTCTAATAATGATACCCTGTGTGGGAGTAACCATGTATTTTGCTGTGCTCTTTTCTGGCTCCCAGCAATGACCTCCTTCCAATTTCCCAATTCTGCCTTTCTGAAAAAGAATGGTCCTTGAGTATGTTTCTGCTCATTGCTATGGCTCGTGCCCAGAGAGCAGAGGCTATTACAAACTCCAGTTGTCTGTGGAGGCTTACACTGAATCAAACAAAATCACACCTTTCTTTGCATTAACATATCAACCTTTGTTAAAGATAAACATGACACTGCTTCCCAAACCCCGGAGAAGCTCTGAAGACATTCTGAGAGTTGCATGGGAAATCTGAAAAGATGTACCTGGGAAATTGCCTTTACAGCCGTAGAGATGAAGCATACACATTCAGTTTTCCACGTAACTGCAGCTTGCAGTGAAACAGCGCTGTGTTGTTGTCCCAATCTCATTGTAACTATTACCCACGCTCCTGCTGATGCTCCATATTAACCTGCAGTACGTTTAGGTACAGACATTTAGATTTTCAAGCACAGTATTTTCCAATTAAAACCAATGAAGTCTTTAACCTGAATTACTACTGTTGCTCCTTACGATTTTTAATGTCTTACAGTTATTTTTTTTTCCTGATAGCACCAGTCACAACATTGCACATCATGGGATAAGACGATTCCATTTTTATTAAAAAGAAAATATTTAAAGATGTCATGCAAAGATTGAAATGATGTATGCAAAAAGCTGAACATCCCAACATCTATTGTTTCTTAAAAGCATGTGAGTTTTTGATGCTTCAGTTACAGTGATTTAATGCTTGGAAGCAGAGGGACTGATGAAGATGCCAGCCCAGAGCCTAGCTCTAGGGTTTGCTGTAACCAGAACAGTGAGGAAAGTACTTTTCTACTTTTTTTTTTTTTTTTTTTTGTCTGCTTTTGGTCTCTATTGGGGTGGGGTGAGGAGATATTTTTAACCAAAAACCCTTTTGCTGTGAATAACTACTGAACTAACACAATTTAGTCATCTTTCCCTATACAGCAGTTACCCAGGCGGAAAAAAAAAAAAAAAATTTAAAAGCCCACACAGGAAGGAAGGCAAATGAATGAAGTGTCCCAGCTGTAGGTCCTGCAGCATTTGTACTTGGGCTGTGTGTCTTATGCACCAGTGTTGGTGCTTGGCCATCAGTCCTGCTTGCCTCAAACCAGGAAGTGTTAACAAAAAAATACATGGGACAGGGATTTGCTAAAAAGTTCTCGCTGGCCTTAAAATATTTTCATCCCAACTAAGTACCTGCTGTCCACGTGAACAAGTAAAATTCTCAGTGAAATGCAGACCACACAGTAGAAGTTGTGAAAGAAACTGGATTCACTTATGATGCCTCGTGTTGATTATTGCAACCTGCTGATTTCCCTCCACCTGCACAAGCCTTAAAATTCATGCTGTCTTTCATGGTCACATTACCATGATGGCACTGCCATTTGGGACATGGAAATGGATTTGCTACCTGAGTCAAAGCTTAAGCCACACTCTCTTATAAATCCAGATACAAAAAAAAAAAAAAAAAAAAAAGCTTCAAAATGACTTTGTTGGTAGGTTACTTCAATTTTTTCTTCACATTGATAGCTGAAATACTCAATGGCAGATCTAGTCGAAATGCATAAATACAACATTTCTCAGTACTGCTCACTGAGAATATACAGTGAATATTTTGAAACTAATTCCCCTTGCTGTTTTCTTGATTCATGAATCTTAACATATTGGGCACTAGCTACTAAATCCCAGTCTCTTTAAAATTCAGCAGGAGTTTTTATTATTGACCTCAGTAAAGCCGGGATTTCAATTGCATTTTAGGGAGGTCACCAGTTCCATATTTAAAGTCAACTGGAGTTGGACTACACTGTCCCAGAGCAGCTGAACTGCTGAGCTGCCTTCAGTTTGTGCTAGCCTGAATGACAGCTCATGTTTTCAGATAGGTCTCCAGCCCACACAAATTACAGCTTCTCCATAGCTTGTATATGAACAGCTTTCAGATCTTGGTTTTGGTAAGCATTATGGAATGAGATGCAGATCTGATCCTATCCCTGACTTTTTTTTTCCTTTACTTTGGTCACAGCTCTATGCATAATTTTCAGAGAGACTCAAATTGATGACCTTCAAATGAGGTACCCAAATGAGGTTACACAGCTGAGACTGATTACTTTTCTTGTCAGGATACCTGTCATGGTAGTTTTGGTGATCTCTAGACATCCATTTCTCTACTTGTTTTCCAAATAATAGGAGAAATGGACCACACAACAGAATGATAAAGGAAGTTAAATTAAAAAAATAAAAAAAATAAAAAGAGAGAGAAGCATGAGGTGTTTTACTACAAAATACCTTGGATCTGAGCAGCCCTGAACATGCTGATGAATTTAGACAACCATCTTATCCTGCACCTTGTGATGATGGTTCAAACTGAACTGAAGGTTGGAAGTGAATCTTCCAGATTTTGTGAGAGGTCTACTTGACTGAACTTTTTTCCTGATGAACTGTTGGGGAGCAGAGCATCCACTACTGGAAATGTACTCTTCATCTGATAATAACAATCAATAGCTAGTGAGAGCACTCAGATGAAGAAAGAGCCTAAAGCTGGTCTCATGCTGGCACAGCATACAGCCAGACAAAAAGCTAGCCTGAACCTGAGGAGTACAGACACCGCTGAAAACAGCACACACACAGGGCCATCTGCTAAAAAGGACTTTTCCCCCCCCTAAGTCCTCCCAGGCTCAAAACCAGCTCAACTGAAAAGTGCATTATATAGAGAGTAGCTCGAATTCTGCTGTCCCATCCAGAATAGCAAAAGACAACACTGGGAAGAAACAGAACAATCACTTTAGCAACACAAGTTACAAAGCAAATGAACCCTCCCTCTGCTCTGCATGCAGGTATCGATACTCGAAGCAGAATAAATGTAACTGAACTGGTATGGTCTGTCCTGGAGGTTTATTTCCGTGGTCCCACTGAGCCTCTGGGGACATATTAAGGAGTAATGGCAGATGCATGCAGGTCATTTGACTTGCTGCAATGATTCCAGCAGCTGGAGAGATGTGTAAGGACTGCAAGAGTCAATTCTGTAATGGTAAGGCACAGTTGACTAAACTGGATACTTCTGGGAACTGAGCTTGTTTATATGATTTTAAGTGGTTTTAAAAATTCAATATTAGCAGGTAATAGTTATACAGCTATGAGTTCAATTAACAATCTGGACAGCTTTTTTAGTACAGACTGCTTAAATCTAAATAAAATGATTGAATCCTATTTGTTCCAACACCCATACACAATTCTTTTTTTCTTTTTTTTTTTAAACTACTTTTGCAAAGCCACTTATTTTAAGTATCTGACTTCTATACACACTGATACTCCTCTCAGGAGACTAACTAGAAGAAAAATAAGCAGTGACATTACTCTTACAGTGGATCCAATCTCTGAACTCAGTGCAGTGCTGCCAGTATTTTTGGCAGAGAACTCCAAAAAGATCGTGCCTGAAGCTGTGGAGCTGAGAGGTGAAGAGAGCAGCAGGTGTTGCAGCGGAGCTGACCTGCTCTCAGGAGGCAATCCACTTTGAGGACACCCACTGGCTCAGGCTGGTGATAACTGAAAATGCGAAGTGCCTAAATCATGTACCCTGATGTGGTGCCAGGAGATTAATAAATATGATGACGTAGATCTGCTGCTCCCTGTTGCTGTTACTCTGTCACAAAGTACAAATTCATCTAAATCAGAACTGCGGTGCAGTCATCAATATTCTGAGGTGTTTTCAGAGCTGAGTATTTATTTCAGAGACTTTCCCCTCCCGAACAAAGTATTGGTTCCCTGGTCCTTTTTAGAAATTAGCTAAGTTCCATCCCAAGCAAAGAACTTATCCCAAAACCTTTATTAACCTCATAGGAAAATATTAATCAGTGTCTTCTGCAAGCTCCTATGAACTCACTCTGTCATTTCTCTAGTAGCCTTCTAGAAAATATTGGAAGGCACATCCACACATATCCTTCAAAACTCAAACCTGCTGTTTGATTAAAAGAAGAAAAAAAAAACAGGAGTTTGCAGAGAAAGAAAGAACATCTTTGTTTGTTGACAGCAATAAAATGTAACTTGTCACCAGAGTTGATATGCTGTATTAATGGCTCTTTTGTGAAACCACAGAGCTGAATGTTATAAATATTGATGTGATCACACTGCTTCTAGAAGTGTGTGATAGATGATTTTTTTAACATGAATACAGAATTGTCTTCAGTGTTTCTACAACCTGGAATTCCAATATCCTCTTTTAATTGGAAGCCATTGCACTCACCACCAGGAACAATTTATGCTGCTGATCCTGCAGACAGAGAAGGGAAAAATATTCCTACCTACATCTGATAGCCCCAGCTCTCAGCATCTGTAAGGAACACAACTGAGGGACAGATCTCCGAATGAGCTGCAGTGCTTCTGTGTGTTGTTGGGCTTCTTTACTTTTTGGTATATAAATGTCCTGATGCTCAGAGTGCCAGCTTGGTTGCCGTGGTTACTTGTGAGCCAGCCTCTCCTGCTGTCTGAGGAGCCTGGGTCTCCTCTGTACTGGATCTGCCCACATGGGCCTTGCCTTAAACAGCTCAGCAGAGACCAGGGGATTAAATGTCACAAATCAGCATCTGACCCTCAATATGCATTTATGGGGAAAAGGATGTAACAACGTTCCTGATTCTTCTACAGAGATGAAAAAAAGTATCACCTTACCCTCACCAGGCTTTAAAAAATGCTTAAAAATTCCTTCTACATGACAAATGTTCAATTCTTTTGAGGAAGGTGAGGACAGAGAGAGAGAGACTATCTTTGATATAAATGCTCAAGTTTCCCTTAAGAGCTCCCAAACCAATGTACCGCTTCATGTGCACTTCAAACTGCTGCTCCCATATTCAGGGAGCTCAAGCTGCTTCTATCCCAGCACACACTGTGGGGTGACAGGTAAGTGAGGCTTGCTGAAAAAGTGCATGCGCCAAAAGAAAGTCAATTTAAATCCAGGAGAGACAGAGCTGAAAAGGTAATGCATGTGAACAACTAGCACCTGCTGCTGCCCTGAAGGGACTAAATTAAAAAATAAAGAACATTAATTTTAGATAGCATCTAAAGCAATATGGGATTTCAACGCCTTATTGTGCAGAGACTGCATTAGGAAAGAGTAAGAGACTCCTTTTCCTACAGTCCTGTACAGGCACAAGCCTCTCTAAAGTCAGTGGCACTGTCACAAGCCAAAAAAAACACACCCCAAAACCAAACCAAACCAAACAACAATAAAAAACCATTATTCAACTTCAAACATTTGAAGAATAGGAGAAGAACAGGAGGAAAGAAACAATTTTCTCCTTACTTTGCAGATCGGAACCATGGCACAGATAGCTGGTCGTGACTCACCTTTTTTTCTAACAAGCCCTTCTGCTGAACAGCGCAGTGAGCGCTCAGAATTGGATGGCAGGGATAGAGACGTACGGCATCATCCAGCAGAACTGCAGCGTGGTGGCTCTGGCATCAACTACGGGTCCACAGAATGCCCTGATGTGAATTGCATTAGTCCTGTCACTGATAAAAAACAAAGGAAAAAAAAAAAAAGAAAAAAGCCAAGGAGGTGAATATGAGAACTAATTCTACAGGAAATTCTAAAAAAAAACATGAGCAGTTTTGGCCTGTCCAACTGTACGGTATCACAGCAGACTGTGAAGGTCACAACCAATTTTGGGGTCTATGATTACTGCTTTTAAACAGATAAACTCTAGCTTATAATTCAGCCAGGGTAACACACACTGTTTTGAAAAGATAAAAAGCACAATGATAAAAAGGAGTCTTCCATTTGTGAGATGCCATTTCCCAGCTTGCAAGTGGGACACTGAAAGATGAAGTGATTTGGTCAAGTTCATAGAGGAATTTGTAACAGGGCTGGAGACTGAGACCACAACACCTGATTGCTTCACTGATATTTGAGCTGCAAGAGCAAATGCTCCAACTGACGTGACTTGTAAAAGAGCAGGGATAACAGATCTGTAGCATACAGGGAAAATAAAAGGCAAAATACGTTCCAAAATATTTACAGCATAAGAAATGATAGCAACACATTTCAGGTGTTGATGGGCGTTGGCTTTATATAGGGGCAACATAACTTCTCAGCAATCTGTACTAGGGAGTATGGCTATCAAAATTAACAGATGACACAGACTGAACAGGCTTGCTGTGCAAGGGGATTTAGCACCAAACAAAAGGAAAAATGTAGAACATTAAGCAAAAGTACTTAACAGACAGGAAAGACTGTATAAAATATTTTGGCTTTTCTACATTTAGGACAGAGGAATGTGCTCTGTCCTGAATGTAGAAAGTTATGTACCAGCTACTTTTCATGCTTTAGCTATAATAACTCACATAATTTACATTTAATGCTAATATAATGCTATATACTAGAGATGGAGACTGTCATGGCATGAGAGAGGCATGGAAAACAAACATGTTCACAATAGAATTTGGAGACCGTGACCAAGATTAGGAACCGTGGTCTAAATGGTTTCACCTTAGTAACAAGAAACACTAGAAACTGGTGTCAAATGAAAGAGTCAGTACTGTAATTACATTGATATCTAAAATATATTCTCAATTTAAGATACACTTTGAATACCAGGAGGCAGAATCCAACCCTAGTTTAAATGGTAAAGTCAAGTTATTTTGTCTTCTCTGTGGATATTACTAAATGTTTGTTGCCTAAAGTGGGTGAATTTGTCTAAGAAGCTGTATAGTATAATACACACATAGTATACATGTCTAATATAATATAGTATAATATATATAGTATAAATGGCAAAGTCTCACTTAACTACAAGACAAAGGTAAAACAGTGGCATTTGCAGAATAGCAGCAGTAAAGAAAAAGGCACTCCGGGTCCAGAAAAATATGAGTTTTCTAAAATTCATCTTCAGGCAATCTTATTGAAATCCATATTCAGGACTTAATCCCAGGATGCTGTTCTCCAAATGAGTGTAATGTAATGTAAGAATAAAAGACCAGAACTGTTAATAGGTGCATACTTTAAAGAAGAGTCTGCAGAGAGGTAACAGATAAGTACAGAGGGGGAAAATGCCAGAAAACAAACTCCTTGACCTACTTCCCAAACAGAGAAAACAGGCACAAGGCAGTGTTTCAAAAATTCAGGAATATTCTGACACGGACTTACCTGCAGCTATCCTCCACCCAGCAGTTGAGCTCTGTGCAGTAAATCTTGGCAGTGTTGTATTGTTCATTTCTACAGTATTCAGATAAAGAAATTAATACATGTTATGCAGACAAAAGCCATGCCACACATTTACAGGAATGTTGTGGATTTGAGAACAGGGCACAGAAGTAAATAAATAGCATAGTCCCCGATGCTACCTCTGCAGCACAGCTCCACAGGCAAACAGACCAACACATTTAACCAACGGCAGCAAGGACAGGAAGACAGATAAACGCATCTTTATTTCAAAATTTCTTCTGTCTTGCAGGCTGAAACAGCACCTAGGAGCTACGGTTAACTCTGAGAGGCAATCCCCATTGGCCCAGGATTTTATGATTTGGTTTGTCAGACTCGGAGATGTGGATTTTAATCAGATTCATGATAAGCGAGCACCAAGCTTACTGAGTGGTAAAGTAAAACAGCAGCTTTCAGAGCTGGAACCATTAATTCAGCTATGCCAAATTTATATGACATTTAAAACCTGAACGTTTGTTTCCCATAGTTTATGAGTTCTGGGATAGCACGATCCTGGAAGATGTTCAGTAGGAGACAGCAGGCACAGTCCAGCAAGGCCTCCGTCATTCTGACTTCCAGTCCCTGAGCCAAGTGTTATTTCTTGTAAAATCCCCACAACTCTTCTTTCAGCCATTGCTTCCTTTGCTTTTCCTAAACCATGAAACACAGATTTATTTAACAGCGTTACTTTCCAGCAGCTCTCCAGGCAGCTGAAAATGCCAGTCCAAACCACATGGGCTCCAGAGGAAGCCAAATCCAGCCTTACTGTGGTTTGGGTGGTTGCTCTAACAACTGCTCATTGCAGAGAAAGCTGGGCACCCCTCAATCTCCTACCATCCTACCCATTTTAAAAACAAAAACCAAAACATTACACAAGTTTCTAAACAATGAGGCAGAACGCATTTTGAGTAATGCCAAGGAAGCTGGCAAAAGTGCGTGAGCAAGCGAGCATACAAACCGTGCGGGAAGGAGAGCTCAGATGGTTCCTGGTTCAGCCTCTTCAGCTTCAAAATTTATGGCTGTAGACCTCATAAAGATCCTTGTGGCCATCATTCTGTGCAAGTCTTGTTCAGTTCTGATTTATAGGTTGAGTAAATCCAAGCAAAACAGCAGTAAAAGGAATTTGTGGGATAATTTACAGCTTCAGTTTAGGTTAGGCTTTTTGGTAGTTATTTACTTTATACTTTAGATAAAGATTTGTGAGTAGCCAATTACCCAAGGCAGCATGAGTAGCTTTGACAGCTGAGTTCAATGCATGAGCTACCCTTAGAAAGTATTGCCTTATTTTCTGATAGAAAACGCTACAGTTAAATACAGAGGCCAGAGTCTTTATCTCCTGTGTTAAATGGGGAAAAAAAACATCAAGATAATCCACATGGAACACAGCGTTTGAGGATAAAAGCTCCCCAGCAGAACAGGGAGAGATCATTACTGTGTAGTTATATAAAGACAGGGCAACTTTTTTGCTGGCTTTTTTTTTTTTTTCTGAACCAATTTACACGAGCTGAAAAACCACCCCTAAAGAGTTCATTAAACCTCTGTCTCAGTGTACTGCTCCAGGACTTGAATATTTGTTCACCTGAAAGATTTGTTATTCTCTTAATGCAAAATGGTACCTTGGACTTTAAAACTGGGTGTGACATGTTGGTGTTGCCTGCCTATGTCTTCTCCCCACACTGAATGCAGTGTTTTATTTCTGCACAACCTGGAAAATTGCAAATGCCTAGCAGGAGTATGGCTAGAGCAGAGACACAAACTGGAGGAGGCTGCTCAGCCACACTTTCTACAGCCCCATTTGCTGTGTGGGCTCTGCTGCCTCTCACAATGAAGGGCCTTTTATTGCCAGTTTGTTTCTTTGCTAAAGTCAGGTGAATAATTTACCCTGAGTTTTGATTGATTTTGTGTCTTTTTCAGTTTGAAAGGGAGCAAGAAACCAATTGCAGTTTCTCATTAGAAATATTTTCTGCTTAATTCTTGCAGCTACTTTGAAAGCAGCTCAAATTCACAATGCTAGATCTCAAACATAAGCCTTGTTGATCAGACACTTTAGTCACAAGCTATCTATCCAGCTGGGTGAGCATAACCGCGGATTTTCCTTGTGGCTGATGCCTGAGCAACCACAAACTATGAAGCTACTGTCTAAATAATTGGTAATACTCAAATACTTTTAGGCCACTGATGGAAAAGGCTTTGGCATTACAATTTAATAGCCCTCACAAAGCAACCAGAAAAGTGACATGAGCCCCTACTCCTAGAAAGTGCCACAAATGCCCTAGTTTCACCATCACCTTCCTCCAGCTTTTCTCCCTCTCCTGAGACTGATCCCAAACACTTTCCTGTTGCTGCCACAGTGACTCTTGTCAGCCTGTGATAGCTATAGAAAATAAAAGCTTCAAAACCTTTTAAACATTCAAATGTTAGGCATCGAGCATATGTGGCTGATAACAAGGAAACTCACAGGAGTTATACAGAAACTAGCTTAAATTATTTTGCAAATAATTGTCATGACAATATATATTGGCTGGGCAGACAGCCACAGTTTGTTGGGAACAGTTCAGTCTGCCACTTGCACATCTTCCTTGATGATCCATAGGCTCACAAATACTTTATCGGTGGATATTTAACATCACAGTCATGGCTAAGGTTATACTTCCACACCCATGGTCTGAGATTTCATCCACACTCTAAAGGAATTTCTCTGCTTTTGATTTCACATATGGGCCAAATCCAGAAAGAGTATTATGATAAAGTCAGGGAGCTTTTAGAGATGCAGAGGATGGTAAAATAACACAAATATTATGTCTGCATTTACTAAAAAAAAATAAAAAAAAAATCTTTCATATGTTTCAAAAGCAGGTCAGTATTCAGACCAGAGCAGGTTCCTGCAAGGAAGAGATTGCGGGAATTCTCATTTTTCGTGGCTATGTGGAAGGACTCCTCCTCCCATGAGTAGTTTCAAAGAATGCCCTGGCCCTTTGAAGCTTTATAAACGTTACCTGAAATTTGACAAATTTCACTGAGTCTATGCACAGTATCCACAGTGCACCACTGAAAAATCAGACTTTTAATTATTTCAAGCATTCCTAACAAAAACTGCATGTTTTTGGCAGTCACCATGCTTAACCTTGGGCCTTTAACCCAAGATGCCCCGACACCACCACTGCTGAACACACAATTGCATTTCTTCCCACTCATGTGAGTTCTTCTATAGTGACGATACGCAGCAACAACAAATGCTCTGCAGACACTGCCTGTTTAGCAGCACACCCTGCAAAAAGGCGGGGAGTTATATTCTGGCTAGAGCTAACTGAGCAGCTGTTTTTCAGTTTGATGGCTAAGAAAAAAATCAAAGACTTCCACCCAAATAAAAAAAAAAAAAAAGGATTCTGTTATGCTCTATTCCATTTTTTCTAAAATACTTACCATATGTGAGGTGACTTCACCTACATTCAAAATCTCTTCCACCAGTCCCCAGCAGATGAGCACTGCAAACTCCTGGCATTGCCCTGGTTCCTTCTTCAAATTCACTGACCTTGCCCAAACGTCTTTTTTATTGTCTGACTCTTCTCCATGCTTCCATCCTTCATGCAGAAGAAAAGGAGAAGACATAGGGCCCCACATTAGTACCAGAAAAATAAAAACTTTAAGCCAGAAAAGCACACAAACCCCAGATCTGACTGTAGAAAGAATATGTTCAGCTCAGCTGCATCTTTCTTAAACCTGGATTTGTATTGCAGTGGCACAGTAACCACAGACATCACATAGAAATAATTTTTCTTATGCTTTGGCTATAAACAGAGTGGAAATGTCAAGCTTGTAATAACCTTCTGATGATAAGGAATCAAAAACATTATTAGTTTTAAGCATAACAAAATCCATACACATCTTGAAAAAGAGGAGGCAAAAGTGTTCCTGTGAAGAAAGGTTGCTTGTGAATATTGCTACAGAAAGTGTATTTGCACTGTCCTTGTTACACTGCAACTAATAATAATTTGACAAAACTTGCTATCATTTATACTGATTATGAACTTCCAAAACTGACCTAATAGCAGTGGAATATCTCTGGCTGAGATGCCTTACTCACCTGCAACAGTAAATGATGCTAGAAACAGGCAGGTAACTAAGCACCTGGACAACATTTCTGGCATCACTAAGAAATTTTATTTTGAAAGCTTACTCAAAATTAGAGATTTTTGTATTTTTAGGCAGGGGAGCAGAGGCATTGTGCTGTTCAGGGAAGGAGAGTTCACACATTAAAAAAAATAAAGCTCTGGAAGAACCCGTGGGTGCCACACTCCTTTGAGCAGGCCTTATCTCAGAGTGTGTGACCTGTGGCATGAAAACATTTTCCTTCCCTTGCCTCTGGCTGTTTGGAAAGGAGGCAGGATGTGTCCACCTCTTTCATGAAGATGGAAGTAATGTGCATACCAACCAAACCAAAATAAAGGAAAGCAAAACAAGCCAGTTATTCCAGACAAACCTTTTTTTTTGATTTGTTTTCAATGTAGGCAGACTCTGACATAGCTTTGTGGTCATGAGGATCGTGATGCTTCCCTTCCAATGTCTATGTGCAAACAAGACCACTCCATGATTTATTACTGTGTATGCAAAGTTTAACCTGCCCATTTGCAATCTTTACACAAAACAACCCACTGCACTGTTTAATTCACTTAGTTACAGACAATGTTTGAGTACTGATGCAGCTAGATAGAAAAAAGGAGCTATTAGAAAAATCACCCCTTTGGCTCCTCTTCCCTATGCATTAATAGGTAAGGCACTGGGAGGTGTAGCTGCCAGTTACTGCCCTAAGAGCAATAATGGTCACAAGGCTCGGTGCTTACCAAAAGTCTTTTCAATCAGCCAGAGAGATTTTCTACAAGTTGAGAACTTTTACTAGTATCAGTATCATTTCATAGAGCTGAATTCAGTTTACCAACCTACTCCACTCAATGCAGCCCCGTGGAAAAGCCCCTATGGCTCGTCAACAGCGGCTTAGAAAAGAAGCCTCAAATGCAGTAACAGGATTGAAACACAGATTTGTAATTACACTCAGGATTTTTCTTGTTGCCATTTTTGTAACTTAGGAGAAAGGTTAAAGGCAAGTGGAAAGGTCTAAGACAGCCATTACCACTGCCCTGCGGGAGTTTCTGTTAAGGCTGCTGTCAGTCTGGGGAGACGGTGGACATCTTGGCCTCAACATTGATGTCTGGAAGACAAGCAAAATAACAGAAGAGGAGAGATGGTTAAGAGAAGAAACTGCTGAAGGAAGAGATGAGTTTTATATAGCAGTGACTGCATTTATCAAGTTCCCTTAAATATTTGTTTACCAGCACTGCCAGTATTTTTCCTGAGTGGTATTGACACTGCTGTCATTAAAAGTTTCAGAAAACTTTACAGAGCACTAAACTATCGGAGTATGTCATATATAAAAGACAAATAGCACAAAGTGAAATTTCTTACATTGCTTTTTTTTTTTTTTTTTTTAAAAAAAAAAAAAGGTTATTGTCTACATCTTCTTATTAATCATAGCAGGAAATTCAGGGAAGTCCATAAATCAGGAGGAGATACTTTGACCCATTGTATTTAAATACCAGCATTTTTCAGACTTCAGAGTGAACATCAGTGTATTCCTCAAATGCACTGAGGATTTGCAAGAATTAAAGGAAGCCACAAATTCTTCATACCAACACATCATATATGAAATAGGAACATACAAATCCAGATTAGAAAGTAAAATTTTCAGGAGGAAATAATTGACTTGGAGCAACAGACACGTTTTGGGTGGCTATGTCATCATTTGCAGTCTACATCAAGACAGAGGAATGAGCTCATGGCCTCCATTTTGCCTAAATGTGTTGATTTTGGAGGCTGTTACAGAAAAAGAGGACCCCAAAGCCCCTTAGCACAAGCATCACAGAAAGAAAACCCATTAGGTTAACAGCCACAAATTGTCTGATGTGGAAAACACTAGATGAGAGCCTCGGATTTTTTATTCAGGTAACTGTCACAGCATTTCCTTCCAGTCTTAAACTCTCCTTTTCCTTCCATGAGGTTTACAAATCTATGTCAGGTCAGAGTCACTAAAGGGTGAATA
Source organism: Anas acuta (assembly GCF_963932015.1). Classification (NCBI taxonomy): domain Eukaryota; kingdom Metazoa; phylum Chordata; class Aves; order Anseriformes; family Anatidae; genus Anas; species Anas acuta. The sequence continues at coordinate 2,934,981 of NC_088981.1, forward strand.
TTCTTTGTCGTATTTTTCTCTCCTCTTCTAGAAGAGGCTAATCTGCAGGTGAGTTGCATGAGATTTTTTGCCCCGCTTCTGTCTCTTCCTTGATCTCAGTGAGTGCTGCCCAGGAATCTTGCATTTTTGTACATTTTGCAATTTGCATTTGCATGTTGTCTTTTATGTTGCTGGAAGCAGATCTCCCTGTGGCAAAATCTTTGAGCTTTGAGTGCAGTGCTCCAAAAGCAACGCCAGTGCTGCCACTGCAGCAGTGCAGCTATCACATCATGCAGTGGTTCAGCTGGCAGCTAAAGGGCCCCAGATGTCTGCAGGAAATATCCCCCTGACCACTGAAGTTCAGGTCGGTATGATACATTTACGTGGACAGTATCTTCTGATCACTTGTTATAGAGATTAATACATTAACGACCAATGGTATTCCTCTGCAGATGCTAAACTGACTTTCAAGTATTTATGATACATTACATGTAAAATTGCCTAATTCAAACAAGTCACGAATTTGTGCTACTGTAGGGTAGTAAACTACTGGATTCCATTTGGGGAAGCTCTGCTGTGCTGAAGAAGAGAGAGAGAAAAAAAAAACAATATGCTTTTCAAATAAAAGGGAGTTTGACAGATGTGCTGTTAGTCTTTCATATATATTATGACTGGGCATTTTGCTTTGCTTTTCTGTCATTATCCACGGTATTTTATTCAGACACAGACTGCTCATTTTGGAATAGAGAAGTGCAATATTGAAAAGGTTAGAAACTTCTCCTAGCTACACCATCCCTATTAGCTTACTATCTGAGCTTAATATCTAAGCACTAAGCATGTTATAAATAACGCATGATTTAATCCCTGTGCATTTTTGGAAAAAAACAAACAAAAAAACACATTATACTACAAAATAAAAGGAGGGAAGAGAAACATATTTCCGTAAATACATCCAAATACTATAAACTACCTAATCAATAACTTTAGTAATACAATGAACTGAACAAACAACGTCTAGTGAATAATTTAGTAAGTTTTGGCAGTTTCTGCTCCAGAACTGACCATCAGCAGTTTAGATTTTCTCCAGCACATTTGTTCTACAAATTTTCTCCTAAATAATTTTTATGAATAACTATCAGTCTTCAGAGCATTTGTGAGCAGTTCATTGTGACTCAGATTAAACCTGAGCTCTTTCAGACAGTTTTAGCTGGGTGTATCAATCACATAGTATTATTTCCTTTTCTTGACATAACACTTTTGACCTACTACCTATTTTTCAGTTTTGCAATCCATTGCCTAATCTTTATGATTTGTATACGCTGATTTGCTAGTATGTTTAAGGGCATGCTAATCTTTAAACCGGTTAATTACTTTCCTGAACAAAGATGGGTATAATATTTGCTTTAATGAGACAGTGAATTAGGTTTTTTAGGCTATTACAAAGTTATGTTAATTTACAAAGTTACTGCCATCATCTCTCCACTTCCTTCACTCCAATTCAAAATCAAGGGTCTCATTGCAAGCTGGCACTGATCACTGGTTTAAGGTAATAAGTGCAGTAAGCAAAGCTGCTGACGTGTGTGTGCATACCCAACTCTGCCACCTGATCACAGCACCTACAGTAACCACTTCGCTATGATCCCTGGCAGCATGGACTGTCATGGATGCAGGGCTTTAACTTTCTACAGCTGAACAGGTGAGCAGTTTCTGACACAAGTAACTCCACTGAAATATTCAACAACTCCCTCTTCTATCCCTTTCACCATCACTCTAGTAAAGTCCCATCTATCAGGGACAACAGCAGGTCAACAGCTTGTTGAGTGGGTGGGAAGAGCCCCAAACACCTTAACTCACGTTTTAGGAAGGTAACATTCTTTGTGCCTCTCTGTAGGATACTAAATCCTTTTTTAAGTCGGATCCAAGTCTCTATGGCAGAGGCTCAGCAGCTGGGAAGCCAGCTGAGCATGGCTCAGTGCCATGTTGCTTTTTCATCATGTTGCCTTATATAGCCCTATCTCAAGCTCTCCCAGAGATACCACAATAATCTAGTAAAAAAATGTGACAGCATGAGAGTTCAAAAGACTGCAAGATAACACAGAACTCTGCTTTTATGAATACAAGCACTAAAAGATGTAAAAACCTTCCTTTCCTAATACAACAGAAATTCAATTTGATAAAGATTAAACAGTGTTGGGTCACGGGTCAAGGAGAATACTTCATGAAAGGAATGAACAAATTCTTTATCATGTATAAAAACTAAAATTCTCTCCAGATGAATATTCAGAAACTGTAGAATCAAATACCTGAGAATGGATATTGTACAGATGACTTTTCAGAGGAAGAGAAATATTTGGTTACATTGTCAATGTGCACTTACAGAAATGTGCTACACTCCAACTAGGGAATTCAGAGTAATGTTACATTTCTAAAACCAGGTAGCTTTTGGCCAGCTGTTGTAGTATTTCTGATCTTCATCACCACAGAATTGCCATAAAGAAATCAAGAATATTTGGGCTGTGTAGAACAATAGCTGGAAAAGAATATTGAGTTTTTATTGGACTTCAAAAATCTCATGCTATTTAATCAATAACTTTGTGTGTTGACACTGAACACACAAAATTGGAAACAGAGCTAAATGGCAGTGGGATACTGAGTTCCAGTATGAATTCCATTAAGATCAGCAAGGACAAAAATTTTTTCAAAGTGTTTCTTACGTGTAGTAGGCAGAGACAAATGGAAGGGCCAGCAAGTGGATACCCACATCAGTTGGGGTTGAAACCAGACGTTCCTTAAGGTCCCTTCCAACCCAAACCATTCTGTGATTCTAGTATTGACTTCTTAATTGGCAGCCTCAGCAACATCATTACACTTGAGACTGAACTGAGACATAAGAAATATACATATACATACAAATATATACTTCTGCATTACTTTGCAAGTTTCTTGAAGACAAAGCCAATGCCAGTTGATGGACCAGTGCAGATCAGCCTGTGATAAATACCCCATCTGACATGTCTGAAGAACTCATGTTTCTTGACCCGAGGTCCTGGATGTTTTATTGAATGTATCACTCACATTCAAGACATTTTTACCTGAACAGATTTAAAGAGCCTTTTCTTAGTCCTACAGAACATGTCCAGTGATGTTAATGATGTTATACAAGTGTAAAATAACAAACAAAACAGAACAAAAAAGGAAAAAAGATTGTTTTGCGAGTGGCTCTTCTTGAAAAATTCCATAATATTTACATTTTAAAGCCTTAATAGTAATAGAAATTTAAAGACTATTGCCCATTATCAACATCTGAGAAAATACCCAGGCATGGGCACATAAATAGGATCTCTTTTCTATTTGACTTTGTACAGTTGTCTCATTGCTACTTTCAGCTTATGTTTTAGTGCATTAGAACATCAAGTGGTTTTTATCCATGGTATGTTTGTTATTGTTTCCAATGATGTGTGAAATGAGACTCACCAAAATTTTCTTCAGTACACTTGAATTGTTGGAGGACCAAAATATTGACAGCCTGATTTTATAATTGTAGCTCAATCTTGTTTCATGCTTTAGGGCTGTCATTTGATTTTTTTTTTCACGATTATATTATGCCATTTATGGCTTTTCTTCAGTAATACACTGACTGAAGTTGCCTTTGGATGCTTTTTGCTTAGGGCTGGGTGAGATTTTTCAGATTTAATGTTTTTATTTTTTTTTCCAATGGAAAATGCCACTGTCTCTAAATCTAAGCTTTCCCCAGATCTGTGCAGTTGTTGAAGAAATCTTGCAGGAGATGGAGCCTGCACTAAAGTGTTTTCTTTAGGTCAAAAACCTTCTGTTTTGTGGCAATGAAAATTAAATGGTTGAATTATTCATTTAAAAGCATCTCTCCTTCCTAAATCTTGTAAACTAAGTTTCAGTGGAGGAGAGGAAAAAAATGGAACATATTTATTAAACTGAAACAACTGAAATAAGTTAGTATCACAGAGAGGGGTTTTGTTTGTTTGTTTTATGCCCATTTCAGAGCAGAAACAATTTTTCAACAAGCTTTGCTGTTCACACACCAGATGGCTTTATTTTTGCAATACTTTATTTTCCTCACACACATTTGCACTGCAAGTATTTTGCACGTCAGCAGGATGTGTATGCTTTTTATTAACCTGCAAGATATTCAACTATATGCTATCTCATCCTGGCATCTGAACAAAATTTGGTTAACCAGATGATTCAATGTGTGTTCCTATTAGGGAACAGCAGGAACACACACACAATCCTTATTCAGTAATTATTTTCTTTAGAAAAAAAAAAAAATCCGTTTGCCAAGTAAATACATTAAAGAGAATTAAGCTCAATTAATAAATTAAAAAGGGGTTTCAGCATTATGTTGAATTTCCTGAAGTATTTCCAAAGAGGTTTAGTGGGCACTTGATTTTTCACCCTTCTGAGGATGCAGTAAGTTTGCAAGGTAGCCATCAGTTTGGCTGAGTTCAGCATTGGAGAGAAACTGTTCAGCTTTTGCTGTGGAGACAGACACGTACTACTACAAAGTACACCATGCATACATGCTTATGTATTTAGTTAACATTTTGAGAACTCTTGGGATCTGTTGGGTTTTTGCTGTCATCCACTCCGGGTGCAGAGCTGAAAGCCACCACACAGCTCTCAAAAATTCTTCTCATTTTGTTTTTGTATTTTGCTTTCTAGAAATATCCAAGGCCAGCAGCAGTAATGCTCTGACAGTTAATTCTTGTTTTTTCTGTCTTCACATGGAGAATCCATTTGAAACCATCTGAAAATAGCTCACATGCTCTTAAGATCTTGTAGGTATTCTTAGGACTTATTATGTATAAAGCTATGAGAAACCATTACATGAGTCCCTTCATGTATACCGTGGCTTAAATGAAACCTATTAAATTACCTTTCAAATTAAAAGAGAGAGGGATACGGTATATTTTACAAAACCCATGGTACTTGTAGGAAAAAAAAGATTTCTAAGAGGTAGCCAACTATTAAAAACAATAATAATTTGCAGACTTTTTTATGGTCATCACAGTAAGTTAAAGGTTTCATTGCTATTTGGAATACTTTTCTCTCTAAAGGCGGTGTTCATCAAAAAAAAAAGTAACGAAAATCAGTAGATTACTGAAGCTAATCTGAACCTGGGACGCTACAGTAAAAAACCCACTCCTAGCAAGGCTTTTATTTCCAATAAAATAATCTGGAATGAGCTCTAATAGTTTCCCAGTTTCCAAAAAAGGCTTTTATTCACCATCACAGTCAAAAGTACATTTTGCTGTATGGCCTGATTTTAACAGTTTATCTTCTTCCAGCTTGCTTTAAAGAGAATGTTTCCTTTCCCCCTCTGCCCTCTCTTGTCCTTTCCTTCCTTCTCTTCTTTCTCTTTTACACCCTTGAAGTAAGATTTCTGTGTGTGCAGGCTCCTTTTGTCCTGCCAGGGAAGCTCTGATCAGCAGCTGTAAGAGCTGTCAATCTGTCAGATTAAAACTGATACCAGGGATGTCAAGAACCCCTTTCCCAAGAGTCAACAGAAAGAAACGGATAAAAGTAGATCTAGCAAGAAAGATTACTACGGCTCCACACAACGGGAGGAAAATCAAAGGGAAGCAAAACCAAAATGCCCATGTGCCCACCTGCTGCTTTTGGGGAGCGATGTCGGAGAGCAGCAGGCTCGGCTGCAGCCTGGAGGCCCCTCAGCTGGGGCCCCTTATCTCACACACTTCCAGTTGGAGGATTTCAGGCTCCAAAGCAGGGTGACTGCATTGCCAGCACCAGCAAACGCAGCAATGTTCAGTAATCTTTCTGCAGAGTTCCAGTATCACACAAATAGTCTGTTTCCTCCACACAGTTTAAACAAAATCTCATTTACCCAGTTAGATTTTCAACAATATTTTGAACAACATCCTAGCTCCAAGGTGAAAATATCAAACACTTTTTTTTCCTTCTTCTTCACAAGACTGAAGCTTTCAGTGATCACATCCCCGTGCTGCTTCTGTTATTTCACCCTGTTTTGAGACTTCAGTAGATGCTATCTTTTGATTTCAGTAGTGTTTCTGAAGGATGATTTGTTCTGAAGATTTTTGTATCATTGGGGAGGAGAAAACAAAGAATTTTTTCCAAGCTGTGCTTATTAGAGCCTGACCAATAGTTTTATGCATCAACTAAAATTGTCCTCTTGATTAAGCCAAGATATTACCTACTCTCCACTTAAAGCTGTTTCTACATCCCACTTGCAGGATGCATTTCAGGATAGATTTTTCCACAAGAAGTACCTATTAATGCAATACATTGGAAGATCTAATTCTGTTGAAAACTGTGCAAGTTAAATAATGCCCTTCCTTCTTCAAACAGGTTGAGGATTTGCTGTTGAGATGTTCTGGAAGGAAGTTACAGTTTTGTCAGCTTCCCATAAGAAGTTTAAACTTACTCGAAGAATTGCATTCTAATCACTTGGGTAGGGTTCAAGAGAATCACGTCATTTTAATTTGCCAGTCTGCCATGCCACGGCATGGTGGTGCTGTGCACTGCCTCAGGTCTCTTTGACACAATCTAGCAGTAGACCTTAAACTGTGAGAAGATATTGACTGTTTTTTGAAAAAAAAAAAAAAAAAAAAAAGCAAAACAAAACAGTTTTTGCTTAGTTTTTTGTAACCTGCCTTCATTATCCTTCTTTCTTTAACATTTTAATCTTTCCAAAAATAACCACATTTAAGGAAGAAAGAAAGTTGTTGTTGGTTTTTTTCTACTGGAGTAAAAAAAATAGTCAAATGCCTGTATGTTTTCAAATACAAATCCTCATTCTCTCTCTGTGCTTGTGGAATAACTTCTAAATCTTTAGTAATGAAGGCACAGACTTTAACCTGATTGTAAGCTAGTGTTCCTCTTTACACCTTGTATCTTCCTCTTCCTGTAACTGACTGTGTGCAGTCCAAATCTCAGACTGAAGGCCCACTGAATTTCACTGCAAAGAGCTCGATGGGCACTCACTCAACATTGCCTCGTCATTTAAATACGGATCTGGAGAACGGAGTGGTTTTAAAGCAGAAGACTCAGATCTTGTTGCCTCAGCAGTTCTGTTTCTCTTTGACATAAGCAAAGGAAAAACTGCCTTTAATGAGACCACTTAATGCCAGAATTGTCACAAGTGCTAATGTTTAATTATCTGGTTACATTATTAAGAATTTACTCTATTTTGGAACCACAGTTTGACATTCTTGGAAGATATATCACCTTCATTAACAGGCAAAGAAAGGCAGGAACCAAGGTAACAAATGAAATCTAATTTGTCACTGATATGTTAATATATTAGCAAACACTTACAGTGTGTCATCTGCCTGCTTCTATGTGACAGCGAGGAGGTCTAGCTTTTTAACACGCGTGAACCATGTTGTGCTTTAGACTGTCCTTGCCCTGCATTACACAGGAGTTTATTGGTGTAGTAATCAATTTGTGGTAGCATAAAAGAGCATTTACACAGAATGGTGAAGTAGGAGACCTGGATTTAAAAAAAAATAATAATCTAAGAAATAACTACATGTAAACAGAGGGAGTAAAACAGGCCTCAGAAAGGGTACAGGGAGAAGAAACAAGCAGAGCACATTGTATACAGCAGAATGTTCTCTCAACTGGGACTCAGTCAAGTGAAACAGTTGATACGGGATGGCACACGGGTGGCTGTCAGGTTATTTTAGCAGGATCAGCTGAACAGCAAGTGCCCGGTGCTCCTCCTTCTCTGGGACTGTGTCACTGACATCTTTGCCTCTGGTTTAAAGACTTTTGACTACAAACCACCTCAAACACATTTCCATCATTACAAAAGTAGAATTAGCCTTGCAAATATTAGTCCTGCTATGTTAATAAGGGTATTTATACACTGAGCAGAAGATATGCTGCAGTGAACTGAATACTTCTGTTTCTCAGATGCCCAGAGAAAAGGGATCACTTTTGCTCCCATTTTTAAGGTCTTTAGTTTCTAGGCACATTGCATTGAACACATATTGTACAAGTCTACATCACAGGAAAAATGTGCCTCAAATCTCATTTTAATTTTGTGGTCACTCTCTCTCACTTTTTTCATGTGTTCACCATCTCACAGAACTCATTTCCCCAGCCTGGTGCTGGAGATTGCCTGTCTATAATGAGGCTCAGCCTTCAAAATGTCAAACGTAATGAAAAAGAAAAAAGCCATAACGAAATCAGCTGTAGGGACTTTCAAGGGCCTTCTGGTTAAACTTCAGCAAGTCTGCCAGTTCTGCAGCTACAAAGACAAATAGGATCTCTGCCTACATCAGAAGGGCAATTCAACACTACCACAGGATGCGAATAACCCGAGCTGACAGCACATACGCAGCGGAGAGGGCCGTATCTCCAGGTTCCTGTCACTCACACAAAATGAGCAACAGCCAGCTTGTCAGACTTGGCACCAAAAGGAGTAAAAGCCCCAAATGTGAACATCATGCTGCATACAGGCAAGCATTTCCGATTTGGGCATTGCAGACTATCTATAAAAAAAAAAAATACAATTTTTGGAAATCCTGTAAATTTAGTTCCCTTCTCTCCACAGACACAGAGCCACAAGTTCAGAAGCAGCAACCCCCTGGCCCTTGCTGGCATTAGGCTGGCCGCTCTGGGCAGGCAGAGTGCCCTGGGAGCTCAGAGCTGGGGCAGGAGACATCAGCCCCCGTGTGCCCATCACTCCAGCTTCAGGAGCAACAGCAGCTCCTGAAGGTGCTGTGCCATCCGGCTGGAAGTTAGGCTATACGTAGCTCAATTCACAAGGTCGTAAGGATATTTAGGAGACAGGGAATTAATGGGTAGTAACATCTTGTGAGAGATGCTAAGAACTCAACACGTAACACAGGTGGTACAAAGGCTGACTGCAGAACCTCTCCACTTTCTCCACTTCTAGTGATAAAAGACTGTAAATAGCCCAATAAGGAGGTTTTCACAGTGGAGCAAAAAGACAGACTTAAATATTTTAAATGATGCTCTAGAAATGCACAGTCCCTACCATGAACTGAAACATCAGCTGCATTTGATGCTGCACCAGGCTCCGCACAGGTGCAGAGCGAGGAGAGTGCGCTGTGAAGGATGCAGCATCCTGACCAAAGGGCAGGCAGGCAGAGCAGTGAGAGGCATTTAGCAATACTTATCGGCTCTAAATATCCTTGGATATCTTGTCACCTTCAGCATAGAATGTCCTTGTGTGTGTGCCATGCTATTTAACACGTGGTGATTAATTAGCTGGGATGTAAATGGGCACTGAGTATAAGAAAAAGCCTTTGAGACAAGAGGAGATGCTGAGGAGCCGCGTGGTTGTAAGACGCCTCAGGTGCCAGTGGCTCTGGTGGTGGCTGTGCCCCAGGCTGCACATGCAGGCGGACAGAAGAGAAGCCCAGTGATTAATAGGATGTGATGTACGCTTGATTGATTTTAGTACATATTAAGTGCAGTTCTCCCAAATGATTTATCTTAATTTTATATTAATCATCAATGCATTCAACCTGGCCAGAAAACTATTATTGGTATTACTTATCATGAAGGAGGCATTTTTGCTATAGGAGTGCTAATTTTCCATATAATCCATCACTCACAGTTAGCCCAGCCTCCCCGCCTTTTGTGGATGCAATTAGTGGCAAACTGCAAGGAAAGCCTCCTCTTACGTTCCCTAGTATCAGCTACAAATGCTCAGCAGCACTCAGCTCCTAACTCTTTGCTGCCCACCAAAATGCCAGCCACTGGCTTACTGAAACTTAGTTATGTGCATGTGCAAATGAAAACAGCGTCTTGAACTTCATTTCAAGCACTGTGGGCAGACTTCACCAAAAACTAATTTAACTCAGAGTTGAGAAAGGAATCCATTGATACAGAAACTCCCTTAAAAGCTAAAATCCCTTAGCACTGTGTAACATACCCCTAGATAACCCAGATCAACAATTATGAGAAGCTGAACTGCGCTAACATTTCCTTTTCTATGAAGAGAAAAAAGAAAAAGAAAGAAAAGGAGGGAGGTGTGTTGATAGACATCAGTAGGACTAGCACACATGGCAAGTGTTAAAACTGCTCTAGGGAAAGAAAGTGATCGTACTGTTTGGCTAAAGAGAGGGATTACAGAAGTTTCTGGAACAATTTGCTTTGATAAAAAAAAAAAAGAGAGAAAAAGAAAACGAAAACTAACATCACAGACAAAGAGGACAAAAATGTGTCGATTACACTGATATTAAAACTGCCAATATGTTACTGGAGCTGACAGCATATTCGGTGTAAACAAAAATTGGGAAGATACTGTGGTAGAGGAAGAGGAACGTTGCTTCTAGCCATGGTGTTCTTCTGTAGCCTTCCTGGAACAGTCTCACAGCACAGATTTGGGCTGATGAAGTGCCAAAAGAATGGAAATGTCTCCACAGCCATGGGGTGACAGGAGCCAGAGCTGTGGCACAGCACAACATGGGCAAAGTGTTGGCTGCCCTTCCACATGGGGTGTGTGCTGACCACGGGCAGCAGGGACAGGACATGCCTACCACCAAACCCCGAGGGTCTGGGGCACCACGACCCACTCGGGGCATCTCAGCAGTGCAAGAGACCTCTTACTGATGAGCTCTGCATTTAAATGGAAAGGAAGAGTGACAGTCTAATGCTACCGAGAATGCAAGGGGAGATTTATTTCTGGATTCAGCAGAGCCAAGATTGCATGGCATCTTCTCATGACTGAGAATAAATGTGCTCAAACTTCCTTTTCCAGGTATGATGATAATTTCCTGGGTACACTGCTATTCTAAAACCCTACTTCTGGATCCTCTTACATCTGAGAATTCAGATGATAGAACAGCTACAAGTTAGTCCCATAGACAACGTAAAGCTAGATTACTCCTTGCAGCAAAAGACGTATTCAGTAAATATGCTTAAAAAAATAAAGAACTGTGATATTTTTTCAATAGTTAATATTATTATGGGTAGGATAGTTTTGTTGTCATTTGCATTTGCTCCTGAGAGGAGTAAATACTGTTTGATCCTCCATTAAGGAGCAAAGCTACAGACTAGAATGCTTTTCATGCTGTAACACAAGAGTTTCAACCATTTTTTAAACTTGAAAATGATTCTGTTTAATATGTGAGGTCCCTTCCCCCCAGTAATTAAGCCCACAGAGGCTGCCAATAGCTTCTAATGCATACAAGCTTTAGCAACTGCACAGAATGGAGATAAAAGGTCATTGTACTCTTTATGAGATACACTGGGGCCTATTAAAAATGTCAAAGGTGATCAAGTTCAGGCAGTGTCACTCTACGAACAGTGAAACATCTCCGCTCTATGGAGTTTGGAAGCCTAACTTTAAATTAACATGCCCCTGGAATATTTCATGTGTTTATACCGACAAATGGTGAGCACCGGCAATTTGGGTGATTTGCCTGTGTGTCCTGAGCACCACTGTGCAGTAACACTAAACAAAAAAACCATCAAAGCCTTTCCTGAACAACATGCTGATGTATTGATCTCAGGAAGGTTTTACCTGAATCATGTTCAATGGCTTTAACTTCATGTAGCCATAACAAGCACTTTTGGGAATGACACAGTAATGCTTCAGCTTCTAGATGTTAACACTCAGAAGTGAACAGATTTGTTATTATTAGGAAAGGAAAAAAAAATCTTTAAAATGGGGAAAAATATTAAGCAGGAAAATAACTTTTCTGTTCGAAAATAGTTACTTCCAGACAGGAGAAAGACAAATAGGTATGTCTGCTTGCAAATTTTTCAGCAACTTGGAGAAGGCTCCTATTCTCCTATTTTGTGAGAAACATTTATTTTTTTTACTCAAGTGAATCAGCAGAACCACAGCATGTTGTACTGCCCAGCAGTTTTGGGTATCACCCTCACAAACACAATTTCCTTGCTATAAGGGGAATCTCTGCAGATTCCCACTGGTTGAAGACTACCACAACACCTGTTGGTGATAATTGCTGTGCAATGGCAGCAATTAAACGCGGAACTGCATTCATCTTACAAGAACATTTTACCTTCAATACTCATTTGCAGCTCAGGAGTATTAAACAAATATGAATGACAGTGAGAGAAAAATGAATGGAATAAAAGTTGAAGTGAAAAATGGCTGAGAAGGGGCTTTGCAAGACTTGAGGTTTTCAAACTGATGTTATTGATTTTCTTTTTCTTAACCTCTGAGACAGCCTAGTAGTAGCAGTAGCTCATGCTCAATAAAGATGCCCCAAAGGGCTTCACTGCTCTGGTACATGGTGAAATACATTTTGCTGTACATCTCAAGACCAGAACTAGTTTCTTTCATGTCAAGCTATCACAATGGGGAAAAAAAAACGGGAAAAAACAAAAAAACAATAAACACCACCACACCAGAAATGAGAATGCGTAATTGCGTGCATGATATACACACTAACATTGGCAACAGTGAAATTTTGGATTGGAAAGACCACCTATTTCTTGTATCAACCCCTCAGTTTCCAGTGACTGTGCCTGTCTCAGAGAAAAGCTGCAGTGCTCCCTTGGCTAACTCCTGCATTGGTCAGCTATCACCTCACTACGCAACGTATGCCCTAGGGTAGGTTTGCTGGCATAACTTCTTTGCCTCACGAGCAAAGGCATGCCCAGGAGCCTTGAGCATCCACTATCTCCCACTCAGCAGGTGCTCCAGTTTCCAGGGTGAGATACCTCTTAATCTATTCTTGCTAACATATTCTGAGATGGCTTAAATTGCTTTTTAGGTATGCATTTCCTGTGTCTGCAAGATACATCCTGACCATTATTTTTATTTTATAGTTTTTCACTATTTTTCATTGAAAATTTGTTCACCTACCATTACATTTATTGTAAATTACTGTAGAGTTGCCATCACAAAATCATCAATAAAAAACATCAACAACATGGAATTAACAAATTTGTTTTGACTTATGTTTTCAAAGCACTCTGGAATGAAAGCACCAAACATTTAGGGCTCATCTACAGTAACTGGGGGATGCCAGACTGAAAAATGTAACATGCTTGACTGTGTACAACTGTGGATGAGGATATGGATATCATATTATCATGAGTTTAATTTAATGTTTTCAAAATTTCTGCATTACATTTCAAGGTATAAAAGGATTTTCTGAATATCAGTTTCTTTTTTTCTGTCCTCTGAAATGTATCTGAGCTGTTACTTGGTGAAAAAGAATGGCCATACTATGGAGTTGCTCAGTCACAGATTTCTTCTACATACAAGTCTAATTTCTTTTCCTCTACCCATTGCACATGAACAGCAACCAAATGATTACTTGATAGAGTTTTTCAAGAGATTAAGTAAATAGATAAATTACATTAATCTAGTAGCTGTATGATTCCCTTATTATTTTAACTTCAATACATAAGGCCTGGTTTTACAGGAAATCCACTTGGTTTGTCCCAGTCTAACACAGAGAGACACGTGATTCTTAAATGTTGGAGATGGCAGGTGATGTTAGATTGACCCTACCCTAAAGATGCAATTTTACATTAAGTTTTACAGAACTAAGGTGATGAAATGCGAAAGAACTGGAGTTAGAAAAGCTGAATGAAGAACAAACCTCTTTCAAAATTCAGTTCCTTGTGTGAACATCAGTATTTTAAGCTAAACGTTTGCAAAACTGATTTCATCTACTTTTTAAGAAGCTCATTTCCTTGGTGCAATTTGATTAGGTCTTAAATGCACTACAAAAGCTGTGCATGACCTTTCTCAATATATGCCTGACCCTTACCAGGAGAAGTATACTTAAGAAGTGTTCCCAATAGCTAGTTCAGTGTTGCGTACAAAGTAGGTTAGCATTTCTTAACAAAACATCCTACTCTGGTGAACTTTTTTTTTTTCTTCCCTGTTTGTTTATTTTGGAAAACTAGCAACATGTCTGACAGCAGCACCGGTATTTAGGCCCCTAGGATTTTCAGTGAATTGCCCAGCATGGCATATTGTCCTGCCTTGGTGTTTCAGTATTTGGTTGCAGGAAGAAAGGAAGGGTTAGCCTATTTAAGGCTCAGGGAGGGAATTACTAGGTAGGATATAGATAAGAAAAGAATTAAGTTATTTAGAAAAATCTCAACAATTTTGGATTTTTCTTTCTCTTCAACCGTATCTGCATTTAAGTACCTTTAGCACTTAATTGTAGGAAATAATTTCCTGACCTGCTCAGCTGAAGTGAGAAAGAAACACTTTCCAAGAGCTCTCCTCCTAAATTGGTATCGATAGCTGTCAGAGTATGAATATATGTGCAGCTTAACAAAACAGTGGAAAAAATACCATGAGAGTTTGAAAAGTAGAATAGTTAATGAATCTTTGTCAGCAATATAAGAAAGAAACATAGTTCAAGAAACCATGCAATTTAGAGGAGAAAACTACACTTTATGTCTTGCAACCATAATATTCAAATTATTCCTCATTCACTAGGAGGGATGCAAGGCCTGGCCAGGCGCCTTTAACATTTGGTGCCCTCTGCAATACAAACATTCCTGTTTTCTCCATATATTTTTTACATTCCATCCTCAGTCTGGAATGCATTGGTGATTTGGAGAGGCGATTAGGCTGCATTCCTGTTATTTCAAGCAAAGGAATCAATACTAATGCACTCACCTTTATTTCCGAAGTGGTTAAAGAGCTGTAACATTAACTTCAAATAGGGAGAACGGTTCCTGCATGTGTAAGGACTGTAATAAGAATGGGCTCAACCCAGCAAGAACTGTTTGCTGAAGTAAATTAATTATTAATCAGGAGCTTGCTTATTTTAAAATGTTTGACAATTTCACAAGAAATGAAGACATAGCCAGAAAATCGTTATCAAACCCAGACGTTACCGAAGTCGTGGAAAAATAAAAGTACACAGTATGGATTTTGTAACCTGAAACAACCAACAAAGAAAACTACTTCGAAACAGAACCTTCTCAAACTCCGAAGTCACCCTCGCCCCCAACTGGGCACTTCTTTTTTTGACACTTGAATGAACTTTGGGCTCAGGTATACTGCTATGGAGAAAACATATTAAAGAGAAAAATACAGAGGAAAATTACTTTAATGATGGTATGTGGGCTGGACTCCGATCCACTGTACCTATAGACAAGTGACAAATCAGTTGCTGTGTGAAATACGTCTGTCAGGTTCCACATTTCAGATCAAAGGGCACAAAGGGTCCAGGGCGAGATGGAATATGCTCAGTATTCACAGAAACACGTGCTTTATTTCCACGGTTTCTCACCAGAAGAGTTTCAAGGGCTGCACACTTACTAGTGAATAACCTTTCCTGGAAACCCTTTGTAACTGGTACAGCAGTCACAGAGAGACAGCCTGAACCACAGCAAAAGGAAACGTCCTTTTATCTCCAGTTTCAGAGTTAAGAACTACCTTATTTCTGAATCTTACCCCTCAGAAGATGGTTCACTTATCTATAGATAAAATTCTTGCACTATAAATACCCTCTAAAACCAAATTCCCCTACCGCTGCAGCCAGTGAGACCAGAGTTTGGTCTCAGATCTGCAGACAAATTGATGCAATGATTTTCAGGCTATTTTGCTCAGCATTAAGCAACACCTTAGTTGCAGTAATTCCTGTCATTCCCCTCCCCTCCGAGCTGTTCTACAACATTATTTTCTAGACCTCATCACTTTCAGTTTCCTCAAGGACTGAGTCTTTTATACAGAAATTTCAGTTGGCTGAAACTATCAAGTTCCTCAGGATAAGAAATCAATAAACATTTAATATTTAAGCA
Source organism: Anas acuta (assembly GCF_963932015.1). Taxonomy (NCBI): domain Eukaryota; kingdom Metazoa; phylum Chordata; class Aves; order Anseriformes; family Anatidae; genus Anas; species Anas acuta. Next base: position 2,950,704 of record NC_088981.1, read on the forward strand.
GCTTACAAGCAAGAACTGAGCTCCAGATGTGGCAGCAGTGTTCCAGCTACAGACAATTTTTTAAAATCAAAATGCTGGAACTAGCAAGGTATTAGCATATGTTATACTTATCTCTATTTGAAGACTGAGTACCTCACTTACAGGATAAATACTGTTAATGATGCCTTCCAACATCTACTTTTTACCCTCAATGAATGCATCCTATTTCAGCCTGGAGAATGTCAATCTGATTTGAGAGAGAACATTAACAGTAAGGGTTTAAGAGAAAGGCAACTCCGAAAGTCAAGCAAAGCCCGAGCAGCAAGTGCTTCAATTATCTCTTCCAGTAAAGCCGATCCGTTTGATCAATGAATCCCCCAGCAGGTGTTCCGTATCTGATTTGTTCTCTCAGGATACATTTTGTTGTGGGTCAGCTCCTGAGAATATCTTTCATGACTCTGCTGAAACTGAGCACTTAGAGGAGAGATTATGTGCCAGCTGTCTAAATGCAGCACGATGTTACAGACAGGTTGGGAGTTCAGCACTAAGAAATCACATTCTACATAATAATATAGTCTAGAGAGAACGGCACTATATAAAATATGCATTTACACACAGATTATTTCCTTTTCTCTAATTGACGCTGTTATCACAGAAGACCTCTCAAAGCGCAGGTTAAGCAGGAAAGGAGCAGAGGCGAGCCACCGCGAGGGCCTTTCCCAGCCTCTACATACACGCATCAACACACAGTCAAGCAGTTTCCAAATATGTTTTCCCTTCCACTTAGCAGCTGAAAAGTAATCCCCGTAGAAAGAAGTTGAGCATATATAATTCCTGCCTGAAGTCTTTAAGATCATGGACCAATTTGGCCAAATAGACATTTTTTCACATTGATATAGTAGACCTTAAAATCAAAATAAGCCCTATGCCCTTTCAATAGAGTGAATACTTTAACAGCAAACCCATTCTTAAATTTTAAGAGAAATCAATGTTATTTCTTCCAAGCCTTTCAGAAGAAGTAAGAAACATGAAACAAGGACTGTCTGAAAATAAAATATGAGTCCTTGTAATCCTCAGCTTTCTTATCTTCAGAAAAAGTACTTATTTACTGGAGATAGCTGGCCGCTCCATCAACGTCCCTAATCTGTTAACCGTGTGAATGATCAGTAATGTCTGCGTTTGAAAGCAATGCTGTTTAGCTGAAAACTCCCATTATGAATGATTTTTGTAATCTACCACTGTAATGAAGATATCGCTGCAACAATGCGCTAATCGATCAGCAGTGCTCTTTCCTGGGCAATCATTTTATTTTCCTCTAGATGGCAAAAACCAATTGAAATGGGAGTATAGGAAACAGTCAACTATGATTCTCTTATGATTTCTACATGTCTCCCTAATTGGCTTTTTTCTTAATTTCTCATTACCTAATGACTTGTGAATGGCATACTCGGAGCATGTTCCCTATGGCAAACTCTGCCGATTGAAAAACAAAACAAAACAAAACAAAACACTTTGATTCTTACGAACTCTTGTGTTTTAAAAGTGCTTGATAACTTTGCATTTGTCAGCTGTGAGTAGCTGATGAGGTGATTATGTTGCTCGTGGTCTGCAGGACTGTGCACTTCCTCTGAGCTCTGTGGCAGGATGGCTCATCCTGGCTGTGAGAGGCCCCTGGGGCTCTGAGAACATGGGATAATCTTACAGGGCAGGTGAGAAGGTAGCTCTTTGTTCCGTGTTTACAGGTAGGTACTGTCAGGTTTTACATGAGCAGATACCTGGTGACAAACAGTTCCCAGTGGTATCGAGCCTTAACATACATTCTCAAGGAAGCCAAGGTTTTTTTACCTGGCATCCACCAACAGAACAGCAACAGAAGTTAACCGCATTCATCAGTGAAAAATGCACTCTCCTTTACCTAGATCAAGGACCTGGTTTCAGCGCTGTATGGTTTTCTTCTGGATTTCATATCCGTCCGGGAGGAAGAAGAGAAAGATATGTTGTGCACAACCATCTAATCCAAACACACACTTAGAATGTAGCCAGGGCTTAAACTGGGCTTTGAAAGCTGGGGAACAAAATTTGGAGAGTCAGGGGGACCTAGTAGCTAACATGCTTGATTGGGAAACAGATGTCTTCTGCTCACGGATGCCCTTTGTCCAATAACCCTTCTGTGTGCCCCAGAAGCAGCAATCTCTGCGAAGGAAAGTGCTGTGCACTTTTTTTTTTGTGTGTGTGTGTGTGTACTTTTTTTTTTGTTTGGCATCTTGAGGGAAATGTTGCAGCTTCCAGCCACCCGAGATGTAGAAAACAGTTCCAGACCCAACTTTATGCTTCTTGCAGAGCAGCCAAAGTCACAATGAAAACAGAGCAGATGAGAAATACCAATAAAAAATTGTTTACTTGACAACGTTGCCTTCTCTAGCTTAGGATTTAAGGGGTGTTGCTTCTGGCTGTGTCTGTATATCACACCCGCACTGACAGGTAAAGTTCTTGTGACAGGAGACATGGGACTGACTGCTGCTCACACTACGTCTAGGCAGGGATGGAAATCTGAGCTCTAAGAGGTAATTTAGGGTATGTTAAGCACCTGCCTTTGCTGCTGAAATATGCAGGTATGAACTCTGCCAGCTCTCAGAACTGCACGTAAAGAAAGAGTAAAGCCCTGGATTTCTTTTTTTAAAAAGACACTATGGCAGCTGACTGTATATCTCTGCTCTGGACATATTTGTGTCTCCAAGCATTTAGTATCTGTACTCATGGTATTATCAGCAGAAATATTTCCTCCAGGCAGTTGCTGACTCTGGAGGCACAGGTGAAAGATATTTGCAAGCAGGATGATCTATGCTGCTTCTTCCAAATTTAGAGCCAGACTTACATAAATAAACCTTCTCTGGTTGCTGGGGTGTTATAAAGATGTCTAAGCACAGCTTGGGGAGTGCATTTCTGAGCTAACGCTCTGCAACCTACAGCATTAAGACATCAACCCACGGGACCTGCAGTTTGTACTGCGTAATGGATGCATATATGTTAAGGGCAGCCAGTCTCAAGGATGATACATTTGAGGTGCACTCTGTATGGTATTTTTGGCCAGAGCTCCTTACTACAGAGACACACTAGCCGAGTTTTCCAGGAGAAAGTATGCCACTATGTTTACTGGTCAATTACTGCTAATGAAAACAAACAACATGCATACTTAAAGTAGTTATAAACCTCATGCTATGAAACCAAAATTAAGTTAAATAAGCACAACTCATTTTTTCACCATTTCCCTACAGGCAAAATAATTAAATTACATTTTGCAATTTTTGAGTATTCCTAGCATAAATTATTGACTTTATTATAATATTAATATTGAATAAACTACAATTTTTTGCACTGCAAGCTTTCACAACTCCAGATTCTCACCACACTTGATCAGATTTTAAAGCATATCAGGATATGAAAATATTTTATTTGAAACTTCATTCATGTTGCCGCTAGCTACAGAAGCATTTTGCAGATGCTTTCTTTTATGCAGGTATATGCCAGCTTTGTCAGCAGCAAGAAGAAAACGAGGAATGAAAAACTACCTCATCAGATGGACAATTATTTTCTTCCTCTGACCATGAGGAACACAAAAGAGGAGATTTTTAATAGAGTGCTTCCTTTTTGCTCGTTGTTCCTTTCATGTTACCATTATGACCTGGCCAGGCTCCTGGGGCTTGTCTTCTTTACTGCAGTTTTATGCATACCTGCACAATGGGTAAAGGTTACTGATGGGTACCATCAGCAATGAGGGCAGCTATGTAATCCCAGCACAGCTTTATCATCATTCCTTTAACGCCATTGACTTCAGGTTACCAAATTTTGGTGACTTTTCTTGGATCCCACTATCCTCTTGATCCTTGTTATCTAGAACTTTAGAGAGCTTCGTGCTGTGCCTCTGTGGCCTGGGTTTGCTTAGTGGTACCACAGCACTGCATCTTCTGAAATTCTGTCCTTACCTCCCCCCTCCATCCTTTTTTTTTTATTTTTTCTTTTAGATTTTTCTGAAATCTTTCACATTTCTTTCTTTTTATGTTGTATTGGCTCTTCTCAGATTCTTAAGGTTTTTAGGAAAGCACAAAGCATAGCAGCACGTGTACAAATTCCTATCACCTGGGCTGCCCACTCTCCTATAGGTCTGAGTTGATTCAGCGCTAGAAGAGTGATGCAGCTGCATATGTTTAACCTCTCTTTTCTGATCTTTTTCCTCATCCTCCTCAGAGGATTTAACTGCTGGGTCATCTAAATTATTAACTTCAGCTACATTCTTGTAATCAAACTTTAAACCAGAGCC